>NC_082680.1:25111212-25414242 GCF_025265405.1 Mesoplodon densirostris | reverse complement strand
AGAGGAGAGACAGAAAAAAAGAACAACAAGACTAACAGAAAACAACTAACAAAATGGCAATTGTATATCCTTTCTTATCAATAACTAAAGTAAATGAGTTAAATGTTCCATCAAAATATATAGAGTGGCTGAATGGCTAAAAAAATAAGACCCAAGAATATGCGGACTACAAGAACATCACTTTAGATTTAAGGACACACACTAACTGACAGTGAAGGCATGAAAAAAGATATTCCATGCAAATAGTAACCAAAAGAGTGTGTAGGTGGCCATACTTATATCAGACAAAGGAAACTTTAAGTTAAAAACTGTTGCAAGAGACAAAGAAAGACATTTTATAATGATAAAAGTGTCAATCCACCAGGAAGCTATAACAATTATAAATGTAAATGCATCTAACATAAGAACATCTAAATATATAAAGCAAATGCTGACAGAACTGAAGGGAGAAATAGAGAGCAATAAAATAATAACAGACTTCAATACCCCACTTTCAATAATGAACAGAACACCCAGAACAGGAAACAGAGGACTCAAATAACACTATAGACCAAATGAACCTAACAGACATGTACAGATGTACAGAACATCCCACCCAGCAGCAGGGGTGTACACATTCTTCTTAAGTGCACGTGGATCTTTCTCCAGGATAGATCACATGTTAGGTCACAAAACAAGTCTTAACAAATTTAAAAAGGTTGAAATCATACCAAGTATGTTTTCTGACCATAACGGTATGAAACTAGAAATCAGTAACAGAAGGAACACTAGAAAATTCACAAATATGTAGAAATTAAACAATGCACTGTTGAACAGCCATTAGGTCGAAGAAGAAATCAAAAGGAAATTAGAAAATACCTTGAGACAAACAAAAACAAAAGCACAACATACCAAAACTTGTGTGATGCAGCAAAAGCAGTACTAAGAGGGAAATTAAAATGCCTGCCTTAAAAAAGAGGAATGATCTCAAATAAGCAACCTAACTTTACAACTCAAGGAACTAGAAAAAGAACAAACTAGGTCCAAAGTTAGTAAAAGGAAAGAAATAACAAAGATTAGAGCAGAAATAAATAAAACAGAAAATAGAAAAACAATAGGAAAAAAAACAATGAAATTGAGTTTTAAGTAAACAAAATTGACAAACCCTGAATTAGACTAAGAAAAAAAGAGAAGACTCAAATAAATAAAATTGGTAATAAAAGAAGAGACATTACAACCGACCCAAAAAGAAAAAGTGTAAGAGACTACTATGAACAATTATATACCAACAAACTGGATAACCCAGAAAAAAATGGATAAATTCTTAGAAACATACAACCTACCAAGACAAAATCATAAAGAAATAGAAAGACTGAACTTACTTATAACTAGTAGGAGATTGAATCAGTAATCAAAAACCTCCCAACAAAGAAAAGCCCAGGACCAGATAGTTTCAGTGGTGAATTCTACCAAACATTTAAAGAAGAACTAACACCAATTCTTCTCAAACTCGTTCAGAAAAATGAAGAAGAGGGAACACTTCCAAACTCATTTTATGAGGCTAGCATTACCCACAAGTCAGACAAAGACACCACAAGAAAAGAGAACTACAGGTCATCCTTGATGAATATATATATATATATATATATATATATATATATATATATATATATATATATATATATATATATATATATATATATATATATATGCAATAATCCTTAACAAACTATTAGCAAACTAAATTTAACAGCACATTAAAAAGATCATACACCATGACCAAGAGGGATTTATCCCTGGGATCCAAGGATGTTTCAACCTATGAAAGTCAATTAATATGCTATACCACATTAACAGAATAAAGCATACAAATCATATGATTGTGTCAGTAGATGCAGAAAACATGTTTGACAAAATTCAACACTGTTTTATGATAAAACTGCTCAACAAACAACAAAGAAATTACCTCAACATAATAAAGACCATAAATGAAAAGCCCACAGTTAACATTATACTCCACAGTAAAAGACAGAAAGTTTTTTCTCTAAGATCAAGAAAGCAAGTATATCCACTCTACAGGTACCACAGCAATTAGGCAAAAAAAAAAAAAAAAAAAGAAAGAAAAGGAATCCAAATTGGAAAGGAAGAAGTAAAATTGTTCCTGTTTGTAGACAGCATCATCTTATATATAGAAAACCCTAAAGACTCCATAAGAAAAAAGCTATTAGAAGTAATAAATGAATTCAGTAGAGTTACAGGATCCAAAATCAACATACAAAAATCAGTTGTGTTTCTGTACACTAACAACGAACTATCTGAAAAGGAACTTAGGAAAACAATCCCATTTACAATAGTGGAACCTTATATTACTTATACTTCATGTTTTATTTTTTTAGTGGCTGTTCTGGGATTTCCAATATACATCCTTAAGTTATCAGAGGCTGCTTTCAAGTATTATGCAACTTTGCATACAGTGTAACAACTTATACTTTTTCTTTCCTCCCTCAAATCTTTGTGCTATCTTTGTTATACATGTTACTTCTATATATGTTATAAACTCCACAGTGCATAATACATTGTTACTACTTTTGCTTTAGACAATTATCTTTTAAAATGGTTAAAAATAAAGAAAAGCATCTTCTATATTTATCTTCCTTTTTACCGTATCTAGATATCTTTACTTCTTTGTGTGGAGCCACATTTCCTTCTGGTATCGTATTCCTTCAAACTAGAAAGCTTCCTTAAACATCCCTTGCAGTGCAAGTCTTTGGCAATGAATTCTCTCAGCTTTTGTTTGTCTGAAGAAGTCTTTATTTTATTCATTTTAAAAAGATATATTCATTGGGTAGAGAATCTGGGTTGACAATTTTTTTCTTTAAATACTCTGAAGATGTCACTCTACGATTTTCTGGTTTGCATAGTTTCTGAAGGGAATTTTGCTGATGAGTATGTTTCACTCTCACTGCCTTCAAGATTTTCTCTCTATCCTTGATTTTCAGCATTTTTACTGTGACATGTTCTGGTTCTGGTGGCGTTTGTTTGTTTGTTTGTTTTTAATTCTCTGGGATACTTGGATCTGTTTGTTTTCTTTCATTAAATTTGGAAAATTCTGTGAATTCGTTTGGACAACATGTCGAAACCAGCAAGAGAACCTTGAATTGCAATGGATTGAAGCAAAGTAGAAGTTTGTTTCTCTCTCATAAAAAGAGTCAGAATGTAGGCAGTCCAGAACTTTCATGGCAGGTGGATCATCATCAAGGGCCAAATTATTTTTATTTTTTGTTTTACAACATTTTTACGGTGCCTTAGGGTCTAACATGGGTGCCTGAGTCTCAGTCATTATTTCAGCATTCCAGCCAGCAGAAAAAAGAAAAAAAATGGGAGAAGGGAGAAGAATGTCCCCTCCCTTTAAAGACACCTAAGAAACTTCTTGGAAGTCTCATCTGATAATTCTGCTTATGTCTCTTGGCTAGAACTTAGTCACATTGCCCACACTGGACACAAGGAAGACAGAAATATACTTTTTATTCTGGATGGCCACGTAACCAGCTAAAACTCAAGAGGTCTCTAAGAAAATAATAAGGAATATATAGTAAGGTAGGAGGCAGGTAGCAGTCTTTTCCACAGCTGTGCATGAAAGCCATGTCTATAGCTTTTAAAAACTACAGATAGCTGGTGTTTCAATTACCTATTGCTATGTAACGACCACTCCAAAACATAGTGGTTGAAAAATAACAATATTTTCTTATTTCTCATAATTCTGTGCTTGGCTAGGCTCAGTTGAACAGTTTTCCTAATCTACATGGTGTCTGCTGAGATCACGCATGAGGCTGATTTCAGAGGAGAGCTTGGCCAGCACTGGAATATAAAAGACAGCTTTGCCCATGTGTCTGGGGTCTTGGTAGGGAAGACTGGGGTGTCCAGAAGGCTGCAATATCTCCTTCTTTCTCCATCAGGAGAGCCAGGTCTCTCTACATGGTGGTGAAAAAGGCTCTAAGAAAGTAGGTATAAGATGCCAAGTGTCTGAAAGCCTAGGTCCAGAGCTGTCATGATGGTACTTCTATTGCATTCTATTGGTCAAAGCAAGTCACAAGGTTATCCCAGATACAAGAGCAGGAGAAAGAGACTCCGCCTTTGTATCGTAGGTGAGGCAAGTGCACAGAATGAGAGGACGAGTTGCTGGTGGCCATCTTTGGACTCAGATCACTACTTCACTTAGAGATTCTCCATAGGCTAGGAGTTTGCTCAAGTTGTCTGTTCTTAGAATGAAAGGAAGAGAGGAAACTCATAGGTGGTTGGGTTTATGCACAAGAGTAAGAATCACTGACTCACTCTGGTATCACTGCCAGAATCTCAGCAGACAAGATCTTGGAAGCGGCACAAGAAGTACACATAATTTCTACATAGAGAAGCTCCTAAAGCAACGAAATTATTCTCAGATGGTGTTGTCAGCAGTTTAAACTCGTATAACCTTTCTAGGTAATAGTCTTTAAAATGTGTGTCCCATTGACTCAGTAATCCCAATTTTAAAGACTCTATCTTAAGCACATATTTTAACAAGTGTGAACAAAGATGTGTAATGCAGTGTTTTGTATATGGATGCAAAACTGGAAATAATTGAATATTTATTAGAAATGGGAGATTTATTTAGAGGGTTAATAGAATACACTTCAGTTTTAAAAAATAATAAAGTGTGAGAGGTCTTCACCATATCTGAAGTAAAATCAGCCTAAAAAGGAGACTATAATATTGTATGTGTATAAATTGTATATAATTTCATTTTTTTGCAAAATTATGCATAAGAAAATGTCTGGAAAAATATATATTAACAGTGGTCATATTATGGTTTCTATTACTTTTTCTCAGTTGTATTTTCTAAACAAAAATTTTTTACAATAAACAAGCATTATTAATGTACTAAAATAATATTATATACAATATTAAATACTAAAGCAGTTGCATAGTATCCACTTGGCTTGGTTTATGTTTTCCAAACATAACCATGTGAGTAACTTTATGTGAGTTCTTGTTGTTCTTCCCAAGGAACAGAGAATTATATTCAAACATTCCCTTTCTGGACATAATTTTAATTTGTGAGCCCTGCCATCTGTGTGAGGCTTGTTGCATCACTCCTTACTAGAGGTTATTGTTCAGGCTTTCACACTTTGGAATAATTACAACAGAATAACCTTGAAGTTATCACCTCTAATAGCAAAAGAAAGCAAGGTCCTGGGAATCTGAATATCTTCTAAACCAGCATAGAAAGCCAGAGAATCAAAAGGAATGAGAGTCAGGATGTAAAGATTTATTATGCTAAAACATCATTTCAAAAGGTCAAAATTCCACATTATTTCATTAGGTTTGAAGTAACTCATGAAGGCCTTCCCACTTATCACGTGTCCAGTTTAGGGAGGTTGTTAAATGAAATAGGAGGCATGTCCCCTGGAGAAAGAGAGAGAGAGAGAGAGAGAGAGGGAGGGAGGGAGAGAGAGAAAGAAAGAACACAGACACAGAAGAAAGCCACCAGGAGCCCTTACAAAGTAACCCACCCACAGACACTGACACAAGGGTCCCAAGCAGGCAGAGTTTACAGAGAGCTCATTTTTAATCTTCAAGACTCAATCCAAATTCTGATCTTAAAATTCTCTCTAACCTCTGCAAATCTAACTACCATCATTGTTATACTCCTGTCTTCTTAATGTAAGGGCTGGCTATCTATTTGATACCATCTAAATATTACTTTGAATTTGAATTGGTATCTTCAATATTCTACTTTGGGTTGTTACTTCTTTTTTCGTTTTATTATAAAATCATTTCATATTAAAATTTACATAAGTAACGTTCAAATATATTTTCATCAAAATGCAAAATAACAAAGAGGAACGTTGTTGAGCACTTACTCTATGTCAGGCATTTAAAAAAATGTACACATACTTCTTCAATTCTTGCAACGATTCTATGAGGTAGCTTATGTTATCGTCTTCATTTTGCTTAAGGAAAGCAGGGTACACAGAGGTGAAGTAATTGGCCCAGAATGTCTCCAGAGCTAGAACTCTTAACCTCTATATTATACTATTTCTCATTAATATAAGATAACGTGGAATAAAACTGGGAATGGTACCTGCACAATTATGTAAGACAGCCCTGTCTGTGTGACTCTCTGGTCATTTGTCTTTCCAGAGCTTCATCAATTCATTTGCATGTTCATTTACATGTATGAGTACCAGGTATGAGTCTCACTCCATAAACTATGCATGTACAAAGTAATTTTTCTATAACTGAACTTAATTGGGCTAATTTTTCTTATGGCACAAACATATTCTTTTTTAATTCCACATCTTCTTGACACCTTTTCCTGGATTGTCTGTAGGTTCTTCAGGGGATGCCAGGTAGTACATTATGGGGAACCCTCGGGGGTCTCCATCCTGAGACATGCATAGTTCCATCCGATCCTGATTCAGAAGGATCCCGGTTAGTGACAGAGAGGCCCCTCCAGATCTGTGTCTTTCTTAGCTATTCCTGCATCCCGCAAAAGCAGACTTAAAATGATCCCACTGCTCCCAAACACCCCTTGGGCTGCAGTAGGAAACCAGGTGGGGCTGCAGAAGGCCCTTCACCACCCAAGCACTCCTACTCAAGTGCTCCTGCATCCTCTTGCAGCAGGGGGAGTTCTGGGGCCTTGTCTTAGAACCCTTACCTGGGAAGGTCCATGGGAAAGCAGCCCAGGGTCACTGGCACTGGATTCCTCAAATGTTGCTAGAGCTTCTATTATTTCTCTTCTCCTCTCCCCTTCCTCTCTGACATGGTGAGAGGCTCTGTCTTAATGGATATGTAACTCGTTTACCTTATTTCTTTGATGCTTATATTCTCCCACTTCAGGGAAAAAAATTGCTCTGGTTGTGTTTTACCAAATCCTCGAAACTCAAAAGCCAAGATTTAGAAAACGGTTATAAGGTTTCACCATTATATGTAAGGATTATGATAGGATTCTTTTATGTAATCTTTACCAAGCTAAGGTGGCATCCTTTTACTATCTGTTGAGACTTCTACTATTATCAAGAATGGGAGTTGAATTGTATCAAATGCTTTCTAAGCATCTATTGAGATGACCATATATTTTCCCTTAGATACGTTCTAAAGTAGTAAATCACATTAATAGATAAGCATCTATTCAGTCTTCTGCACTTCTGAGAAAAGGTCTCCTTTGTCCTGAATTATCAGCCTTTTCATATGCTGGTGGTTCATTGAGTCACTGAGATTTTGAAAACCCGTGATTGAGTTTGAGCATTTTGTAGGTGCCTGACTCTGATCAAGTCACTTAATTTTCATTAACTTTAGTTCCCTCAAGTGCAATATGAGTACTTCCATCCTAGTCACAAAGTAGGTGTTAGGATTAGGTGAAATTGTAAAATTCTTATACAGTAAAAAAAAAAAAAAAAAGAAAAAAGAAGAAAATGTTGTACAGATATCATTTATTACTTCAGGTATTCAAGAGAACTGAGTGATTATACTTGTATCCCCCAGATGGTAAGCATGAGCTACCTAGCATGCCATTAATGAGGATGAACTAGTGCATTGAATTACCACTTTGTGCAACTCTCCTTTTTTCTAGTGGCATTGGCTCCGTCCACCAAATGCGTTAGGAGCCCAAGGCACACAGGATGATAAGTTAATTTTCCCTAAGACTGCATCAATGTTAGAAATGCTATCATGGCTTTGTCTGAGGGTCCAGGGATACCGACCAATAGTTCTTGGTTAGTAGCTGGAGCTACTTCTTCAAGAATAAAGACTGTATTTTGATGGGTAGAAAGAAAATGGCCCGTGGGATGATATTTTGAACGTTGACCACTAGATGGCATTATGAGCCTATCAGAATTGTTTTAATGAGGCATTTATTCACCAGTTAAATACTAATTAGTTAAAGAAAGGTATTAGTAAACGGAAGTTAGTGATAATGACAGCACTATCTTTGAGAAAGCTGTTTGTCCTCCTTGTCTGAATATCAGCTAAAGGTAGCAATAATATCTAGAGACAATGTTATTTAGCCCTCATTTCAAAACAATCATCTCCATAAGGAAAATAAGTACACTAAAGCAAATGGAAAGGATATACTCTTAGAAACAAAAAGTCAGTGAGAAATTCTATCAAAAAAAAAAAACTAAACATATTTTTGTTCTCAACTGAATTGCCTAAACACTTTGTGAGATAAATGAATTCCAAAAGAGTTTAGATAACTTGGCTTAAAAAGGAAGTGGGTAGGATGACAATGAGGAAATAATTTTAGGTTTAACTCAGAGAGGGCTGCTTCTTCTGTCATCTCTTTGGGGTTGCTTTTGGCAACGGAACACTTAGATGGTTGGAATTTAGGTAGTAATAAAAACAAATATTCGAATGATTATTAATTCTTATTTTAATTCATATTAAATATCATGACAGGAAGTAACTGAACTTAAAGCTAGGACTTCTTTGTTGGGGACACTGATAGTAGCATTTACTCACGCTAAACAAACACTGGCTTTTCTGGTTTATTCTTCTGCTTTCCTGTCATCTCATTTATCCCCTCCATGCATCTCCACTTCCTCCAGTACACCTCTACAGGTTTCCCCAGCTATCAGAAAGTAGAGTTCGTATGGACCCTTTCACAAGCCACGATGCTGTAAAGCAAAGAAGCAATTACCTTTGGACACATCTTGCTAATGGAGGCACAAAATAAATGGAGATAAAGCACAGATGCTCACAGACACAGTTCAAAGCTATGGTGGCTGCTTGCTGAGATCCTGAGTGTGGTTCTGGGGAAGGAGCTTGATGAGGCCATTCTCCCTATTCTGGGTGCACAGATGCCTCTACTAAGGCTCAATGCAAAACAAATGCTGGGGTCTTCGCTGGTGGCGCAGTAGTTGAGAATCCGCCTGCCAATGCAGGGGACATGTAGGTTTGATCCTTGGCCCAGGAAGATCCCAGGTGCCACAGAGCAACTAAGCCCATGCACCACAACTACTGAGCCCATACGACACAACTACTGAGGCCCACACACCTAGAGCCCATGCTACGCAACAAGAGAAGCCACTGCAATAAGAGCCCTGAAATTATTCTGGAATTTCAGGGTTTTTTGTTTGTTTGTTTGTTTTTGTTTTTTTAAATACAGCCCACAACGAAGAGTAGCCCCCGCTTGCCACAAGTAGAGAAAGCCCATAGTAGAGAAAGCACAGCAAGGAAGACCCAATGCAGCCAAAAAAAAAAAAAAAAAATTTAATTAATTAAAAAAAAAAACCAAAAAGCAAACGCTGAATGCTATTTTTGCTTTTTACCTTTTATCGTAAAAGCAAAAATCCTCTTCAGATTTCTTTCTGTTAGAAACAATAGGTACTAATTCAGGTCTTTTGTAAAAGCAAATTGGCTTAGAGAGAACTTTTGAAAATCGGGGGATACCTGCACTCACTCTCATAGTATTTTAAAGAATGAAACACCTCTCTCTTTAATCTCTTGAGAAAGAAAGAAGACTCCCAAGTTGGCAGCTCACACTGCTCAGAGTGAAATACAGTGGTCTGTGGGTGCCGGAATCATGCCTGTCATACTGTCCCCAATACACACATGTATAACATCGGCTGTAAGCACAGCTTGTGTCTGGTCCTCAGTCCTACTTGGAATGTTTGAGACGATTGCCTATTAGTGATCTCTTTACAACTATGAAATAGTAGACTTTTCATCAACAATTATTTCATAATTTATATACATAGACAGGCTTGATAAGGAAGAGACCAATTTCTAATGGCCAGGGAGTTTTAGGAAAGAAGAAAAAGAAGGAGAAGAAATACTCCCAAAGAATTACTAGTGCATAGTAATCCATTATCTAGAGCTGAGATCTGATAGGAAAGTTCATAGATGTCAAGGATTCTAAGAAAATATATTTACACAGTTTTCTTGGGTCACATTTTTGGCTTCAAACTTTATTTCACGGTTTTCAGGAATTCTGTCTTCACAGTGAATCAGTAAATGGTCAACATTTAAGACATGCCACTCTTCTGAAATCAATCAAAATTCAAGTAGAACATTCTTAGTCAAGTGTTGAGTCATGCTGACTAAGAGGCAATGGTGCAGGGAGGTGGGAGAGAGGATTGAGGCCCTCACAGAAGTCACTTGAATAACAACAGCTTCATTCTAGGACTGGAGAGCTCTCTAGGTCCAGGAGTCAGAGTTCCTAACCAATGGGAGAGACAGAAGCTTGAACAGCCCCCTTCATTTCAGTGGGAGAAAAATCTCTGGAATGTTATTTGCATAACTGTGACCTCAATTCAATACAACATGTCCAAGCAGGTAAGACAGAATCCACTATACTGGAGGTCGAAGTCTCAAGGGTATATTTTTAACATTTCCATTACAGAAATTCTTATCATGGGATAATGTTCTCATCTACACAAGGTGAGACTATAAGGTAATGTGATTCATTTAACAAAAACAACAAGCAGGGGCTTCCCTGGTGGCTCAGTGGTTGAGAGTCCGCCTGCCAATGCAGGGGACACGGGTTTGTGCCCCAGTCCGGGAAGATCCCACATGCCTTGGAGCGGCTGGGCCCCGCGAGCCATGGCCGCTCAGCCTGCGCGTCCGGAGCCTGTGCTCCACAACGGGAGAGACCACGACAGTGAGAGGCCCGCGTACCGCAAAACAAAACAAAACAAACAAACAAACAAAAAAAAAAACAAGCATAACAGAATGTATGCAATCAGATGAATGTGGGCTATTGTCTTTGGAAAATAGATTTGAATTTTGGAAACAGCCAAAATGTCAGTAGCTTGGAGGTAGTGCAAGGGAGAACTCTTAAAAAGCTGAATAATAGGGAAGATTGAAGCTGCAGTGCGCAATCTTTTTTTTCAAATAGGAGCTTCTTTTGGTTTTCACAAAGACCTTCCCTGCCTGAGGTAAGGTAGCTTGAGACAGAGAGCTGTTATTTGTGATATGGTCATGTGTGGATATTCCATGAGAAAGCATGCACAACTTGGATAGTCAACTTGATACACCTTGAAAAGACTTAATACATGATAATTGCATAGACTAATTGAGGATGTCTATATCTAAAGAATTGAGATTTTGAGTCACGTTCTGTTATAAGGAATTCCAAGGATCCACTGAATTTATCCTATTTATTCTGGAATTTCAGTTTTCTTTGTTTGTTTGTTTTTGTTTTGATTAATACAGCCCAATAGTCTAGGTATATGTTCTGAGATTGTTTCTTAATGTGAAATTTGCCTTATTCTTTGCATTTAGGATAATTGGATTTGGCTTATAAGAAACATGAGAAAAGAAGATTTACAAGAAACCTATGCTAGATTTAAGATCTTCTACAGAGAACTGACTTAATGTGGTCTCCATCTTCTCAACTGACAGAATCCCATGATTTGGACTAATAGAGCAAAATGAGAGAATTGGATTAGATGTAAAATGTTTCTAGAAAAAACTCTGAGTCTTCTGCCCTGATGATCTATGAGTAGGAAATGTGATAATACAGCAGCCTACCCAGAGAGTTTTTAAATTCCATGCTGCCCATTTTCAGAAGAAATAATGACTTCCCAACTGGAGAGTCACCATGTTTATCACTTACAGAGGCTGGGTACTTGGCAATCTCGACCAAAATATTAGCTAAGGATACCTGGGAAATAAAGGAAAGCCTTCCTTGTTGATATTTGAAAATTACAGCAAGTCTTGATGTGGCTTTGAGTTATGTATCACCTATATGATCTATTGTAATTAGCTATATATATGACATATAACTGTACATATGACACATATGCACACGACAGATATGTGTAGATGTATATTACCTATATGAAAGAATATTTGGAAAATTTTCTTTTCAAGCAAGTATTTCTGTAGATTTGGAGACAATTTTCTTGCTCCACAATTGTGTATTTCTCCTCTTATTCAAAATACTCTTCCATGTAAGAAAGTGACCAAGGGGACTTCCCTGGCAGTCCAGTGGTTAAGACTCTGTGCTTTCACGGCAGGGGGTGCGGGTTCGATCCCTAGTCAGGGAATTAAGATCCTGCATGCCGCGCGACGTGGCCAACAAAAAAAAAAAAAAAGAAGAAAAAAAGAAAGTGACTAAAATGCAGTTGTCTTCCTCATCAAAGGAAATTAGATTATTTATATTATAAGTCTCCCTCTCTCCAAGTCAAACAATATTAGCCTCCCGTTTCATCCTAAAACAAAAAAGCCTTCAGGAGCAGGAGTGAAGGGGCCACAGGAAAGAGGTACACTGGAAAGAACCCTGATATGTGGGACCCATTTCCACCTTTGCCCTGGAGCAGCTGTGTGCCTTTGGGCAAATCATATGACCTCTTAGCGCTTCAGCTTCCTGGTCTGTAGAATGTAGAGTTGAACCAGAAAGTTTCTTAGGCGTGTGTGCACAGAAGAATCACGTGTGTCTACCCAGTGTGCACAGAAGAATCACCTACAGTCTTCAAAAGAGATGAGTTCCTTGAAATAGGTAATGGTATTTTAAACCCAGAGCTTACCACAGGACATGACATGTAGTTAAGGTTGCCAGATTTAGCCAATAAAAACCCAGGATGTTCAGTTAAATTTGGATTTCAGATAAATGATGAATACATTTTTAAGATGAGTATGTCCCAAATATTTATCTGACAACCTGACACATGAAGGAAGTCAAAGTTCGTTCATGTGATGAACTTACATCATCAAGCCTCTACTGGTGGGAATTTTAGATAAAGAATGGGAAGTGGTAGGGGATGTGTGTTTCAGTAGTTTTTCGGTCATACCACATGGGGAGTCTCTTGCTTTTGTTTTTTTTCAAGCTTTATCAGCCTTGATTGGAGTACTTTTTCAACATTCGACAAGAACTATATCAATTGGAATGCTTTAGGCTGTGAGTAAAGTATAGCTCAACTAAAATAGTTCAAACGATAAGGAAATTTATGGATTTACTTAACAAGAGGTCTGGAGCTGAGATGAAGCCATCAAGAACCCAGGTGTTTCCATCTTCTTTCTGCTGGGACATCCTAGGTGTGTTGGCTTTCACCTTCAGGACATTAGAGGGGAAAAGGAAAAACAGTATTTTTTTTTTTTTTTTTGGCCGTGCCATGTGGTTTGTGGGACCTTAGTTCCCCGACCAGGGATCAAACCCATGCCCCCTGCAGTGGAAACAAGTGGAGTCCTAACTACTGGCCTGCCAGGGAAGTCTCTATACATGTACCTTTTTAACTGAAGGGAAAGGAAAACATTTCCAAGGGTTTTCTATCTCCAGAATACTTCCCGTTCAAACACATTGGCCAGAATTGGGTCACATGCCCGTGCACTAGCCCAAAGGGAGGCTGGAATGCAAATTTCAGATGTTTTCACTCTTCCTGATAGGAGGCAGGTTCTGTAAGTAATGAAGGAAATGCTTGGAAATAAATATTGTGGAGGCAACTGAGTGTCATCCCTAACTGTCACATCTGGGATAAGCCTCTTCTGTTTTTTAAGCCTTTTCAATGACTCCAACACACTGACGGATTCTTGCCTGGTGGACCAGTCTGAAGGCGCAGGGAATGCCTCACAGTTTTAGGTGTTGTTCTCTTGAAGGCCTTTGTGCATTAAACCCTGACCCAAAACAAAGACACATTTATGTTGGTCCCAACATAGCCCTTTAAATGTGTTCTCCTTTAGCCAGAATGATTAGAACTTCAAATTTCACAATCACTTTCCTTTTTGCCCAGAAAAATATTTTTTAAACTTGAAGAATACTTTTTCTTTTACCCATTATTCACTTCAACTTTTCATGCCAAGCACATGGCACAATATCCCATTGAGTACACGCACAACAATCTTCGAAATGGCAGAATCCTCGTTTCAGAGGGGACTTTCTTTCAGTTGGATTTCATCCAAGTGTACTTTCATTCTTAAGTATGCTATTAGAAGGAAGGTAAAACAGATAACGATTTTCTTTTGATGCTCAAGATTGCCCAAGATTTTCAAAGTGCTCCGCACACTGATTTTAACCTCTCATCACTTCGGTCGGCGAAGCAGGCCAACATGCAGTGTTTCAGTGTGGGGAATACTTAACTAGTCTCAAGACCTGCAAAAGAGGTTTGGCCCTGATTTTCACACAACGTTATATACTTTTGTTCACCATGTCACTGGGGTAGATTCTTTCACAATGCTCCTAAAGCACAGATATTAAAGTGCATTTTCTCACAGCTTACATAAACTTCCAAGTGGTGTACAAAATAAGTTTTAAATGCTACATATGGAGAAAAGAGAAGAGAAAGAAAACTAGTATTTAATGAATAGCTCTGCTATTCAAGACATGATGCTAAATGTCTGACATCTTTACATTTATATAATCTTGAAAACAACTTTTTGAGTTATTTTACAGGCTATTGATTCACCCAAGGTTATACAATCTAATGAACATCAGAGACAGAATGAGAATTACTGCCAAAGACTATTCCTGCAAAGGAAGTGATGTGGAGTTTTTACAAACACATGCTTGATAAGGTAGTTTTTTCTTAGTCTTGGCCTGTTTATTAAAATAGAATTTCTGTTTAGGGTTGAGTTGCAGAACAAGCTTTAAATCCAAAACAGCACTCTCGTGATCATTAGCAGGATATCCAATCAGTGATATTTTCTTCAGAAAGATTTGTACATTTTCTCCTGCCCACTGGTAAGGATAGGCATGTTCTCTGGAATTCAATGCATTACACATTCCAAGCATAGCAAATCAATCGTTAATTATTCTCAGGAAGAGTGTTCAAAGTTCTCTTCCTTCTTTGGGTGATATGATACAACATGAAAAACAAAACAAAAACCCTGGGTACTTAGTACTTAGGTAGTACCTGATCAAATACCCCATTTGTTACAGGTCCTTCAATTTCTACACTGTTCCATCACTTCCCAAGATAAAAAGGGGGGAAGACTATGGATTTCTGTACTGAGGGAACTTTTCTGACCTAAGTAAATCTGAATTGTAGCACAAAATAGAAGTCTTAAAATCTTGAGCTGTATGTTAGTTCTTCAAAAAGGCTTTGAGGTATGCATGAGTTTATAGTGACTGCGAAAAGTTGTTGGACTTTTTTTTTTTTTTCAGAGAGAGCACCCACTGGGGTACATTTATGTCCTTTTGGGCCTGGCAGGCTGGGAGCAGAATACAGACAAAGGCACTGGGGCATATGGGCCTGTTATGGCCTGGAATTCGGGCTCCCTGGGTGGTAACTGAATGGGTATGGCAGGGTGTGTAGGTACTGGACTGATCCTCCCAGAACTGAGAGGAGGGCCCTTGGGGTGTGGAAGCAACACAAGTGTTGGACATGGCACAGGTGCGGGAGAAGGGTCATGCAGCGGGTGTGAGATTGGGTGTGCTGGCCTGGGGTCACCCTTCGGGCAGGGCGTGGTGAAGCTTGTTGGGCCCTGGCTGTTGACTGAGAAGCTGGATGCCAAGGGCTGGGAGAACTGATAGGCCCGTGAAGGTGTGACTGCAGACAGCCTCAGCCCTGGGAGAGACGGAAGAGTCCAAGGTGAGTCCTGCGGCGAGGTGACGAGGGGGCAGGTCTGGGGCTCCCATTCAGGAATACATGGTGAGCTGCAGCCACTCCCGGCTGTCCGCCTGGATTTGTCCGGTGCCACGTCTGTCAAGAGGTTTGAAGGCACAGAAATCTGACTAGTCTGACCAGACAGCTGATGAAGCTGTCAACACCCATGTTCCCTCCCTCATCTGAGTAGCGTCCGATGATCCTGTCGTAGAGATGCTCATTCAGGTGGAACCCTGCCTCAAAGGTTCCTGGGGAGTTCACCGCTGCCCATGGTCCCGGAACGGTCAACGTCAAACTGTTGGCCACATTTTGATGTTGCTCCACAAGCACTAGAATTCCTCGAAGCCCAGCTTGCTGGTCGTGTCACTACCCATCACGGTCACCACCATGCAACAGGAGTCAATGCCAAAACCATCAGTCTTCAGACCAGGAGGTCGGGTCACGACTTGGTTGAGAATGTTCGTGAATTCTGTGGCACTGACTCTCTAGCCAGCTCGGCAAAGACCCTCCGGCATTGCCGGACCTCCGCACTCTGATTAGCCCGGATGATGGCGTAACGGGTGCGAGGGGCGGGGCTCTGGGTGTGGTGCGCAGGCGCCTCACGGGCGGCGCTAATAACCCGGCTGGGATGCGGCGGGCCGCGCTGCGCCTGGCCGTTCCGCCAGCTCCCCTGCCCTCGGCACTGCTGTCCTCTGTACCACCCTCCCCACCCCGGCCACCGTCTCCCCCTGACCCCGACCAGGGTCCCCCCTTCTTCCCCCTTCCCCCTCCCGCTCCTTCAAGAATGAGTGAACCAGGACCATGGCTGTGACTCAAGATTCCGCCTCACTCACACGCTCGCCGGTCTGCTCACCTGTGCAGCATCCCAAGCGTTGGACTTCGGGGGAAGGCTGCCTGAGAAAACTCTAAAGAAAATTAAGCAACAAACTCCAGGTATCTCCAGAAAAAAGAAGAAAGGAAAAATTTAAAGGTAAAAAAAATTAAGCCAGTAAAAACCTTGCTGCCTAAAGGTTCTTTTACGAGGCCTGTGGGTTTTCATCTTTCTGTTTGCCAATAACTTAGACATAGTAAGTGTTTAATTTGCTGCTTTATGGTAGAAAGTTCGTTGATTCAGCAATGATTTGTTCAATAATAACTTCTTTAACAACTTTGTGGTGAATACCAGACGTGGACATAGGGCAGAATAGAACTGTAAACTGGGATAAAAGACGGAAGATGCCACTGCAAAAAACAGCCAGGTACCAAAATTCAAGAAAAAACATAGGAATGAATTTTGAGGGGTTTATTCTTCAGCGCGACCCATGAATGCCGGGTCATCCATATAATGTCCCACCCACTTATTGTACAAACTGAGCAGTGAGGCCCAAGGTCCTTGAAAATTCTCCTCACTTAAAAATAAATGCGTCTACCTCTGTTGCACTTTTTTTTTTTTTAAAGAAGATGTTGGGGGTAGGAGTTTATTAATTTATTTATTTTTGCTGTGTTGGGTCTTCGTTTCTGCGCGGGGGCTTTCTCTAGCTGTGGCAAGCGGGGGCCACTCTTCATCGCAGTGCGCGGGCCTCTCACTATTGCGGTCTCTCTTGTTGCGGAGCACAGGCTCCAGACGCGCAGGCTCAGTAGTTGTGGCTCACGGGCCTAGTTGCTCCGCGGCATGTGGGATCCTCCCAGCCCACGGCTCGAACCCGTGTCCCCTGCATTAGCAGGCAGATTCTCAACCACTGCGCCACCAGGGAAGCCCCTATTGCACATTTAGCAATGTGCAAAGAACCTGTGAGAAACTTGTTTTTGAATAGAGCTAATAATAACAAGGAGTATTAAAAAGTGTGATGTCGGTCCTTTAAAATTGTTTTAAGTCAAAGATCATCTGCTAGCATATGGATTTCAACTTTGCTACCCTAAAGAGATGGCTTCAGATTACAATGTTTAAAAGTTTTAGTTTACTCTCAACTCCAATTTAATATTAACTTTCGCTTAGAGAAATGTCTTTTGAAATCTAACCTGAGCTAAAGGAAAACTTCCGCTGACAATTCCTTTTGCCGGGGACCCATTCTTGGCCGCTCTCAGTGTTCCCCGCCTTGATCCTTCTGGTGCCTATTTCTGTTTTGTTTCTGAACTCAGAGAGGGTCAGGGTATGATCCGCTCTTCCTCTAAAACCCCAGCATCACCTAGAATTGCAGACCAGGCAGGCGTACAGCAGACCTGCCCACACATGCCATCAGTGCCAGGCTGACTCAGACCAGAGAGATCCTCCTCTGATCGGGCACAGAGATCATGAAAAGTGTGTAAAAACTAGGCTTGTACCCTGGTTCATTACAGAGTCACCTTGGCTTACACAACTAAAAGAAGAGCTTCCCTGATGGCTCATGCAACCCGGAGGAAACCTGACCTTAAAAATGCTAAACATATGGATTACAATTGAACACCCTATTGTCCCAATATTCAGAAAAGTGATGAAAGATTTTCAGTTTTAATCCCAGTGTTGGTCTCCTGAAGACACATAGAGTTACAAATAGTGCAGGCCTCATCCCTGAATTTTTTTACATGAACTTTTAGCCAAACAGCTGGTAAACAGGTTTCCTTGAATTCATTCAAATATCTCATTATCTTTTCAAAGTTTCCCTTTGAACGTTCATTTCTCTGCTAGTCTAACTTCTTATCACTAATTTCTTCAATGGGTATAAGGATCATACTCCTCGCTCCTACAATATTATGCAGATCTATAATACTCCTAAAATGAAAACCATAGTGCTAGACTTGCTGTCATAATAAAGACTTTTGAATTGTCATAAAAAGACTAATTTAGTCTCTCTCTAATTTAAAACAAGACACTAATATATTTTAAGGATTCTAGAAAAGAGGCATTGCTATTTTCACTCATTGTCCCTGACCAGTCTTCTTTGAGTTTTAAGTCTTGCATCTGTTTTCTCCATGTTTTCTTAACCGAAGTATATCCTATTAAAACTGGGAAGCAGGGCTTCCCTGGTGGCGCAGTGGTTGGGAGTCCGCCTGCCAATGCAGCGGACGTGGGTTCGTGCCCCGGTCCGGGAGGATCCCACATGCTGCGGAGCGGCTGGGCCCGTGGGCCATGGCCGCTGAGCCTGCGCGTCTGGAGCCTGTGCTCCGCGACGGGAGGGGCTGCGGCAGTGAGAGGCCTGCGTACCGCCAAAAAAAAAAAAAAACAAGAAAAACGACAGGGAAGCAACCATCCTAGGTTAAGATTTCGATACATGTTTCTCTCTTTTCCTTGCCAATGTATTTCTCTGATTGTCCCTTATTTCCCATAGCATTTAATACCCATATAATGCAAAAAGCTCACCATGTTACCTAATGGATTTGTACATGTACATATGGTACATATCTTGAAACAGCTTTTAATTTTATATAGCTGTGCAGTCAGCTGCTGGTTTCTACTGCTTCTAGAAACCTTGCCAGACCATCTGCAGACCTCTAATACTTTTGACCAGAGGGTAACTGGCAGGAATTAAATGTTACGACCGTATTCAGCAAAATTCCACGATTCCAATGCCCTAACTCAGAAGCAATACTAACTGGCCTTCAGAAAGAGACAGAGGTTAGCAAGACCTCTACTTCAACTACAGTAATGCTTCTCTGAGTCAGCAAATATGATTGACACTTGAGTAGCAGAGCTCAGACCCTACACAAATATCAATCATCAGCTGGTCAGAATAATAGGACTGGGTATGAGGACAATAGCAGAAAGATTTTCTAGATGCTGGGCATACCTTCTTGGAATCAGGAGGAATTATTGTGACTGGCTTTGGGAACACAGCAAATTATAGGATCAGGCTAACTAATTGCAGCTTTAAGGAATCCCCACCAGCAGAAAATACTCACTAGACCAGGGGTCCTCAACCCCCAGGCCGTGGGGCCGGGCCGCACAGCAGGGGGCGAGTGAGCGAAGCTGCATCTGCCGCTCCCCATGGCTCCCCATTGCTCGCATTGCCACCTGAACGATCCCCGCCCCCCACCCCCCACCCCGCGTCCGTGGAAAAACTGTCTTCCACGAGACCGGTCCCTGGTGCCAAAAAGGTTGGGGACCTCTGGGCTAGACTGAAGGACACAAGCTAGTTTAGCTGACCTTCTGTGTAGCAGGTGACCTGAAGGTGAGGGTGTGCAGGACACCTGTGAAACCTTGTAGACCAGTGTTTTTTGTTGTTGTTGTTTTTTTTTAGTCCGGTGATTTTCTTTCTCTCTTTTTTAAACATTTTATTTACTTATTTATTTTTTGGCTGCGCCGTGTGTTAGTTGCAGCACGTGGGCTCCTCTCTAGTTGTGGCGTGCAGGCTCCAGGGCGCATGGGCTCTGTAGTTTGCAGCAGGAGGGCTGTCTAATTGAGGTGCTAGAAATCAGTAGTTGCAGCGCGCCACCTTACTTACCCCACGACATGTGGGATCTTAGTTCCCCGACCAGGGACCAAACCTGAGTCCCCTGCGTTGGAAGGCGGATTCTTGACCACTGGACCTCCAGGGAAGTCCCTGCAGACCCGTGTTGATGTAGCTGATCTGAAAATGGTTGTCCCCTTCCTCCTCAATAATCCACTCCAAAGTGACATGATTTATGTATCATCACAGATTCATGGTTAACTCCTACAATTCTTTATTCCTGTCCTCTAACCATTTAGTTATCACGTATAACGATTACATCACTTGCTTCCTTGTATAGCGCCCCCCATAAAGGGATGTTTTGGGGGAATGGACGCACATACACCATGCACATGTGCTGTTGTGTTTGTTGTTTCAGGGGGAGTCTAAAGTTGTTGCGTTAGTCAGAAGGGAACTTCACACTTTTATTTTGTGGGTGGAGTGGTAGACAGAGTGAAATGTGGAGGTATGCGTGACAGGAAGGAAAGGAAAATTGACAGCGAATGGGTTCCTCATTCTATGAGACTGCGAGGGAACTGATGTTGTTTGGAAAGTTCAAGTTCATATTCCAGAGATTGGTGGTTATATGTAGAGATGTAGGTATATGGAGAGACATAGTATTGGGCTAGCCTTCCTGTTTTTTGAAAATCAACTTTATTGAGATATCATTTATGTACAGTGTAATGCATCCATTTAAAATGCACAACTCAGTGTGTACACGTGTGGAACTACTGCCACAATCAAGATGGAGAATATCTCTATCATTCCCCAACATTGCTTCTTGCTTCTTTTTTGTCCTTCCCTTCTTCTACTTTGGCCCCAATCAAAACACAGCTTTTTTGAATTTTCTAGACTTTTATACAAATGGAATCATACTCTTATGTCTGGCATCATACACGCAACATAATGATGTTGACATTTGTTCATTTTGTTGTGTATTTAGCAGTTTGTTTCTTTTTATTGTTGAATAATATTCCACCATGTGCATGTATCACTTTCTGTTTATCCATAACCTGCCAGTGAACATCTGGATTGGTTTCGATTTTTGATTGTTGTGCATAAAGCTGCTATGGATGATTTCCAATTTAGGGTTATTGTGTGCAAAACTGTTATAAATACTTGTGTACAAGTCTTTGTGTGGACATATGTTTTCATTTCTTTTGTGTATATACTTGGGAGTGGAACGTCTGGGTCATATGTTTCACTTTTTCAGAAATTACCAAAAAGTTTTTCTGAGTGATTGAGCCATATAATATTCCCAGAAGGGGTGTATGAGAATTCCAGTTGCTCAGCATCCTCACCTCCAATTTGGTTTTGTTCATCATTTTAATTATAGCCATTCTAATGGGTGCATGGTGGAATCTCACGGTAGTTTTAATTTCCATTTCCCTGGTGACTAGTGTCATTTACATCTTTTCATGCAACTTGTATACTGTCATTAGTGAAGTGTCTGTTCAATTCTTTCACTCATTTTTTAATTGGATTGTTTGTCTTTTTATTATTGCATTGTAAGTGTTCTTTAAATAGTCTGGATACAAGTCCTTTGTTAAATGTATGCTTTGCAAACATTTTTTACATTCTCTTGGTTGTCTTTTCATTTTCTTGACAATGTCTTTTAAAGACCCCAATTTTTAAAAATTTATTTATTTATTTATTTATTTTTGGCTGCATTAGGTCTTCATTGCTGCATGCCAGCTTTCTTTAGTTGCATCAAGTGGGGGCTACTCTTCATTGCGGTGAGCAGGCTTCTCATTGCGGTGGCTTCTCTTGTTGTGGAGCACGGGCTCTGAGCGCATGGGCTTCAGTAGTTGTGGCACTCAGGCTCAGTAGTTGTGGCACACAGGCTTAGTTGCTCCATGGCACGTGGGATCTTCCCGGACCAGGGCTCGAAACTGTGTCCCCTGCATTGGCAGGTGGGTTCTTAACCACTGCACCACCAGGGAAGCCCTAAAGACCCAAATTTTTATTTTGATAAAGTCTAACTTATTGGCATTTTCTTTTATAGCTCATGGTTTTTCTCTCCTATTTAAGAAATCTTCACAAAACCCAAGGTCACTAAAATTTCTCCATTGTTTTCTTCTAGAAATTTTATAGTACTAGGCTTCACATTTAGGTCTATGATCATTTTGAGTTAATTTTTGTGTATAGTTTGAGTTGACACTTTTTTTTTTGCATGTGGATATCCAATCATTTCAGCACCATTAGACATATATGTGTGGATCTCTTTCTGGACTCTATTCTGTTTTATTGTTCCTTATGTCTATTTTTCTGTCAATACTGCACTATCTCAATTTTTGTAGATAGCATAAGTTCTTCTTACACTATCAAGGTCCATCTTGTTCTTCTTTTGCAAAATTGTTTTGGCTATTCTAGAGCTGTCACATTTCCAAATAAAATTTAGAATGAGCTTGTCAATTTCAGTGAGATACTGGCTGGAATTTTGACTGGGGTTACTCTGAATCCATCAGTCAATTTGAGTAGAATTGAAATCTTAACAATTGAATCTTTCAATGAACCTATGAATTTTAATGTACTATGAATCAGAACCTTCCAATAAACCTATGAACATGGATTATTTCTCCATGTATGTGATTCCTCCTTAATTTCTTTGAGCAATGTTTTATAATTTTCAGTGACGAGTTCTCACATATCTTTTGTTAAATATATTCTTAAGTATTGTTTGTTTTTAGGCACTCTTGCAAATAGAATTTTTATTATTTAATTTTCTAATTGCTTACTGCTAGCGTACAGAATACAATTACTTTTTGGATGCTTAACTTTGTATTCTCCCACCTTGCTAAATTTACATGTTAATTCTAGTAGCTGTCATGTAGATTTCCTTGAGGTTTTCAGCACAAATACTCATGCCATCTGTAAATAGAGTCCAAGTTTCTTCTTCCTTTCTGCCTTTATTTGCTTTTGATATTTATTTTGGTTTCTTTTCTTCTTTTTTTTTTTAATCAGAAGATTCTTTTACCGTGGTAAAGAAGTCTTTTTTCTTTTTTAAACCCCACATTTGTTTATTTATTTATTTTTGGCTGTGTTGGGTCTTCATGTCCGTGCGAGGGCTTTCTCTAGTTGTGGCAAGCGGGGGCCACTCTTCATTGCGGTACACGGGCTTCTCACTATCATGGCCTCTCTTGTTGCGGAGCACAAGCTCCAGACGCGCAGGCTCAGCAGTTGTGGCTCACGGGCCCAGTTGCTCCGCAGCATGTGGGATCTTCCCAGACCGGGGCACGAACCCGTGTCCCCTGCATTAGCAGGCAGACTCTCAACCACTGCGCCACCAGGGAAGCCCCCTTACTCCCATTTTATTGTTTTGCCCTCAATTTTTGCCCTCGTTGCTCACTGAGGATAACCCACCACTACGTTAAAATCCCTGATCTGGGGAAATTTAGCAGAGATCTCAAACTAAGGCAGGAATAGGGCCAGGAAAATAGGTGATGGATTAAAGAAGAAACAAAAAAAAAGACACTGTGAAGAAATATAGTTAGCTAGAGGCAAGCCTGCAGTTTTAGCCTTGCTCTGCTGCTGCTGTGGCTGATGGGGTTGGTCACATCGAGGTCCTTTTGAGCTGGTTGAAAAGAAGGAGAAAATGTGTGAGAGCTGTGAGTGGATGGGTCTTAGCTGTGGCTGGAAAGCTCTGTGGACGTTAGAACTCCTAGGATTTTCAAGTGAGGAGGCCAGTATCAGTCATAGGCCAACATGCCAATCAGATCCCAGTTCCCCCTCCCCTGCACATCCACCCAAGCTGGAGAAACTGAGCCTCTGCCTCAGTTTCTGGACCCTTCCCAGAGACCTTTCCTTCTTCCCCTAGCAAAAGCTCTCAGGAAAGATCTGAGCCCCTTTCTGTGATTAAATTCTGCCCCATCCCCCCACCTCACCCGCTGTTATGTTTTAACAAGGTGTATCCGAAGATGTTTTTTTTTTTTTTTTTTTTTGCGGTATGCGGGCCTCTCACTGTTGTGGCCTCCCCCGTTGCGGAGCACAGGCTCCGGACGCGCAGGCTCCGGACGCGCAGGCTCAGCGGCCATGGCTCACGGGCCCAGCCGCTCCGCGGCATATGGGATCCTCCCAGACCGGGGCACGAACCCGTATCCCCTGCATCGGCAGGCGGACTCTCAACCACTTGCGCCACCAGGGAGGCCCCGAAGATGTTTTAAGTCCCGAATAATGACAGCACAAACACAAGAGCAAAACATATAAAGGAAGAAAACAGCATCTATTGAACATCTATGAACCCTATGACGTCCCACGGTTATTATTTAATCATAATAAGATCTAAAATAGGATTTGTGTCCTCATTATAGATGAAAGGACTGGGGTTTAAGAGGTTCAGCCTTTTGTTCAAGGTCATATAAAAACTGGAGAATAAATTTGAACCTCAATCTGAGTTTAAGTATAGGCCTTTTCCACTGCACTCATCTGACCCTTCCATATTACTGAACACTTTGTGTAATATATTTGCTGACTTATCACTGACTCTATTATACTAGATTGTACATTTCTTGTCTGCAGGAGTGCACTCACCATTATACACCCAACCTCCAGCACAGGGCACGGCAAATAGTAGTTATACAGTGCCAGCTTGTTGAATTGATTTAAATAACAAGAGAACAACGTGTCTGCCTGCTTTATTTATTCATTCATTAAACAAATACTTTTTTGTGGTTAGACACATAGATCTAGAGTGGAAGTCACATAAGCAAATAAGCAGTTAATTCTACACAGTGTTACAAGCAATGATACAGGGATGAATAAAATATTGAGGAAACAGAAAAGAGATACCCAGAATGGCCTTGGGATGTCAGCAAAGGCTCCCTGAAGGAGGAGGGATATTTTGGTGTTTGATGTCGAGAATGATGCGATGTGAAAGAAGGAGGATATTCCAGACAGAGAAGGCAGTCATGTGCAAGGTTGGGAGTGAGAGAGAGTGTGACACATTCAAGAAAATGTAAATAGCTCAGTGTGGTTGGGACATAGAAGGTGAGACATGGAATGATGAGAGATGAGGGCAGACAATGAAATAGGTGTCAACTATGAGAAGATTATCATGTTCTGTTAAGGCTTTATCCCAAGGGAGCCACCGAAGGAATATAATCTGCAGATGGCAGAATCTGATTTCTTATTTAGAAAGACCATCCTGGCTGACCTCTTTGTGGAAAATGATGGGGGTGGGGCAGGACACCATTTGGTAGAGAATCGCTGAATTCTAGGTGAAAGATGATTGTGGTCGAAACAAAGACAAAGAGTATGGGATTGGGGAAAGTGGGTAGATTTGAGAGATAACAAAAGTAAAATGAATAGGATTTGGAGACTGATTAATTGTGGGAGTAATGGAGAAAGGATTGATGAGAATGTCTTAGGTTTGGGGTTTGGCAAAATGGTGGACAGCCAGGCCATTTATGAGCCTTGAACCCAGGTGAAGTATTCGTGTGAAGAAGAATACCTCCCAAATATCATCCCAAATGGTGTACCAGAACCTTAAAATCATCATAATTGTTTCAGTAAATTATAAGCCTCCCCCTCCCCAGCTAACTCGCCACATCTCTCTATAGCACCATCATTTTCCGAGTCAGTGAGGCTGCAAACCTCTTGAGCACCGTTGGTTCCTCCTCTTCTCAGCAATCCCTACACTCTCAATTAGTCGCCGAGGCCTGTTTGTCATCCTCACCAATGTCTCTTGAGTCTGCCCTGTCCTTCCCCTCCCACTGTCATAACTGCAGTCTGAGCCCTTATCACTTCATGCCGGAGCTATCTCTTAGCTTGAGTAGTTTCCTAACCCGTCTTCATACCTCCAGTTGCTCCCCAGTGCAGTCCATCTGGTACCCCATGGCCAGAATGACTTTCTTTGTACACTGCTTCCATCACCTCTCCCAGCTCAGACGTGTTTAGCGCACTGTTCTCTGGACAGATGTCTTCCTCCCCATCTGCCCAGTGTGTCTTATGCATTTCCAGCTCGGGGAGCTTTGCTTGGAATGTGGCTTTCTCCTAACATCTTCCTCTACCTTGCTAAACAGTCTTCCTCCTGTTGGGCTCAGCTCCAGTCCCAGCCTTCATACGTCTTCTGGGACCATCCACAGCCATCTCTCTGGCCTTGGAAATCCTCTGGCACGATACCAATTTTGTTCACTTTCTGTGTTTTTCTCTGTATAAGTCTTGTCTCCCTATCTGAGCAGTCGGCCTCCCAATGCTGTGTCAGTGGACCTCTCCTCCAGCCCGTGGTGCACAGGCAGTGGAGAGACAACCAGATTCTGATCCGCTCACAATTGCTGTTCTTTCTTTAAAAAAAAAAAAAAAAAATTCTTATTTATTTATTTATTTATGGCTGTGTTGGGTGTTCGTTGCAGTGTGCGGGCTTCTTACTGCGGTGGCTTCTCTTGTTGCAGAGCACGGGCTGTAGGCGCGCAGGCTTCAGTAGTTGTGGCTCGCAGGCTTAGTTGCTCTGCGGCATGTGGGATCTTCCCGGACCAGGGCTCAAACCCGTGTCCCCTGCATTGGCAGGTGGATTCTTAACCACTGCGCCACCAGGGAAGTCCCAATTGCTGTTATTTCTTGCTGCCGCTTGACTTCGCCATTGAAGACGGGTTATGCCAGTTTGTCCACGATTGCTGGCATTTCCATGCCGGTCTAGGTCCCAGCAGTGACTTGTGTTAGGTGCCAAGGTCACGCTTCTTCTGATTTACATTCCCACACCCAGCCGTTGTTCCTCAAGCACGTTGCTGGCTCTGAGCAGCTAGATCTGGAATATCCTCCACATTTTAACCAGTGATGGCACAGAAATCAGATCTCCTATTGGAACCTCCGAGAAGCCCTAGTTTTCAGCCTTTGTCCCTAGCGCAGTTACCTCCTATCCTCTTGGTTAGCCCACCCCTTTGGGAGGCATTCAGTCCTTTTGGAAATTAGTTATGTTTCTTCTCTGGAAACCACATTTTCATACCCCAACTTAACTCCTATATATATCTGGCAACAGGAAGCTTCCTTACTGTCCTCCCCTCTTCCCAGCAAGGAACACCTATTCCCCCCACATTTACACAGCTGATAGAGTAAGCATATATGTTGGGGGAGGGATGGTGAATCGCACAAGCGACACTATGCAGAGCAGAAGTGATTCCGTCCAAGGTAACATATGGTTGCAACCTTATGCGTAGAAGAGTCTTCTTTCATCTCTAGGTGCCTGTGCCCAAAGTTGCTTTCTGTCTCCCTTCCCTTCATCGCCAAATTCATTCTGCGGCTTCCTCAGCCCTGCCCTCTGGCTGACGAGGCTGCCTTGAGTTAGGACTAAAGGAGAGTGGCTCCAGCAGACTGCAGGTTGGGAAGAGAAAGGAGGCCCCTGTTCGTTTCCTAGTCCCTCCTGCTTCACTGCAGTTGTAGTAGTGGCTCCATCATCTGCTGCAGAAGGACCGGCGCCCTCTCCCATGGCTCTAATGCTTCAGGCTCCAGGAGTGCCACTCCCTCCGTGTGTTCTTTCAGACTCCAGGGTGGTGACAGGTTGCTGCTGTTGCTCCTCCCAGCATGTCAGCATCCCTCGTGGTTCCATTCACCCTGCTTCTTCATTCAACTTCCTTTGCTTAAACTCTTGTTAATGTGCCATCTGTCTGCCTCATGGCTGCTAATTGATACAATGCTGTCTCGAAGAGCACCCAGACTAATCTTTGCCTTTATAGGGGTGCATCTGGGTACATTGCTGTCTCCCATGGCACCAAGCATGGGGACGGGCCACTGGAAAATCACTTGTTATCCTAGATGAAGAAAGATTATTCATAAGCTAGACTCAGTTCTTTGTGTGAATTCAGGGTTCCTGTTGACAAACCAGACTGCCAGATGTGACCCCTGTTAGCACGGGGCTGTTATTGATTATTGCCCAGTGGGCTTGACCCTACACCCCGTGGGGTTCCCAACTGATAGTGAAAGATCAAGATGACATAATCTTATTTATTGACAGGTGCCCAATGGATAGACTCAACGGCCTGTCTAAAACCCAGTGGAATATCTTTGCCATCTTCCAGCTCTAAATTCTAAATTCTGGGACTGATACTATTCTTTATGAAGCCATCATGTTTGTCACTGTCCTAGAGGATGACTCTGGCAGGAGTTATTCCAAGAGGGCTGATGCTTCAACACCGCGACCTTCAGGGTAATTTGGAGATGACTTGTTCACAGTGCTCTTTCTGTTTAACAAGGGCAATGTTCATTCTCAGAAGTGGAAGAGCCACTAATCGTCTGCTATCATCAAAGAGAAACTCTTACCAGATGCCTTAGCAGAGTTCGCTGCTTTGCTGCTTTCTGGAGGCCTCAGAGATTCTTGTTTTAATTATCCTTTCTCCACACATCATGTTTTTGAAATTCCCAACATATTTCCAAGTTATTTTAGCTGGGTATCTTCCCAGCTGATCTTAAAATCAGTGTTCCTACTCTTGGCTTCTTAATGATGCTTGCCAATGGAAAAAAAAAAAAGGGGGTGAAAGGATCTCAAGATCTTTTCCCTCAGGATGTAGTGTAACTATCTCTTGGGGAAGGATTTTTTTCATGTAAGTGTAAAGTGCAGGGTCCACAAGGGCCAACACATGCAAATTTGAAACAAACGTTTCCAGAGCATCAGTCCTTCACACATGCGTAAAACAGATTACCCAATGGGAGCAGTACATAAATCACTCAAAAGCCAGCGCCAAAACATCCCACCGCACGCCTTCCAGAATTTAAAACCCAAACATGTTAGAGTTCCAAACCCTTACCTAAAAAATTCTGAAGGGAAAATGAACTGTGAATAACTACGGAGAAAGTAGAAACAATTCATCCACCTGATGGGACCACCTGCTAATCAAAGTTCCCACAGTGTTTCGTATCCAGCTATGAATCAAAACTCTGGAGCTAAGTTTATGGCTTAAAAAGCCAAAGACTCCTGTCATCATCATCACTGTTATTTACCAGTGACTGAGCCAGAATCTGCATGAGTCTCGACATTTCTTAAAGGATGTTGGTCCATTCTTAAAGGATGTGTCTGATTTGGGGCGAGGAGTGTGGCCTGGTTCCAGATGCTGAGGTTAATGGGCAGTGTGGTAAATCACAGTTACAGAAAAGAAAGGCCTTGGAGTGGGTGGACGAGTGTTTTAGTTTCTTAACCCACTGCACACGCACGGAAGAGAGAACTTGATGTGTGTTAGAAATGTCTAAGAAGAGGTACTTCCACACATTTTTTTAGGAAAGTGTTCTTGTACTAGACACAGTGCTTAGTGCAGAACGTTTCTAAAAAGGATTTATCGAGGTAGACGGGAAATAATTCTTATAGCAGAATGTCTGCCATCCTACATGCAGAAAGTAAGTGGGGCCGAACATGAGGAGCCCCCTAAAAATTGGAAAAAGAGAAATGGGTTCAGCTATCAAACCAATGCCCTGAAATAGTCTGGCACACAGTCTGGCACTGAGCTACAAGACTTGGTTCAATGTATTTATGTATCAGTTTGTTATAGCTGCTGTAACGAAACACCCCGACTAGGTGACTTAAAACAACAGACATGTATTGCCTCACAGTACGGGAAGCCGGAAGTCTGAAGTCAAGATGACAACAGGGCCATGCTGTCTCTGAAACGTGGAGGGACCTCCTTCCTTGGCTCTTCCTAGCTTCTGGTGTTTGCCCGCAATTGCTTGGTTTCTTGGTTTGCATCACCCCAGTTCCGCGTCCGTTGTTGCATGGTGTTCTCTGTGTGTCTCTTTCTTCACATGGCTGCCTTCTTACGAGGACACCAATCATATTGGATCAGGGGCCACCCTACTTGAGTATGACCTGACCCTAGCTATTACATCTGTAACAATGGACAAGTCACATTTTGAGGTACTGGCAGTTGGGACGTCAACATCTTTTTTTGGAGGGGGAGGACACAAGTCAACATGCAACAACTTTATTGAAATATGGCAGGAATAAGATTTACAAATTAGGAGCTTTCTTCTCTGTTTCTGTTCTCCTTTTTCTTGCCTTCCTCCCTCTTCCTGCCTTCCTGCCTTCCTTCCTCTTTCCTTCCTTTCTCTCTCTCTCTTTCTCCCCCTCTTCTCTCTTTCTTTCTTTTCTTGTTTCCCTAGCCATAGCGTCTTGGTGAGGAGTGAAGAACAGACCTAGGAGACACTAAGTTGGTGTACGTAAGAACAGGCATGGCGATACCTAGAGAAATACAACTCAAAATGAGAAAGGCAGTCTGCCTGTGGGATGAGGACATCTCATACACAGCATAATGGAATTTTGAAGAAGGAGAAAGAAGATTTAGCAGCGTAACATGCGTGAGGGAGCTAAAGATGATTTTCAGAAGCTGGCTGTGTTGCCAGGAGTAGCCATCCTTTACCACCATTGAGAGCTCCCTGAGTCCATAGCTATGTTACACGTCATGGCTTTGGAGTCACTTCTGTGTTCCGTTCAGCTGTGTCGCTGTGATGAGCTGGCTCTGTGGAGGGAGGAAACAGGACCAGTTTGGTTCATGCTGCATGAAGCCTGAGGGTTAGCCTGCTACACAAATCTGATGGGGGTTCTTTAGCAACGGAGGCACAATAACATAAGACAGAGAGAAGAAAATTGTGGCAGCATCCATTCAAGCACAGCCCAAAGGACAAAGAAGCTTGTCTGGTGGATTTTAATATGATGGCTCCTCTGTAATAGACAACTATGTCTTATACTTTCTCAGCTGAGAATTAGTCCTTCATATCACCCAAGGAAGCCCACCTGTTCTGTTCCTATGCTCATTAAACAAACTTCCCACTTTAGTTTATACTCCTTCAAGGAGAGAATGTGTTAATTGTATTAACAAAAATATTCACATCCAGAGTTTGGCAGACTTTTTTGTAAAGGGCAAGATTGCAGATATTTTCAGCTTTGCAGGCCACAGCAGCTCTGTGGCCATAATGCAGCTCTGCCGCTCCTGGGGGGAAAGCAGCCCCAGACAATACGTAAGCCTAGGGCCTGGATGTGCTCCAGTGCGACTTGCTTTACAAAAACAGGCGTCAGGCTGAGCTGGCCCGCAAGCCATTGTTTGCTGACCCTGTTTTAGACCATAGGACAATATATATATATATATTTTTTTTTTGCCTTTTTAGGAAAAATTTGAATTTCACTTTTATGTGTAAATCTCAGTTTGGTTAATGTGCACTGCCTTTGAGAAATGGTTCCACCTTCTATGTGCTGACAAATTCAAGATTCTGAGTGTGTAAGACCTAGGGTCAGATCTTCCAGCACGGTTAATTCACACGCTCGTTGTTACCTCATAAAGTGTCATGGCAACAGTGTGCTGATTTCTCCTCCAAAATGGATAGGATCTCCTGATACAATTTTATTTATTTATTTTATTTTTTTCTTTTGGCCACACCATGCAGCATGTGGGATCTTAGTTCCGTGACCAGGGATCGAACCCGTGCCCCCCTGCAGTGGAAGTGCGGAGTCTTAACCACTGGACCACCTGGGAAGTCCCTCTCATGATACAGTTTTATATCAGCGGTTTTCTCTTTTTGTTTTTCCTTCACTCAGTGGGGCCTCATAGGTCAGCGAGACTAGTTTTGTAAAGGAGAGTGTGAGTCTTAGAAATATGAACTGACTTAGAAATGAAAACTGGAAGCGAGGCTGAGTGTCCAGGACTCCCAACCTTAGGTTTGGTTTCCCAGCCTTTGAACTTGGCTGCTAAAAATTATCACAAAAGCTGGCGACCCGGGACTTAAGTCACCAGACAGCAGTTATATAGTGTTGATGATGGGGGTGGTGAGTAAGCCACTGGCTTGGTACAAAGAAGCCAAGAGCACTCACGAGCTCTCAGGACGCCGTATAGTTCATATGATATCTTTAAAAAATTTCAAATGCCATTAAACATTTATTATCCATGTATTTATCTAAGCCTGTCTTGAACCTGTCTATGTTTTGGCTCTACAACTAGTTCAGGTAACAAATTCCATGTGTTTACTTCTCTTCTAGACAAGAAGCCCTTCTTGTTGATTTAAAGCTGCTTTTTATTAAAACTGATGGTGATGTCATCAAAAGATGCCCAAGGTGGATTATCCCAGAGAGCTCTTAAAGGGAACGCATTCCGAGGGTGTCCTTTGCAAAAAGCGTCTTTGGGTACCTTACATACCACATCATCCCAAAGTAGCAAAGTTATACAGTGGTTTTCCAACATTTTCAGCCGCCAAAACTTGCTAAAAAAATTACGTGGGATCTTAGATAAAATTGGTAACAAATGCACTGGTCTACTTGTAGGCCATTTTCCGCAGAGAATTCAACGTCATGTCACACACTATCATTTTTTTCTTTTAATTTGGCTGCCCCCCACTAGAACATCAGCTCCACGAAATCAGAGCATTTGTCTGTTTATCCCCAGTCACTCAAATAGCCACTGACGCATAGAAGGCATTCAGTAAATATTGTTAAATAACTGAAGCAACGTGTGAGGTCCTGAAGCCACACCTGAGCCTGAGGCTTCCTCCGTGATTCCCTTTCTCTCTTCCGGTACCAAACTTGGGCGTCCTCCGTGAAGCCCTTCCTGGGGTGTGAGGTGGATTTCGATTGGCGTAGAACCTTGCAGTAAAGCTCACACACATTTTATCTTATTGGGGCCTCTTAATCACCCTAATATGGTGCATATTATTACCACTCCCAATTTGTAGATGAGAAAATAGACTCGGAGACCATAATGGACTTGATCACAGTCACATTGATGGGAAATGTTAAAGCCATAGTTCCAAATGCACTACACCAGAATTTCAAACTACTTTGCAACTCATAGGAAGGAATTTTAAAGTATAACCCAGAAAATACACAAACACACACACACACACGCACACATACAGTTAAAGCAAAGGTTCTACAAAAGAATGCCTTTACTAATGTAATATACTCTGATATTTTTATTCTGTTCAATGAAAAAAATTCTAATTGCAACCACAGACTGAAGAACAGCATTGTCTGACATCCATATTTTCTTGCATAATTTCCCCTCTCATATCATGTTTTCTCTCCATTTTGAACATGAAGGGATAATTGCTTTCTTCTCCTGCCGGGCTTCCCAGTCTCTACCTGAAGTCAGCGTGTCTGGGGAGTGGGAGTCCCCCCGAGCTGGAGTCCGGGGACACAGAACAGCCAGGACACCGTCTGAAAGGCAGTGGAAAGCTTTTCCGGGGGCACAGGTGGAGAGAAAGTCAAATCCGAAAGCCTGGACATCTGGGGCAGGAAACAGTTAAGAGACCACTAGGTGTTTTGAGCTGACAAGACCACCACAATGTTCCTGCAACATTGGCAGAGAGCACATGTGCAGTAACTCGAGTTCTTCAGGGTAAGATAGCGACGACATAAATTAACCTTGTCCAGGGCCTGACAAAGGGACCACGCGCTTTTGGAAGTCTTCAGAGTGAAGCCATTTTTTATGGGCCCTTCAAGGTTATATACCTTTATCCAGCAGAACGAGTTTAATTAGAGCCGCTTGTTTACAGGGAAGGGAAGGGGCTATCAGGGTGACTGGACGGAAAATAAACAAATGAGCCTGCAAAACAGCCGAGGTCTCCTTGAGTTCTCTTCAGCTGATAAGTTTTCCTTCACCCCTCCAGATGACTTTTGTCTGTTTTCCCGAAACTGGAGAAACGAAGAGGTGAAAGCATTCCAGACTCCCGATCCTCCAGTTTGGAAGGGTTGTGGTCACCATCTCCTTCAAAGCTGCCTTTTCTGAGGGATGGTGAGGCGATGCCACACCCAGCTGCTGGAGGACGGGCCTCCGGGACCACTCACCCGCGTACCAGCAGGAGGCACCCCTTAGGATGTGGCCGAGCCTTATCAGTGGATATTTAACCTGAGGCTTTGAGGAGGGCCTGGCGCTTCAGCTCCCCAAAGATAAATCCTCTACTCAGGGGAGGCCCAGCTGGAGTGGGATTTGGGCCAGAGATGGCTCTGCTAGGGCTGTGTCCCAGAAGGAGACAGGGGATTTGGCTCACCACTGATAAGAGCCTGGGATTCAGAGGCCTGCTAGGAAGTCCTGATCGGATTCCTATGAGAACCTGAGAAAGGGCAGGAGCTGTGCCTGGTGGGTGGCAGAGGGGTTGCTAGAGTCTGGACCAGGGTTCCCTGAACATCCACAGAGTGCCGGGCCCCTGGGGAAGGAACAAGAGGATAGAGTGAGGTTGGGAGTGGGAATAAAGGCGGACAGGAGGGTGCTCTGGCTGAGGGCCCCAGGCTTCTCTGAGCCCCTGGCTGGACAGGCTGGGCTCCGAGGCTGGGAACTGGTCGGGGCAGACGCGGGTCCAGAGCTGTGCTTACCATGCTGCGGGCAGCTGACTGCCGCCACCCCCTTCAAACCGGCTTCCAGCCCTTCAGGAAGAGATGCAGATTTGCCCAGGCCAGCCCAGAGCTCACCATAAACGGGTGGATCCCAAACAGAGAACAGCAGAGGCTGTCTCCTCTCAGGTGGGAGAACTGTCTCTTCTTTCTGTTCCCAGGGCCAAGTTTATTCATGGGTGTGGGAGCCCGTGTGGTTGTGGAATCTAAGGATGGCTGAAACAAGTCCCCACACTAAGACATCCCTTCCAGACTGCCTGAAATGCTACCTATAATTTGAGTTAAATGATGCTATTAAAAAAAATAATAATAATAATCAGGGCTTCCCTGGTGGCGCAGTGGATGGGAGTCCGCCTGCTGATGCAGGAGATGCGGGTTCGTGCCCCGGTCCGGGAGGATCCCATGTGCCGCGGAGCGGCTGGGCCTGTGAGCCATGGCCGCTGAGCCTGCGCGTCCGGAGCCTGTGCTCCGCAACGGGAGAGGCCACAGCGGTGAGAGGCCCGCGTACCGCAAAAAAAAAAAAAAAAAAAAAAAAAATCAGGCCTCAGGGAGGTTGAGAGCATTGTAATCATTTGCATCTTCCCACTCACTTTGCTCATCTTCCTCTGAACGTCGGGGCTGAGGTCTTCGTAGTTGAAGGGATGGAGGGCTTTCTGGGGGAGGGACACAGTTTCGAGTCGGAGGCATTGCTGGGAAAGGCAGTCCAGGGGAAAGTCTGCCGTGGGGTCTTTGGTGACTGTGTGTGTTTGCAGGGGGAGGGTAGTCAAGAAGCAGATTTTAGACAGGAAAGGATCTAGGAGAATCCAGTGAAAGGGGTGAGGAAGCGCCGACAGAGCCGTGCTGTGCTGACTCAGAACCGGTCCCTAAGGCTTGCATGGCCCTGCTGTTCCTTCAGCTCCTCAGTCCTGGGGGACTTGAGTTTCCTTCTGTGTGAGATGCTCTTGCCCAGGGCAGGAGCGGAGACCTTTCTGACCTCCAGTCTGAGTCGAGCTGAGATGCTCACCAGCAATTCTGAGCAGACTTTACCATGAGCCCTTCTGTGTAGGGACCACTCCTGAGTCCTGTCTGCATCATCCCCACCCAGCTTAGGAACACAGAAGACACATAATAACGTTTGCCCGAAGCTTGATCCACCCAATGGATGGGGTGTGTGCCTTTCACACCCGTGTGCGGGCCAGGGCCTCGCTGCTTGCCGTCCCTTCCCCCTCCAGCGCTCTCCTGCTCGCCTTCCCATACCGTCAGCAGGTGCCCGCCTTGTCACCCCTCAAGACACAGCTCAAATGCCATGTCCTCTTTGTAGCCTTTTCTTTCTGTCTTCCTGTGATTGCGCTTGTGTAAACACCTTGTAATACATGTCACAGTGGATTATCATTGCTGACCTCTTTCTTAATCTTACCCACTTGACGTTGACCTTCTTGAGGTCATTTGTACCGTATTTCCAGCTCATAGCAGAGTACTTGGCACCTAGCAGGCTCTTACTAACCTTCCAGTGAATTGACTGGGCCTTGTATAAAATTACTTCCAAGGGACCTCACCAACATTCCCAGAGGTTTTTTTAGCCTATGGAGGGCCAGATAAGTACTCAGCAGCAGAGAAAAACCACACCTGGCGTGGAATACGAGGAGGTCTGTCTGCTCGTTTCAGTTTGCCACGAAGAGCCAATTCCCCCTCCTCATCGAGTCAAGTTCCTCTAAGTTCCCGTCTAAACACTTTCTGAACTTGGCCTCTGAAATGGCAGGTGAGTAATTTGGCATATGAAGAGCTGACATGCATTTCTGGGACTGCTGAGTAGTGAAGGGTTTTCAAAAAATAATAGAGTCTGTACAAGGATTGCAACTAGAATCCATGAAATAAGAGCCCATCTGGTTGTCCGTGATGAAGCTGTGCAGCTGGGCGGCAGATGTGTTTGCCTTTCGAGTGGCACAGAAAAGATGGACAGAGGACTGAACACGTGGGGCAATTCGATTTCATGTCTGATTTTCTACCTTTGGATAGATCCAGACCCTCATTGCCGATCCTCTCAAAAGGGGTCACTTCTTCCCAAGAGCTGAGGCAGTTGGTGCGACAGTTTCTGCGAAAGTGAAAGACCCATGTTAAATGTAGGGTCAGACGGTGGGTCCTGGTTTACATAGACGTGTAAGCGCAGAGTGTGGAGTGTGGAGTCCTTTGCTGTGGTCACTTTTCATCCTTGGTTTAGGGGGGAGCTACCAGTGTTTCTTTTCCATGAGACTTGAGGCCTGTCTTCCTTCCTTTCTTTCTTTCCATTCTTTCTTTCTTCCCCTCTCTTTCTTTTTCTTCTGTCTTCTTTCTTTCTTTCTTCCTTCCTTTCTTTCTTTCTTTCCTTCCTTCTCTCTTCCTTTCTTTTTCTTCCTTTTTTCTTTTTCTCTCTCCTTCTCCCTCCCTTCTACCTTCCTTCCTTCCTTCCCTCCCTCCTTCTCTCCCCATCCTTCTTTCTTTCATTCACTTTTATTATAACATTTAAAAATATGCATAAATTAGTGAAGATACAATAACAAAACCCCCATGTCCCTGTCACCCAGATTCAGTAACTATCAGCATTTCGTTCACCTCCTCCTGTGACCTTTAGATCACAGACCTGATGATGTCCGAGTCCCTTCCAGCTCTAATAAGATACGAGTTTTTCTTCATTTCACTAATTCCTTCACTAACTGTTGTTTCTCCACTATATACAGTATATAAGGGGGTACATGTATATTCAAACTGCAGTGGCAGACCTAAAGGGCGAGTTGTATGTATGTGAAGGCGCTTTTGACCCTCCAGTTTTTATCAATGCCCTAAGGCCACCCAAATAAACATATAATTTACAGTAAAAGTAATGTGCTTTCTTTGTGAATGCACCGTCCCGATGCGCCCCTAGCTGCTACTTCCAGCAGGATGGTTGTCCCTAAGTCACTTCCCTATAGAGATTCCGGTGTTGCCACCATAGTGGGTGATATCAGTGTCCAGCTTCTAGAAGCCAGATATCACAGTCACTTACTTCAGCTTCAAGAGCTGATCTCTTTCCTTCATTTTTCATTCTCAGATGTCTCTTTAATTGCCTTGGTTTGCAAAGAGGGCTACTTAATCTTTTTTTGTCTTTTTTCTTTTACTTTCTTCTCCTTCCTCTCCCCTCCTTCTCTTTTCTTATGGTCAAAGCAGCTATTATTGAGCATTTAAAACTTTTAAAATTAGGCTAAGTGATTAAAGTTCTCTAATGTATTAGTGGTACTCAAAAAATGACTTCATATGTGGCCTTTGATCTTTCCAGCCATCTGCCTAGTTAAAATGCCTCTGCTTAAGCAACGTGGCATTTTTTATATCTTCTTGATAGTTCATAGTTTTTGTAAATAATGTCAGTGTTCTTAGAAAACTGAGCTACAAGAAAAGTGGGTGGGAGGTATATGCCACTTCAGCATTTTTCTTTTTGTAACTTTCAACTAGTCCTTTGAAAATCTTTACATTCAGATAACACTGTGTGTGGCTCTTCTGTCTGTTAAGTGCTTTACAGCCACTCATTAATACTCAGATTGAAAACCAAGTCATAGAAGAAAGCAATGGCTTGACTAGTGTTGCAACTTAGTAACTATCAAGTTTAAAATCAAGTTCAGGGAATAAAGGCAGAATACAATATATATGTGATTTATGTATATGTGAGTTTAAGTCCAAATTCTGTGTCATAGAATAATACATGAGGTAGGTAAAATTCCTCCATTAACTGAATTGCATGTTTCCGTTTCAAACTTATGGCTTGAATTTGGAGTTTCACTTTTAATATGTTAATGAGTAAATTAATGTGCATTTACATTTCTATAACATGTATTCTACTTTGTCTCAGCTCTGGACTTCTAGAACTTTGAGGGAGAAGGTTACTTCTCCCCCAAAGAGCTTCCATGTAACCTCTCTGGAATCTTGTTCTCACGTGTTAAAAAAAAAAAAAGGACAAAAATATTTCTATAATTTCTTCTGCTTGACATGCTGTACTTTAAAATCAAGACATTGGGCTGAGTCCGTTTTGCCAGGTGCTGATAACTTCTGACAAGGACATATGCATTAAAATCAAATAATTAAGTTGCCTGGAAGCTAGAAGTGTAAACATAACCATAAATAAGAGATGCGCTTGTTTATCTTTTCTGCTGTGACAGTTAGTTTACCCCGCCAGGTATGCTGCATGGCACACATGCATTTTGGATGTGTACACAGAGTGAGAATTTGGCCCGCTGTATGTAATAAAGCAAAAGTACTTGGTATTCAGCTCTAAAAAATGTTGGAAGATTTTTTCCTTCTTCTCAAATGAGTGTTGCTTGGGGGAGGTATATGACGTGCCAGTTAATATGTAGACTTTTCCAACAGTTTAGGCTTTTTTTCCCCTCAGAGATTCGAGGCAGAATGTCAGGTTCTCTGCTGCCAGTCATTTTCCATAATCTTCCTGTTTACTCCAGTGTGTGCTCTAGACTGTGTTCTCATGGCAGGTGCATATCAATGTACCATATGGCAGCCTCCTGGATCAGTTCTGTCACCAGGCCCTCCAGGAAACGAGACCCTATATTGTTCTCAGGGCACAGCCAGGCCCACATTCAGACAGAAACCCCTGCTCCTTTCCAAACTGCTGACTGTCAGACATCACAGAATTTCACCAAATAACTGATAGTGGGGAGGATAGGGGAACATAGGTGAGCCCCACATCAGGAAGGCAGGCCATCATTCATTCACTGACTTCATGAATATTAACTGAGCCCTTTCTCTGTGCCAGGAACTGCTCCAGGGAAGGGGATATAAAAGTTAAAAAAGACACAAATTCCAAAAAAAATAAGCAAGTAAAGAAATGATCGAGAGACTTTTGATGGAGCTAGACGAAAAAAGTGAAATTGTGGTAAGAGGCTGAACGGCCGCCTTGCAGAGAGGGTTAGCATGACCAGTCTGAGGAAGTTGTATGAAGGCTGAGGACTGAAAGTCGGGAAGGGACCAGACGTGCAAAGGTCAGGAAGGAGAGAATTCAAGCGCAGAGCACAGCAAGCACGGAGGCCCTGAGCCAGAAGATGCCTGGTATGTTTGAGGAACAGAAGGGAGGCGGCCTGCTTGGAAGGAGTGAATGGGAGGCAGTGTGTAGGTCAGAAGGCAGATCGGGGAGGGCTTCCTAAAGCCAAGGTGAAAAGTTCGGATCTTGTTCTCGGGATAATCAAAATGATCGGAAGATACCATCTGAATCGTTGTGCTACAACAAACAAGCAAATAAATGAATGAATGGATAAACGAATGAATGAATAAATGAAGGTAACTGGACTAGTCCAGGTATCTAGAATGAAGTGTCAGGATTGGAAGTTGTAAATTCATGTATTTTTTAGCAAATATTAAGAACAAGTGTTCATATCAGTCCCTGGAGAAAAATGAGACTTGGATATGAAACTGAAAATGGCTGATTTTGCAGCAAGGACCTAACCCCATCCTCCACTGGCAGCAGAAGGAGAAGTAATCCTGCAAAGGTCCATTACCGAGATGGAGAGGAACACTGTGCTTTCCACAGACGCCAGCCTAGAAGACGGAGGAGGTCTCTGCCCTAGAGAACTTGCGGCGTCAGGCAGTATGAATGGACCGACAGTCAGAATGAGTGGACTGATACGCCTAAAATATGGTCGATAGTAATAAAAGTTGGCCAGAAGAGCCCAATCTGAACTCTGTAGCAAACACGCAGTTCTAGTCCTTCCCTTTCCCCTCTCTTTACAACTTAATACTTGGCAGGAGAAAGGTCACTTGACAATATTTATTAGCTCATTAACTGTAAGTGTCTTTGCTGCCGGGGGAGATATTTTTTATAACAATTGTTTTCTGCAAGCTACGCTGCAGGTGTCTCTCCACTGTGTAAATGAAATGGTGAGCACCAGCTCTCTCCTGGCATCCAAGATCCATAACTAAATATTACTTTTTCTGCGGCTGGTAAAAGGGAACATAATCAGCCTGAGTCTGGCTTGGCTGACTTACATGAGGCCAGCTAAGCAAATATCAGTGTTGCCTGCACATGAGCATTGCTTTGAAGATCGTGAGCTAGGGTTATCTCGTTTCCCCTGTTCAGACCCCCTGTCCCCAAGAAAAGGGAAAGGAAACAGAATTAACGTGCACTAAGTGCCAGATACTAGGACCTTTATATACACTGTTGAATGTAATTCTCCCAACAGCTTTATTAACGGAAAGGAATTTTTGCTACTAATAAACCCGATGAGGAAACCAGGTCTCAGAAAGGCTACTTTGCTTAGTCACACAGCTGTTATGTGGTTAAGCTGGGTTTTAAAGCTAAGTCTACGCTTTTCCAAACACATACTATTCTATGTTAAAAAATAGTACAGTACCCTCAAACGTGGCGCACTTTCTCATTTGCTTTCCAGTAAAGTCTGAGCTTGGTTGTAGATGATTCCATAGCAGCCATAGAATAAAACGTCTTCGGACTTCTGATGAAAAAAAAAATTATCTTCCTAGATTAGGGGCACTGGTTCTGTAAATAAACCAAAATAGATTTTTCTAATTAATCATTTTGAAATACAAGTGTGATCACAGTTTAGTTCTTATTTATGTTTTATTTTTATTTTTTTTGGTGGGGGAGGGATCTATAAGCCCACCAGCTCTAACTGGTAGGTATATAATACCCACCGACCAAAAAACACCAAAAAATCCATTCACCCGTTAATTTCCAGTGTGTACACAAACTCTTTTGCCGCCCACCCTTGGCTTGACTAACTCCTAATCCTTCTCTAAAACTCATCTCAGGAGTTCCCTGGTGGCCTAGTGGTTAGGATTCCGGGCTTTCACTGCCACGGCCTGGGTTTGATCCCTGGTCAGAGAACACTGAGATCCCGCAAGCCACGTGGTGTGGCCAGAAACAAACAAACAACCCCCCCCCCAACCCCCCAAAACTCATCTCAAGTACCAGCTTTTCTGGGAAAGTTACTTTCCCTCTCACAGTACCAAATACAGGTGTTTGTTTGTTTGTTTGTTTTTTTGCGTTACGTGGGCTTCTCACTGTTGTGGCCTCTCCCGTTGTGGAGCAGTCTCCGGACGCGCAGGCTCAGCGGCCATGGCTCATGGGCCCAGCCGCTCCGCGGCATGTGGGATCTTCCCGGACTGGGGCACGAACCCGCGTCCCCTGCATCAGCAGGCGGACTCTCAACCACTGCGCCACCAGGGAAGCCCCCAAATACAGTTTTCATTGTTTTATACGACCCACCTGAATTTTCCTTTTAATTGGCTTGTTTGTCCAGCTGCTAGTGTATTTATCCTTGGAGGCCAGTGCCTGATGGCTGCCATTTTAGTGGGCTCTTGAGTTAGCTGTTGAATGAATGAGTGAATCATTAGTTACTATGATGAGATATTTATTAGGCACCTACAACCTGTAACAATATTTCACTTCAAATCTAATGCTGGTTGCCACTGACTTGGTGATATTTGAGTCCAAACCCCATGGCACAGTGACGGTAGTGGAGCACTGGGCACAAACCTCAAAGACCAAATCAAGTTCTTTCTCCTTCCCGCCCTTCCTCTCTCCCTCCCCCCTTCCCTCCCCCCCCACCCCTTTTCTCAGATCAGGGGATCAAGAAAGCATCCTATTGCTTTGCTTTGGGATGAGGGACTTTTGAGGTTAATTTATGTCGGTCTCATTTCGAGTGGACATTATCTCTCCATACATGACATCCATCTGTAACCAGGGCCCTAGTGAACTTTTAAAGAAAATGCTGTCTTTTGGAGGAGAGATTTGCCAGCCTTGGAGAGCTGTCGCCTAGGACCTGGAACTGAGAGCTCATATTCCTGTGAGTTGAGCAGATTGGTAGGAGAGTATAGTGAACCATGACAGGCCAGTCGGTTAAACTTTTCATCATTTTCGAGCTTCAAAGTTAATGTCTGTTTAAAATGAATTCAGCCATTCCAGAAGGTGAGAATACAATATATTTAAATAGAATCATCACAGAATGTTAAAGCAGAAAGTCTTTCCAGGGTTTTGAAATAACTTGATTTTCTATGATAATTAATTGAATTCTCCACTTACCCTATTCCCTTTGAGTGGAAGGCTATGGATTCATGTTTTTTTTAAAAAAATGAAAGCATTAAGGATTATTTATCTAACTTTTCTCTACTAACAGGGCCTCAGAAAAGGATGGGTCTGCTTTGCTTTATCCTGTCTTTATGATCAAAGAGGGTCTTATGAGCTCAGCTGAACAGAAGAGAAAATGACTTGTTATTCCAAACCAGCCCTGAGGTTGGTGGGGATGGTAGTAAAAAAGAGAGAAAATGGGGTGCTGATGATATTAGCGAGACTGGCTTTTCAGGAGAAGGCATTCATTTTACCGGTTTCGGGAGAATTTATGAGATGATTAATATTGGCAGCCATGCACATTTTGTGCAGGCAGTGCTTTAAACAGCACCTGACTAGATGCCAACAGATGTGAAAGGTATAGTCCTTTGGATTTAAAATGCTGTCTGCATTTACACGAGGGAGAATCAAAAGAGTACTTCTTGGTGGACATTGAGGACCAGCAGCTACAGTTTTACAAATTATCAGCCATTATTTTTTCCTTTAGAGCATGCCTTACATTACCTTTTAGAATTTTTCTTCCTTTCTGAAGCAACGTGCCCTATAGCCAGAACAACCATCTGTCCTAGAATTTTGAGAACTGTTCTGATTTAAAATAATCTATCCTGTCATATACCCCCTACATGTTAGACGGTGTGACCAGTTTGGGGTCCAGAAAGCGTGGTCACCATAGATTCAGCCATTCCAGATGAAGAATTGCATTCCATCAACTCTGAGACGATTCGATCATCCAGTGATTGCCTTAGCACCCGCTCCAGCTTGGACCCCATGCACTATTGTTCCCAAGGAACAGAAATGAGGAGAAAAAGAGGGCATTGCTCTCTTACAATATTATAGGAATACTATTCCGTACAATTTTTAAAGTGCAGACAAAAGTTGTTTTAAGTCACACAATGCAAATTGTAGAAAAGTTAAAAAAAAAAAACAAGCAAACAAAAGGAAGACATCCCAATTCTACCAAGCAGACATAATTACCATCAAATATTTTAATGTATGTATATATAAACATATTTTTGATGTCTCTTTTTTATTAATAAAACATGTGGTCCTAATGACCATGTACAGGTTTGTCACCATACTTCTCTTTTTTTAACAATGTAACACGAACACCATTCTATACCATGAAATGTGTATTTGTGCCCTCCTTTTCATCTCTGCCTGGTACTCTGTAGTAAAAACGTGCAATAAATGACCTAAAGCCCTTTGGATGTTGTTATTTTGATGTTTTGTTATTGTATACAATGCTGAGAAAAGGCATGATTTTCTTCGCAGAAAGTATTTGGGTGGTGATATGGGACTTGGTCCAGTAAGTCTGCAGATCTTCCTGGAAGCTGCCAGGAATGATAACTTGCTGTAATGTCTGATAGTCTGGTCATTTTATGACCAAACACATCAGTGACACACTAATGAATTCCACTTTAATCTTTATTATCATTTGCCATTGGCTTCCCGTGTGTTTCTCAAGGATTCTCTGGTGTCCAGACCAATTTTGTTGATCGTCCCGTTGCCATTATTTTTTGGCTGATGGGGCAAGCGTTGCTCTGAGGTCAGCCTATGGTTGCGTCTGTCTGGATCACATTTTCGGGTGATGCATCACACACCATGTCTGCTCCCTGGCTCCAACCAACAAGACTTTAAAGAGACTGAAACAAAAAAAAGGCTCAGAAAGTTTCTTGGATATCAAACAGCTCTTATAAAAATAACATTTTTATGACTTAAAATGTAAATGAATCAGAAACATATGGATTAAATTTCCTTTGAAATACCCAAGGGCTTAAACACTGAAGGGAAGAGCGCTTGCAAAATGACTTAAATCCAGTTGTGCTAAAAATAAAACACTTGAAAAATTGTTGGGGGGGTTTTGCTGATCCCTCAGGTGCTCACGGGCTCTCCATTCTCTGTTTGAAAAGTCCTTAGATTTTAAATTTTGGGTCACTCAAGAAAACGCACTTAGGACTGGTTCAGTGGGTATCTGGTTCTCTAGTTAAAGAATTGATATCAGAAGGTCAATTTTGATCAAATGTACTTGAAACACACCTGCCTTCTTCAGTATCTCTCAGTGTTCCCCTCCAGCTGTTATTTTGCCCATCTAGTGTGAAGCGTGCTCCAACAGGACACAGACTGTCCTGGGAAGAGATTGGTAGGATCTATCCAGTCCAAATTCACACTCTGCTCTTACATTCCCTTTTGTGTCCGTTGCACCAGTATTTCCCCACTCCTCTCTCAGGGGTCAGTTAGCATAGAAGCAGAGCCTAAGATGGGGATTCTTGTGTAAGTGATTTATGGAGGAAATGCTCCCAGGAGAAGTCTGTAAGGAAGTGAGGGAAACAGATAAAGCAGGGGCAGAAGCTAAGCAAAGATGTGTTTTCAGCTGACGTCCAGCCTCAGCCGGATTCTTCAGGGAGCTCTGAAGCCCAAATGACTCCTCTGAGTTGTCCCACCTTGAGGTCCCATATTGGTCAGTCATTACTGTCAGCTGCCCTGGGAGGGAGGATGTAACATCCCTGGAGTTGGGGTCGGGGCAGCTTCAGCCTCTCTGCTGCAGACAATCCTTGAGGGCGTTTCTCCAGATAAGAGGAAAACTGTGAGTCTTAAAGGGTCACCCCCACAGCAGTTGAGGAATAGATGCAATTGCACATAAAGGGCATCTGGGCAGGGATTAACGGTGTCCACCACATACCTCTATATCATGAAATGTGTATTTCCCAAAGCTTGGGAGACATCTTTAAATTCACTCTCTCTCGATTTCCCTGGTGGCGCAGTGGTTAAGAATCCGCCTGCCAATGCAGGGGACACGGGTTCGAGCCCTGGTCCGGGAAGACCCCCCATGATGTGGAACACCTAGGCCCGTGTGCCACAACTACTGAGCCTGCGCTCTAGAGCCCGTGAGCCACAACTACTGAAGCCCGCGTGCCGCAACCGCTGAGCCCACAGGCTGCAACTACTGAAGCCCGCACGTCTAGAGCCCGTGCTCCACAGCAACAGAAGCCACCGCAATGAGAAGCCCGTGCACCACAATGAAGAGCAGACCCCGCTCGCCACAGCTAGAGAACGCCCGAGTGCAGCATGGAAGACCCAACACAGCCAAAAATAAATAAAATTTTTAAAAAAATTAAATTCACTCTCTCCTACTTTCCCCATATTCAGTCAAATTCTTTTCTTTTTGCAGTTTTTCTTGACCTTATCTTCTTATGCATATTTCCCACTGCCGTCATGCTATAATCTAGGCTTCCTCATCCTCATAGCTAGATTACCCTCCTCATTTCCCAGCTGAATACCCACTGTAGAATATCCCCTAATCCAGATTTTCCCACACATGGCTAGATTATTATTCTTCTCCAAGCATCAGTTTCAAATGCTTAAGAATCAATTGTAGTTCTTAAATATCTATGGGAACATTTCTCAAATTTTTTATGGTGACGAATATGTTAAAATCATGGTGTACTCTTTGGAACCCCATTAAATGCTAACGTAGTAACCTTAAAACTATGAAAAATTTTGCTATATCTGATTTTATACTTAAGTAGGTTATAATATGGAAAGGCAGAGCTTAAGAAAAATCATTGGAAAAATAGAATCTATGAATTAATTAAGCTAAAATTTTACCTATACAGTATGTAATAATCTGTAAAACCCTTAGACCCGTGCCAGAAAAGAGTAAGTGCTCAATACATATTGGCCTGTATTATCACTGTTGTTGCAATAGCCTCATAGCTTGTCTCTCTGGTTACACTTTTGTCTTCCTCCAGGAGTTGTTTTACACAGAACCAAGAGTGTTTAACATCATGTGTAAACCCAAATTAGATTATTATATTAGCATCTTGCTTCTCTTATTATATTAGTCTCTTCCCAGTGTATTTACAATGAAACCCAACCTTTACCTTCATCTGTAAACAGCACAACCTTGCCCTGCCCGTGTCTCCAACCTCTGCTCTGTCCACTGCACAACACCTGCTTCCAACACATGGGCTTCCTTAAGTCCCTGATATGCTAACCTCATTCCTGCCTCAGGGTCTCTGCATCTGCTATTTTCCTCTACTTGGAAAGGTCTCCCCTCCCACCGCCTGTAGGACGGGACCCATGTTTAGGTCTCAGTTTAAATGTTTCTTTCTCAGAAAGTCATTTCCTGACTACCTCATTCATTCAACAAGTATAACAAGTATTTATTGAACACTTACTCTGTGCCAGGCACGATTCTAGTCCCAGAAGAAAAAATAAAAACAACCATTATAATAGAAAGGCAACAGTCCCTGACCTCATAGAACTTACATATAAGCAGAGAGAGAAACAAGTAAGCAGATTACATGTGTGAGTGCATGTATGTGTGAGAAAATAAAGGTGAGAAGGAAATAGGAAGTGCTGGAATAGAATGATTGCTGTTTTTACTAGAGAGGTCAGAAAAGGCCTCTATAAAAAAGGGATCTTAGTTTGAGCAAAGACCTGAAGTAGATCCAGCAGTCCCGCTATTTATTCTGCATTTCAGTCTTTTGTGTTATTTCCCTCCTCGAGGCTACTTGTTAAAATGGATAATTTCCCCCCGTTTTCTTGGTCTGTTTTCCCCACTAGATTGTAAATTTAATTAGGACAGTATCAGTCTATCTTGTTCACTATTATATTCCCAGCCTGTAAACACTGTACCTGATACATAAAAAGTATTCAGGGCCTCCCTGGTGGCGCAAGTGGTTGAGAGTCCGCCTGCCGATGCAGGGGATACGGGTTCGTGCCCCGGTCTGGGAGGATCCCATATGCCGCGGAGCGGCTGGGCCCGTGAGCCATGGCCGCTGAGCCTGCGCGTCCGGAGCCTGTGCTCCGCAACGGGGGAGGCCACAGCAGTGAGAGGCCCGCATACCGCAAAAAAAAAAAAAAAAAAAAAGTATTCAGTATCTGTTTATTCAGTGAACATGTGAAGTTATTATTGAACCAAGTATTAGAAATCATAGTTACTCTTGAATGTCACCTATCATACTAAAATGAAAATGCCATGTGTGAAAGACTATGATGCCAAAGTTAAGAAGGGCAAAGTGAATTGTAATGAATTGAACTGTAATGCAGTCTCATACTTTTCAGATAGCGATGAAGCATAAATGAACGAGAAACCCCTTCATTACTATCTTAGCAGTGCCTTACATTCCATCATGTTGCAACAGAAAGCAAAAAGCTGTATTCCACATCTGAACCTCTGACCTCTGTATCTCCTCCCCTACCCCACCCTCCTTCCAAACATAAAAGAAAGAAAAGGAGCACCCACCAAATCTTCCAGGTCTATCTCACTTTCCCCAGTGAATGCTGAAGATACTGAGAAGATAAAGACTAAATATGCACAATGATTCATTAAGAGCATTTTGGGTGGTTGGATGGGAATGAAACCAATCGGATTGCTTGTACATTGTTGAATCATTACTCAACAGCCTGAGTTACAAAATTACCCCTAGATCTGGCAAGAAGTATCCCTGCACTGGGCCCTGGGCCCCTGAGAGCCCCACTCTGCTTTCTAGTTGAACTCCTCCTGATAGGGCAGAGTCTTGGGGCTAAAAAGACTTGTTCATGCAGAGAACATCTCTGGGCACTGGAACCTCAGAATTCATTGCCCAAACACTTCCTGGGCCCCTGCAGGCTCTTCACCAGATTCTAATTCCAAAGAATAGATGGCAAAGTTGACATGCCTATCCCTACACCCAAAGAACCATGACCAAAGATGGACTACTTCTGGGATGAGTACAAAGCTGGATGGCTCGCATGTCCACATGCACGTTCATAAGTTCCCTTGCAGCACAGGATGGAACCAGCATGAGAAGAGGAGGGAGAGATGCAGGCTGCAGTCCAGAGCCTGGGCAGAAGGGGACTGGCCCTCTCAATGCTGCCATAGTCTGGCTTAGAATTCTAAGGAATCTGGGAACATGCTACATCTGAATCTGATCTTCTAACCTTGAAGATCAGAAAGTGTGATGTCAGTAGAGGTGGGAGATAGGGGATTCCTTGTGGGTCAGGGTTGCTTGGCTTGGATTGAGTGCCTAGAAGCTCATGGTGTATAAGTGTCTCCATCTATACTCTTGTCCTGCGTCCTGCAAATGTCAGGGCCAGGCTGTTTACTTCCCAGCCTCAGGCAAAAAGGTCTAATACCTTTTTAAACATTTTCTCCGTATTTGTCATGGACTAAGAGAAGAAACTCCATGTGGTCTGGTAGCAACTCCCTCTAATGGTGCTACGGACTGAATATTTGTTGAATTCCTGTTCCCCAGTGGGGTGGTATTTAGAGGTGGGATCTTTGGAAGGCAGTTAGGTCGTGAGGGCGGAGCTCTCCTGAATGGGATTGCTGCCCTTATAAGCAGCAATGTGAGGATACAGCAAGAAGGTGCGAACCAGGAAGTGGACCCTCACCAGAACTGATTGGCTTGCACCTTGATCTTGTACTTCCCAGCCTCCAGAACTGTGAGAAATAAATGTTTGTTGTTCAAGCCTCCCACTCTGCGGTGCTCTGTTACAGCAGCCTAAACTGACAAAGACAAATGGAGATACATCTTAGGAAAAAATAAAACCATGAAGCACGTTCAAAATTTGGAAACCTAAGAGGTACCCTGTCTTGGCACATACGGGCCTGTAGGTGGAGAGTACCAGCCATCAGAAGGCTCCTGAGAGTGTCATACCCAGTCCTGGGAGGGGTGTGAGATGTGGCCCATGGAGGTATTATTTCTTCTAAACACCTGCAACCTCGCTGAGGTTTGTGTTACAACCCTTTTCCTAGACGCCATTGCTCTGCCCAGGTGGAGAGACTTGGGAATTAGAAAATATCCAACTAATATCCTAGTGTTATTCTAAGGAAGACCAAGAAGACAAATTAGGAAGTTCTAGGCCAAGAAGTCAAGGGAAGTACACTGTCTTGTAAATTATTCTAATGGATGTATTCAGAGAGTAGTTAGGAATTCATTTAGATTACTGAGGAAAAATGATCTAGCAAACTGGATTCCAGGTGGAGTAGGAAGGTTCACAGTTTGGTCAGGGCTCTGCTAGACACTTAAGGTATGCGGAATATTGTCTTATTTCATGTTTCTTTGATAACTAAGGATATTCAGTATCTCATAATGTTTATTTATAGACCATGTGCATTTCCCTTTTGTAAACTGTCCATATTTTTGCCTGTTGCTATATTGGGGTGTTTAGAGTGTTTCTTATTTATTTGAATGCATGTTTTATAATTTTTGCTTATCTCTTAATTTTATATATTTTTTAATATAGAAAGGTTTTACATTTTATCAGTTTATAATGTAAATTGTAAGGGATTGTGACTTATCTTGTACAAAGTCTGCACATTAATTAGGACAAAAGTATTCCTTAGGTAAAATTTGGTCTTTTATTTAGGCTTGTGCTATGTAGCTATATTTCTTTCTTTCTTTTTTTTTGAAATAAACATTTTTATTTTGAGATAATTATAGATGCACATTCAGTTGTAACAAATAATACAGAGAGATCTTGTGTACCATTTACCCAGTTTTTGCCACGGTAACATCTAGGAAAACTATAATCAGTATCACAGACAGTATATCAACATTGATACACTCAGGATACAGAACGTTTTCATCACCACAAAGATCCCTCGGGTTGCCCTTTCATAGCCACAGCCCATCATACCCGCTCCCTAATCCACAACAGCCACTAAGCTGTTATTCATTTCTACCATCCTGCCACTTCAAGAATGTTATATCAATGGAACTATATAGTATGTACCTTTTGGGATTGACTTTTTTCATGCAGCATAATTTTCTAAAGATTTGTTTAAATTCTTCTGTGTGTTAATAGTTTTTTTCTTTTTCAATTTTCTGGGTAGACAATCATGCATTTTCCTTTCTTACCTGTATGTCATTATTGCCCTTTCTTGCCTTATTGCACTGGATAGAAATTTTAGCGCTATGCTAAATAAGAGTGGTGAGAGCTGATATTTGCCTTTTCCCTGAGCTCAGGAGGAAAGACTTCATTCCTTCACCATTAAGGATAATGTTAGCTGTAAGTTTTTTGTAGGTGTTCTTTATCAAGTTGAGGAAGTTTGCCTCTATTTCTGTTTTTCTGAGCATTTTTCTCATGAGCGAGTGTTGAATTTAGTCAAATCGTTTTTCTACATTGATTAAGGTGATCATGGGATATTTCTTCTTTAGCTGTTAATATTGCAGATTACCTTGATTCATTTTTGAATATTGAACCAGTCTTGGGTCCTCGGATAAGTCTCACTTGGATATGGTATATAATTCTTATATATATCTGAATTCTATATGCTAATATGTCATTAAAGATTTTTGTGTCTATATTCATGAGAGGTATTGGTCTCTAGTTTTCTTTTTTTATGCTTGTTATTTATCCCAATTATTTAAGTACTTTTTATTTATCTTTTTTCTTTATTTTTTAATATTTAGAGGTTGACGTTTTATCAATTTATAATATAAATTTTGGTATCAGGGTAATAAAATGAATTGAAAAGTGTTTTTTTCCCCTATTTTCTCATATTAGTAGAATTCTCAGGAAAACTTTTTGGGTTTGGGGATTTTCTTTTTAAGGATTTTTAAATAATGAATTCATTTTTTTAAATTACTTATAAGACTATTTATTCAAATTATTTCATATTGGGTGAGATACAGTAATTTGTGGGGTTTTTATTGTCTAAATTGTCAGATTCATGTATTCTCTTATTATCCTTTTGGTGTCTGCATTACTAGTAGTGATATTTCATTTCTGGTATTGGTAAGTTGTGTCTTTCTTTTTTTTCTTTGAACATCTTGTTTGAGGTTTGTCAATTTATTGATATTTTTCAAAGAACCAATTCTTTGTTTCATTCTCTGTTATTTTTCTGTTTTCAATTTCACTGATTTCTGCTCTTATCTTTACTTATTTTCTTGCTTTGGTTTTAGTTCTCCTTCTTTTTGGTTCTCGAGGCAGGAATTTAGATTATTAACATGAGACCTTCCTCTTTTCTAGTGTATGCACTTAGTGCTATAAATTTCCCTGTTGCTTCTGCTTTAGATGTCTCCTTCAAATTTTGATATGTTTTGTTTTCACTTTCACTCAGTTTAATGTGCTTTTTATATTTCTTTTGAGACTTCTTCTTTGACACACAGGTTATATAAATACCTATAGTTCAGTTTCCAAGTGTTTAGAAATATTCCTATAAGCCTTCTCTTACTGATTTCTAGTTTGGTTCTTTAGTGGTTGGAGAATATGTTCTGAAGCATTTCAATTCTTTTAAATTTGTTGAGGTTTGTTTTTATAGCCAAGGGTCTATTTTGGTATATGTTCTGTGAGTATTTGAAAAGAACATGTATTCTGCTGTCATTGGGTGGAATGTTCTATAAATATCAATCAGATCCTGCTATCTCATGTTGTTGTTGAGTTCTTCCATATTCTTACTGGTTTTTCTGTCCAGTTGTTCTGTCACTTGCTGAGTGAGGGGTGATGAAGTCTTCACCTTCTGTGAGTGGATTTTGGATTTGCCTATGTCTCCTTCCAGATCTATCAATTTTGCTTCACATATTTTCCAACTCTTCCGTTTGCTGCACACTCATTTATAATTGCTATCTGACAACATGAATGTTAGATTTTTTGTTATAGTTCCACAAGTATGAGAACTATACTTCTCATACTTGAGAAGCAAGTTCGTTTTTTCCAGTCTATTTGCCATCTGTTGTCCAGACTGGATAATTTCTGTTGCTCTGTTGTCCTGTACTCTGACTCTTCCTTCTGTCTCTTATGTTCTGCTGCTGAGCCCATCCACTGAGCTTTGCATTTCAGTTACTGCATTTGTGTCAAGCATGCTTGTAATTGCTTATTGAAGGACTTTTACCATGTCTACTTTAAAATGTTTGTCAGATAATTGTGCCATTTCTGTCATCTCGGTGTTGCAGTCTATTGACTGTCTATTTTCATTCAGCTTGAGATCTTCCCCATTCACAGCATGACAAGTAACTTTTGATTGAATCTTGGACATTCGTATTATGAGACTGGTTTTTATCTGACCCTTGTGTTTTAGCTGCTTTGTCTAATGCTGATGTGGCAGCAGAAGGTGCTACTACCAGGTGGAGGTAAAATGTCTCCATTCAGCTTTGTTTGCACCTGAGTGGGCGGAGTTGGGCTCGGGGAGTTCTTGTCACTGCTGGGCAGGCTTCGGGTCCTCCTGTTCACATCGCCCTGGCTGAAGCCATGGTGGGGGTGGTTTCATTGCTGAAGGGTGATAGTAAACATCCTGACTTTCCAATTAAGCTACAACAAAGGAGGCAAGGATATACAATGGGGAAAAGACAGGCTCTTCCAAAAGTGGTGCTGGGTAAACTGGACAGCTACTTGTAAAAGAATGCAATTAGAGCACTCCCTAACACCATACACAAAAATAAACTAAAAATGGATTAAAGACCTAAATGTAAGACCTGACACCATAAAACTCCTAGAAGAAAGCATAGGCAGTACACTCTTTGACATTGGTCTTAGCGATGTCTTTTGGGAATCTGTCTTCTCAGGCAAGGGAAACAGAAGCAAAGATAAACAAAATGGAACCTAATCAAACTTAAAAGCTTTTGCATAGCAAAGGAAACCATCAATAAAACAAAAATGGAACCTACTGGATGGGAGAAGATAGAAGATATTTGCAAACTATATATGTAATAAGGGGTTAATATCCAAAATATACAAAGAACTCATACAACTCAACATCAGAAAAACAAACAACCTGATTAAAAAATTGGTGGAGGACCTGAACAGGCCTTTTTTTTTTTTTTTTTTTTTTTTTTTTTTGCGGTATGCGGGCCTCTCACTGTTGTGGCCTCTCCCGTTGCGGAGCACAGGCTCCGACGCGCAGGCCCAGCGGCCATGGCTCACGGGCCCAGCCGCTCCGCGGCATATGGGATCCTCCCAGACCGGGGCACGAACCCGTATCCCCTGCATCGGCAGGCAGACTCTCAACCACTTGCGCCACCAGGGAGGCCCTGAACAGGCCTTTTTTTGAGGAAGACGTACAGATGGTCCAGATGGTCAAAAGGCACATGAAGAGATGCTCAGCATCACTAACCAGCAGGGAAATGCAAATCAAAATCACAATAAGATACTACCTCACACTTAGAATGGCTACTATCAAAAAGACAACAAATAACAAGTCTTGGCGAGGATGTGGAGAAAAGTGAACCCTCCTGCACTGTTGGTGGGGATGTAAATTGATACAGCCACTATGGAGAACAGTATGGAGGTTTCTCAAAAAATTAAAAATAGAACTACCATATGATCCAGCAATCCCACTCCTGGGTATATATCCAAAGAAAAAAAAAACCCAGTAATTTGAAAAGATATATGCACCCCAGTGTTCATAGCAGCATTATTTACAATAGCCAATATATGGAAGCAAGCTAAGTGTCCATCAACAGATGAATGGATAATGAAGATAAGGTACATATATATACACAGTGGACTATTACCCAGCCATAAAAAGAATAAGATTAAATAAATAAAAAAAAGACCATTTGCAACAACATGGATGGACCTGGAGGGTATTATGCTTAGTGAAGTAAGTCAGACAGAGAAAGACAAATGTGTATGTTTTCACTTATACAAGGAATCTGAAAAATAAAACAAATGACCGAATATAACAAAACAGACTCGCAAATACAGAAAGCACATTAGTGGTTACCAGTGGGGAGAGGGCTATGGGGAGGGGCAAGATAGGGGAAGGGGATTAATAGGTATAAAATAAATAAGATTCAAAGATGTAATGTACAGTGCAGGGAATATAGCTCATATTTTATAGTAACTTTATGAGGTGTATAATCTCTAAAAATATCAAATCACTAGGTTGTACATCTGAAACTAATATCATATTGTAAGTAAATGAAACTTCAATTAAAATAAAAGTCCTGACTCTCCACTAGGCTTCTTCTGACACCACCAGTTAAGGAGAAGAAGAGATGACTCACTCATGCTGGGCAGTTGTTGAAGTCCAGGCTCCTCTTGTGGTCTTCCCTAGACCTGCTGGTAAGGCCCCTTTACCTCTCTTTGGGAAACAAAAGGCACAGCTCCCTTTTCAGATACTACTTCTGCAGGGGTGTTTGGAAACCTTGTTGCAAACTCTTGGGATGGAAGTCTAGACTTTGCTCTCCATCTTTAATGACATGGGTAGGGCCACTTTACTGTTGTTTTTGTGTTTGGCTGCAGTAGATGATCTCAACATTCTCTCTTTCTAGGCAGTCTCTATGTTCTTCCTTTACCTACAGATAACAGGCTTTTGTTGGGGATGGATCTTTTTGTCTGTGTACTTGGCAGTCCCAGACTGCTGGCTTCTTTAGCTCCACAGTGGGATTAAGAGGCAACAAACAAACTCAAAAAGCCCATTAATGTAACTCACCACCCTATCATTCCTCAGGTTCTGAGATCCCTACCCTATCTGCCTTCTTTCTACCTTTCAGAGTCTTCCTCTGTTTGCTTTGTACATAATGTCTAGGATTTTTAGCTGTAATTAGAGGGAGGAACAGGAAGAAATACATCTACTTCCTGTTCTCTGAAGTGGAATTCCTTAAATCTTCTTTTATTTCTTTCGGTTGGTTTGTTGGTGTTTTATTTTTATTTTATAGGTGCCACGTGGTTCTTGTTAAGTTTATAAATCGTATATGTATATTGTTACTATTTCTAAGTTGAGTCTCTGTGGGATCTAGAACACTTGAATCCTCCACCAGTTCACAGTTTCTCTGAAACTACAAGGAGAGTCCCAAGAAACACATGTATGTATGAAAAACATTCCAGATAGAATCACATTTTATTACTAACTGGGGCTTTGACTCCACAACCCCATATAAATCGGTGTTCTGGTGATTTGGGCTTGAATGTATGTGAACCTTTAAAATAGTGGAAGCCTAGTTGTGGCTAGGCACAGGGTAAGAATACAGAACCTGGCATCTCCACTTTCTAGCTCAGAGACCAAGAGAAAGTTCCTGAATGTTTCAGCGCCTCTGTTTATTTACATATAAAATGGAGATAAATGAATACTACCTGAAGAGAAACCTGCTGTCATTCTAAAAAATTTCCCCCCTATAAATAAGGTGTCCATTTTCTCTGGTTGTTGTCCAGATTTTTTTTTTTTGTCTTTAGTTTTCAGAAGTTTGTTTATGATGTATCTTGGTATGGATTTTTTGGTTTATCCCGTTGGAGTTCTCCCAACTTTTTTAAAAACATTGAACTATGGTTGATTTACAATGTACACCTGTTAGTTTCAGGTGTAGAGCAAAGTGATTTAGTTTCACATATATATATAAGATGTCAAATATCATTCCTTGTAGTATACAGTAAATCCTTAAATCCTCGTTGTTTATCTATTTTATATATAGTAGTGTGTATCTGTTAATCCTAATTTATCCCTCACTCCCTGCCCCCTTGGTAACCATAAACTTGTTTTCTATGTCTGTGGGTCTGTTTCTTTTTTGTAAATAAGTCCATTTGTATCATTTTTTAGATGCCACTATAACTGATATCATATGATATTTGTCTTTCACTATCTGACTTACTTCACTGAGTATGAGAATCTCTAGGTCCATCCATGTTGCTGCAAATGACAATATTTCATTCTTTTTTATGGCTGAGTTCTTCCAGCTTCTTGACCCTGTAGATTTAAGTCTACAGTAGGATTAAGTGTGTTAATATGTATATAGCATTTATAACAGTGTCTGTCTCATAAGCACCATATAAATGTTAGCCATTAATATAATTAGTCTCTCCTTTCCTCAAGGTAGCAAAGAAAACAAAAGGCAGTGCAACATGGTCAAAATTTGTCCCTCCATTGAAAGCAGCATCTTCTAACCTTTTGATCCTGAAGACTGCTTATTGCCCATTTCGCTTTCATGTTTGTGCTTTCCCCTTTACTATGTGAGCAGTTCCCTAACACCACTGGCACTGAGATACTTTTACATTATGTTTCATTATGTAATAAACAAATAAAGATCATAATTTCTTTGTAGTTCTGTATCCTGTCACCTTATTGCTCTTTCTTATTAATTCTAGGAGCTTATTAGTTGATTATTTTGAATTTCCAGGTGGCCAATGATTTTATATGTAAACAATAATCCCAGTAATTATATTTTTACTTCAGTTATGACTTAGACTGCCCAGACTTTGAAAAACAGGTGATTTTCTGATTTCCAATATAGGCAAAATATCCATTCTCTGTTTCCATATCAACAACTTCTTTCTCATAATTATCACCTCTTCTTTTGCTCTGCCTTCAGGAAAGCATCTCCTTACTTATGCTTTTGTTTGTTTTTTATTGCTCCCAATATTTTTATTGATGACTTTATTGCTGGACAAATATCTTAAAAAATAATTTCCAATAATCAGAATGATATGTGCAGGAGACATATTTCCAGACATTGATGCTCCTTTATTATATAATTAGAATGATCAGAGAAGATGAACCAAAATATTTTCCTATCATCTTCTGGGCCATCTGCATTTGTTCTGTGCATAAGTAAAGAAAACTCTAGGATTTTTCTCTGTCCAATTCCATGCGGCTACAATTATTGAAATTTCTATTAGTATTCTTTCTTCTCTTATAATTACTTTCCAGCAGAGTTGCAATTTCTTGCCTTTTCATGTATCTTTATGAACTTTCAAAAGAAATTTAAAGATAGTGTATCAAGCATCAATTTTAACACATACATCTTTGTACCAAATACTAACTTATAACTGTTTCTTATCTTTGTGAACTTGAGTATGCATCTCTCCAGACTCAGTTTTTTTTTTTTTTTTGTGGTACGCGGGCCTCTCACTGTTGTGGCCTCTCCCGTTGTGGAGCACAGGCTCCGGACGCGCAGGCCCAGCGGCCATGGCTCACCGGCCCAGCCGCTCCGTGGCATGTGGGATCTTCCCGGGTCGGGGCACGAACCCGTGTCCCCTGCATCGACAGGCGGACTCTCAACCACTGCGCCACCAGGGAAGCCCTCAGTTTTATATCTCAATCAAATTGGGGGAGGATGAGTGAACTAAAATTATTAATGATGTTTTCCATTGCTAATATCATCTTTGATCATAGGCTTATGCTAATAGGGACATTTAAGTTATGAGGTAAATATAATGAAATTTAAGTAATGAAGATTATTTTTTTAAAAATTCAGCTCAAATTCATGCGACCCCAAAAACTCCACTTAAAAATAAGTGCCTGGGTGTGGTGTAACAATTCTGACACCACTGTGCATGTATGCTGAAATTGAACAATTAAGTAAACAGATGGTGACGGGAAGATCCAGGTTTCTTACTATTGGGGTGGGAGTTTGAGCTAAGCAAGAGAGGAGGCTAGAATGATTCATATGGTAATGGATTAGAATTGAAATCACAGGTATAAGTGCGTGTTTAGCTTAATATAGATGAAGATGGTTGCATACAGAAATACATAGAGGTGTGATACACACATACACACCGGTTAGTATAACACACATATTTCCTTGCTCTGTCAGCTGGGAGGGTCTGGGGGCAACAACACCCTAGGAGCAATGAGCACACCTAGCACCCAGATTTGGTTTTTAGTACCACTCTACAATAGAAAGAAACAGGGCTCCTTAGAGAAATGGCTAATTCTAAGACTGGGGCAGAAAATATCTATGATGAAGAACCTGAGGCATCTTTTAGTATCAAAAAGTAAGGAAGTGCAAAAAACAAAAAACAAAACCCCCAAAACCCCCCAAAAAACCAAAACTCTACAAGGACGAGGGTATATCAAATGGACACCAGAGCCAATGGAAAGATCTCCCAATGGCCCAAACTGAAACAATTTCAGCAACAAAATTAAGTAGTAGTAGATTGTAACTCAAGGTATAAAATAAATATCCAAAAGTCCATATTGATATAACTAAAGTGTTGAATCAATTAATAGGGAGACTCAACAAATCTCCCATGCTGAAGAATTCATAATAATTTATGTAGATGCTCTGCCCTCTACTAAGTGGAGCATAACTCTCCATTCCTTAAGGGTGGTCTGTGGATAGCAGTTTCTTTCCAAAGAGGACAGTATGGAATGGGAGGGGGGGAAAGTAACTTTACAGAGGAGAACCCCTACAAGGCTACTTGTAGCCTTTGATCACTTTGTAGCCACTGATCACTTTGATCAGTGATCAACAGTGATCAAAATCAACAGTGATCAAAATCAACGGTGATAAGTCATGGGGTTAATATGTGCCCTTGATATGATATGATGAGAATAGCCCTTCACCTCTGTGATCTTCCTCCCAAAACACATAACTCCAGTCTGATGGTAAGAAAAACACCAGACAAATCTCAATTGAGGAAAATTCTACAAAATACTTGATTAGTTAGTACTCCTCAAAACTCTCAAGGTCATCAAAACCAAGAAAAGTCTGAGAAACTGTCATAGCTGAGAGGGATCTAAGGAGACATTACAATTCAATGTAATGTAGTATCTTGGATGAGATCCTGGAACAGGAAAGGGCATTAGGTGAAAACTGAGGAAATACGAATGAAATATGGACTCTAGTTAATAATAATGTATCTGTATTAGTTCATTAATTGTAACTAATGCACCATACTAAAGAATAGAGAAATAATATTAAATAATAAAGAAAACAGGCTGTGATATATGTGGGAACTTTGCATTATCTTCCCAGGTTTTTTTTTTTTTTCCTGTAAATCTAAATCTATTCTAATACAAAAAAATTTACTTTAAAAAATGCCTGCAGGATAAATGAGTGAATGGAAGGAGCAATAAAGAACAGGAAACAAGGATAGAGATTTTTAAAATATTGTGTAATGAAGGAAACTTTGTGGAAAATAATACGTTTGGTTCGTTTAAAAATATAGACTAGGATCATTTATTCTTTTCTTTTCCCTTGCAAAAATAGATGCAAATAGAAGGCAAAAAATTTGGACACTGTGTAACTAAGCCAGCATGTGGCCAATAGCATTGATTTCAGTTAATAGCTTATAATCATAATAATCAGGCCAGGGCCAGTGAGCTAAGCTATTGGAACTATTTTTCCAATAAAATAATTACTTTAATTCAGACCAGGGAACTATTGGGGGTGGGGGAGGTGTGTGGTTAGGGTAGTACATAGACCCACTGAAATATTAATTAGTTTATGCAGCTATGGCCAAAAAGCACAGGAATACAGGCTTATATGAGGGAAACAAACCAAAAAAGGACATGAACAATTTTTCACAATTATGCTGATTTGATTACTGAAAGTATATTTTGAATTCGTTTTGCTGTTGAATCATTACAAAGCAATGCATTTGTCATCTAATTGTTAATTGCTTTTCATGATGTAGATAAATGATAATCAACTTTTTACATTTGCAAATATTTCCCAGCAATCTGATGATGAGATGCTATTTTGCATTGTTTCTTTTTTTTTAATTTTCAAAGTATTTTTACACACTTGATGATTTATTTTTTTGTCAATTGAAATAAAAGCTTTTCTCCTTCATTAAAATTACATATATAAATTATCAAGATTTAAAAATATATTGAAAAAGAAAAAGAGAAAAGCTAACCATAATCTCATCATGTTAACTTTTTAAATGTATTTCCCATTAGGCTTATTTATTTTTGAACTACAGTTGTGACTATATGTGTATTCAATTTGTGTCTGACTTAACAACTTAGCATAAGCATTTTCTCATGCTATTTAAAATTTTTAATAATCACTATTTTGAGTACTGTAAAATATTAAATCAGTTTTTACATGGTATACTAATTTATTAACCTATTGGAAATTTAGGGCTTTTCTCCAGTGATATTTTATTTACCTATATATGGTCCAATTCCAGAAGAAAAGTCCAAACCCACTGATTTTTTGTGTGTTTCTGTGTGTGCTGTGACCATAGCAGTCTTACATTTGAAACTCAGGAAAGAAACAACTGGAGTCCAAACAGCCAAATATGGAAGTAAAATATAAAGGTATTTTTTATACTGCCACATTCATTTCAAATCCCATTCATTTAGCATCATAAGGATGAAGGATATATCTGGTTAGCTGTGTAATAAAGTCTCAAACACACTGCTTCCTGGACATCACAAAACAGTTGCCTATAAAACTAGACCTCGGACTTCAGCTACCTTTTCTCCCAGGGTATCATTCTCTCTGGGAGAATAGTAATCTGAGCAGCCTCTAAGCCGTGCTCATACTGAACTTCCAAAACTGAGTCCATGACTATGATTGGTGGGGTGAGAGCACCCGTGCCAACAGACTCCAAGTCAGGATCGCCAGTTAGTTTCCTAGCAAGCCAATGGACAGGCTTCTCAAAGTTGTAGTTACTTCTGGCAGAAATCTCATATTACTGGAGATCCTTCTTTCATTAGAAGGCAGTGGAATTTTCCTTAATTTCTCAGTCCTTAATACGCACTATGTTGCCATGCAATAAGATGAGGATGTTTTCATATATTCCTACCAGATCTCTGTGCCACTTAGGTGCACACTTGTAACTCTCGATGTCACGTCAAACATTATAATGGCTTGCTGGGCTTGGATCAAATAGCCATTTCTCAGGCTACCAAATGTATGTCTAATTCATTGAATTTAAAAAGTCTATTGTTGGTATGAAGCATGGGGTGATAGACTTCAACAATCAAAGTGACTACATTTCAAACTCATGAGTCAAATGACACTTTAAAAATATAGTTTACCAGTATTGTCATCACCAACCAATTCACTTTTAAATAGAACTTGGGATTCTTTTTGGGCAGCCATCATGATGGTTCTTCCAGAAGTGTCTCTCTGTTCCTCACCTGGCTAAGCCCAATCCATTGTTTGCTTGATTGTTGGTTGATTTTTATATAACCTCTGTTAGTGATGAAAATGAGAACACTTAAAATGTTAAATATTGCAGCATGAAAATGCCTTTTGACCTAAAATTGCTGAACTTTCTTTTGAATTAAAAACAAAATTCAATTCATAAATGGATGCCTCATTCATGGATATCTAATTCATTCATTCACAGAATACTTACTGAAAATCTAGTGTGCCAGCTGCTGTTCCAAGTGCTATGAACAAAGCAGGGAGGAATTCCTGCATTCATGGAGTGTATCTTTTTCACAACCCAGAATCGATGAACCACTGCCTTCTGAGATGAAGTTGGTAATACCTAGAAGGTCACTATTTCTGGAGAAGGAATCTTGACTAGACACTGGATATTCCTTACATTCCCACTCTTCGTTCACCTCCACTTACCTAGAGTGAGCAGTCACTGAGACAACAGAGGAGGCATCAAGAGCTACTAAAATGAGACAGGAAACCCAGAGGACAGATTCTGCTGAGACAGAGTCCAGGGAACAAATTCTACATTTTGTGTGTGTTGGGAGCAGGGGAGCTTGTGGGCCAGAGGAGCAAGGAAATTATTTTTCAAAAACAAAACAAAACAAAAAAACCTGCCAGACTGAATAAGATAACTCTGCAAAAAAAACCTAACATGGAAGAAAGAAAAAAACAAGGCTTAATTTTCACTAAGATTTGGATGCAAGCCAGAGTTTTAAATTAGAACAAGAGCCAAATAATGCCTGAAAAGAAACAGAAGTCAGAATGATGGGTTTTATGGCTGGTTTAGAACCATGAAGTTGCTCAGGATTTTTGAATTTTGCTTTTATTTTGGGAGTGGATGAATATAAATGGTAATCAATATTTCAGAAATTTAAAAAGGGTCACTGGGAGTGAGAAAGATTTATGGAAAACTAGGGACCCAATACTGTCAGATTGGATCTTTTAATCCAACAAGAGCAGTTGTTAAATTTACCAGGTCCATCCTATGCTTCATACTGCACTTCAAGGAGGAGGAAGAGACTAGAGCCACAGCTTTGAAATTATTCTGTATCTTGTCTACCGGGACTAGGAAAGCCATTAGGGAGCCTGCCAACATTGTATGAGAATCCAAAGGAGAGCCTAGAAGAAAAGAAAATAGATTGAATGTGTCCAAGGAAGACAGACAAATAAGAGGAAGAGAAAAAGAATTAGGGTAGAGGATAGAGGTAGAACGTATTAACTTGTACTCCTTGAGAAATTAGTTTCTTATCACATCCTTGAAGATGTTACTTGCACAATTTACCACGGTTATGTTGAAAGAAGACAAAAGGACAGGTTATAAAAGGGGCTTGGGAGAAGTTAGGGAAATATGGAGCTTCATCTATTCTCCCATCATTAAATACTAGAGTTTAGTTGGAATGAAGCAAGGTAAATTGTGAATTTGGTTAAATGAAAGGAAATGGATTAAAGTGTGGTTTGTGTTGTATACTAAGAATTTTTTGCCCTTTTAGATGAGGGTAACTCCAATCATTTTCCCTTAAAATTTGAAGTAAAAAAATTACAAAGTGTGAATAAATAATTTCTTCTGAGTTATATCAGCTGATTATCTAAATATGCATCCTGAATGTGTGAAAGAGTATTTTGGAAAGGTCTATGCCTGTAAAACATTGATGTGTGAACAAAAATCTCTCTGATTTCCCCCATAAGGGGAACAGCTTTGTGATCTCAAGCTGAGAAAGATAGGAATGGTTTCCTGGTTCATCAGCATCACATGGATCCAAATATTAGCTGGGCATGAAGAGTGAGGTAGTCGCTGGAAAAAACAAGAGTTTCTTCCGGATCCTTAAGGCCCCACTGTGACCTAAATTACACACAGACGTACACACATACAATTTCCAATGACATCCGTTGAAACTTCCTCTGAGCAACTGGGAAAGGGACTTGGCCCAGAATTCCAAGAAACCCAACCTGAGGTTAAAACCATAGTCATTCCCAGTGCTTCTCAATTGATTCAATTTCCAACAAAATTATTGTTGTCTCTGGTTCCAATAGCAAACTAAAGAGAGAATTGAATTAGAAAGGAGAAACATTTTGTTGAAAAAAAAAAAAAAAAGCAACCACATTACTCTGTGAGAACATTTCAGAAGGACCCAAAAGAGACAGAATTCCAAGGTGCTATTCTCAAGATCTGTCGGGTTACCTGGAAACAGATGTTTCATGTAACTAAGGTAGTGACCGCAAGTGAGCAGGCATGGGGAAATGGGGTGAAGAGACTAACACCTTCTCTTTCCTTCAGTCTCGTATTTTTTCCCTCTGAAACCAAAGCTTGATTTGCTGTTTGGCTCAAGGAGCAGAAGAGGACAGGGGAAGTCACAGTGCATTTCCATTTCTTGTCCAGTTTCCAGTCCCATGTCAGTAGAGCTAAACCTTGGATGGCCTAGCAGCATCCCTACAGAGGTCTGCTTGGCAGAGAAAGGGAAGGAGCTTGCGTTGGAGGACAGCCATCTGCAGCGCTCAGCCCACAAGCTGTCTGTCTGTCCCCTCTAACCCCTGTCAGTACTACAATGGGGAGAACAAGATAAAGAATACTCCCTTTCTCATCAAAAAATCAAGAATTGTGTGTGTACAGCAGGCAGCAGACTGTGCCTCCTTGGCCAATGTCAAAGCTGGCTGCAGGAATTCATCTGCAGCAAAACAAATCAAAGCTGCCCTGTGGCTCAAACTGTAGGTGGCCTAAACCCACCTACATAGCAGCTTCTCCATGACTGACAAGTGTCACGATTAGCAGATTATTGGGCCAATTATATGGAAATGTTTTAAAAAAGATAACAGATGTTTTAAAAACCATCACAGACACACCAGCATACTTGTCTCTACTAGACTGCGGATTGCATTATAATGTGAAATCATTTAATTGCTAGCATTTATCTGCTTTTGGAAAATAGGGTTCTGAATCCCAGGCTGCTGAAGAGAATTGCCTGTGGTATAGTCAGCTATTTTTAACAGTAGCCAAGACAAGAATTCAGATCTCCTGCTGGCTATTCCAGACTTAATGATTCACCTTTGGTAGACATGGCTCTTGCCCTGGATTGCACACAAGTTGACAAGCAGTCCAGAAAAGTTTTGAACAGATTGTCCTCAGGCCATTTATGTCCTCAAGTAAGAATTCACTGAGTATCTTTCGCTAATAAGAGATGAATGTGAGGGGAGTAAAGTTCCTCTAGATTCTAGAGAAATCTGTGGATATACCAAGGCCTGCTACCACATTCCAAACAGCTTTGTCTGAAGGCTTCATTTCTTACTGAGGTAACCTGGACATCTTTTCTGGAGGAACACCTGAGAAAGGCTACCATTCTGGAGAATTCTGGGGTTTGCCAAGAATATCTGCAGTGTTGTGGAAACTCTGATTTCCAGCTAACTCCCACAGAACTTCCTGGAGTTCTGAGCCTTATTTTAAAATAGCATATGGCAAAGAGAAAAGTGTGGGCACAGTCTCTTTTTTTTAAAAAGAGCTAAGCAACATAAGAATAAAAAAGGGAGGAGAATCTATAAAGAAGTTTGAAAATGAAATCTCCGTGCAATGGAAATATTTAGAGTAAAAGACACATAGAATGTAGTTCAAATGGGACTTGGGGTGGGAAATGAGTAAGGCTAAATAAAAAATAAATTAAGTACAGATTAATGAGATAGCATCGCTTAGTGATTACAATCACAAATTCTAAAGTCAGACTGACCTGACTTTGGGTCCCAGCTTGGTCATTCATTAGATATGTAGCCTTAGGAATATTACTTAAGACCCTTTCACCCAAGTTTTTCATTCGTTCAAGTCAGAGATGAACAAACCGATCTCATAGTTGTTCATGAAACTTTTCAATGACTTGAAGTGTGTACAAGCTAAATATGAAGGCTGGTACAGATTAAGTGCGCAATAAATCTCAGTTAAAGTTATCTAGAAATACAGTAATCAGAGTCTGAAAGAAAGTGAAAAGAAGGGGCAATTTATTTTGTGGACAGTAGCAGGAAGCAATTTAGATATAAGAAATATGGAAAATTGCCAAAAGGTATGGTGGCCATATTATCTGAAAAAATAAATTAGCACACATAGCTTGAGAGTGGGAGAGATGACCGCTATTGGGATTGCCGTAGGAAATCCAGGAAAGGCCATCTCTGCACGAAAAGTATGAATTAAATTTACAAAAGAGAAAATTCTTCTGCTGAAAGCTATGAGAAATTAACATCTTTCCTTAAGCTATAATTTTGAGCTAGAGCCAACTGTAAATTACTTAAAGTTTCATAAATTAATGTGGCTCTTTCTTCTTCTCTTTGCATTTGTAGATGCACAGAGTTTGATCATTTGACTACTTGCTAATTTTCACCAAAAGTACTTAATGGAGAAGAGATGAAAAGTCAGCTAGTCTTGATTTGCCAGGTGAGTGTAATGGCTGCCAAGGAGAAAACAGTCACAGCGGCTTCCCCATCAGTTTGAACCTAGATTCCAGTGATGTCCTTAGAGACTGTGCCTGTAACTTGGTTCTGCCCCAGGTGCATATGCCCAATGTCATGAAATGAAGACTTTTGGGGCTTATAAAGAACAGTTGTCTCCCCTTATCCATGGTTTCCCTTTCCTCAGTTTCACTTACCTGTGGTCAACCATGGTCCAACAATGTTAAATGAAAAATTCCAGAAATAAACAATTCATAACTTTTAAATTGGATGCCATTCTGAGCAGTGTGATGAAATCTCCTGACGTCCAGATCCATTCCCCCAGGATGTGAATAATCTCTTTGTCCAGTGTACCCCATTAATCTCTTTAGCCTTCTCAGTTATCAGATTGACTGTGGACTGTCGCTATCACAGTGCTTGTGTTCAAGTAACCCCTGTTTTACTTAACAGCCCTAAAGCACAAGAGTAGTGAGGCTGGCAATTCAGATATGCCAAAGAGAAGCTGAAAAGTGCTCCTTTTAAGTGAAAAGGTGAAAGTTCTTGGTTTAATAAGAACAGAAAAAAGTTGTATGCTGAGGTTGCCAAGATCTACAGTAAGAACAATTCTTTTATCCGTGAAATAGTGAAGAAGGAAAAAGAAATTTGTGCTAGTTTTGTTTCCCCTCAAACTACAAAAGTTATGGTTACAATGCGTGGTAAGTGCATAGTTAAGATGTAAAAGGCATCAAGTTTGTACAATCACATATTTTGAGAGAGAGAGGTCACATTCACATAACTTTTATTACAGTATATTATTATTATTGTTCTATTTTGTTATCAGTTTTAATCTCTTACTGTGCTTAACTTATAACAAACTTTATCATAGGTATGTATGTATAGAAAAAAAACATAGTATATATAGGGTTTGATCCTATCAGTGGTTTCAGGCATCCACAGGGAGTCTTGGAATGTATGCCCCATAAGGGGAGACAACTATATAAGCATCGTGCCAGGAGCCAGAGGTGCAAAGAGCAATGAATAGTAGTGAGGAAGTATTAAACAAATGTGGTGCCAGGGAGAAAATAAACATTAAAAAAATAATCTTACATATAAAATATACATAAGGAGAGCCTTGTAGCTTAATTGTGAAAAAAGTCATCACTGAGGAGTAACTTATTGCTGAGACCTAAATGACAAGAAGGAGCCTGACGCTCCAAGATTGAAAGGAATGATGTTCTAGGCAGAAAGTACTAAGGCTGTTTGTGTGTTTGAAAGACAAAAAGTTGAGCCTATGGAAATGAATTAGTTAAAGGAAAAAAATTATTTATTAGTTAAGGCTGTGTATGAGTTAATATTAATTAAGCAGAGTGTATTAATTTATTATTATTAACTTATTAATTTATTACAGTTCGCCATATGTTGATGTTATATAGATTGATACTGTATCAGCTCATTTTAATGTAGGAAATGTATGATAGCATTCTTCCTATTTCATCCCTCCAATCCTTTGTGCTGTTGTTGTCATATACTTTCCTACTACATATTTATACATGCCACAATATTATTTTTCTTTAAAAATCAATTTTTGTTTCAAATAATTCAGAAAGAGGAAAAAAACCTCAATGTATTATATAGTTGCCTAAATATTTACCATTTCCTAAACCCGTTGATTCTTTTTATGGATCCAAATTTCTAACTAATATAATTCTTCATAAGCCTGAAGAATTTCATTTAGCATCTATTGTAGTGTAACGTGTTGATAAAAATCCTCAACAAGGGAAGAACAGAAGAGAGTATCCTCAAACAGATAAGCACATACAAAAAATCTTACATAACATACATAAAGGTAAAAAACTGAATGCCTGATCTATACTGTTGGGTGCCAGGCATAGATATTCACTCTTACGTCTTCTACTCAACATTGTACTGCAGGTTTTAAACAGTGCAGTTAGGCAAGAAAAAAGTAAAAGACATCCTGATTGGAAAAGAAAAAATAAAACTGTCTTGATTCACAGACAACAGGGTCATCTATGTAGAATACCTAAGGAATCAGCATAAAAGATGTGAAAACTAGTAAATGCATTTAATAACTTGAAAGATACAGTGGACATATATAAAGTCAAAAATTGGAATTAAAAAACACTGCACTATTTACAGTATCAATAAAACAGGGAATACTTAGGTGTAAATCTAACAAAATATTGTAAGATTTGTATGCTGAAAGCTGCAAAACATTGTTGAGAAAAACTAATGACACAAATATGAAGAGAGCTCTATTGGTGATCATGGGTAACAAATCTTAATATTGTTAAGAGGGCAGTTGTCCCCAAATTCATCTATAGATTCAGAGTAAAGCCAATGAAAGCCCAGAATTTTTTTTTCCTAGAAGTTGACAAGGTGATTCTATAGTTTTCATGAAAATTCAAAGGATCAAGAATAACTAAAAAATTTTGTAAGACCAAAACATAAGTATTTCCACTTCTGTGAAGACAGAGTAGACATACTTTTTCCTATTCCTCTAAGTACAGCTGAAAATTGCACATTATATATGAAACAAAAATATAATGACTCAAAGGTGGAGAGAAGACACTGGCTAAGGATTTTGGAACACGAAGAATTAATGGTAGTGAGTTTTATTGCTTTTCTTTTTGCCTCATATACCCCATACTTGAAGATGAAGAAACTGGCAACCAATAAATGCCACAGTCACGGGGGAAGTGGGAAGCACAGAAACCAATGACAACAAAAACCAAAGGCCCAGAAAAGGGGCAGCCTAACAAGAGAGAAAACCTTTAGGAAAAAACCACTCTACTATAGTCAAACACCACACACACAACAACAACAACAAAAATCAAACTCTGAACCTTTTCATAAAAGTTTTAAAGTTTGATTTAGTCTCATTTGTCTATTTTTGATTGTTTTACCTGTGCTTTTGGTGTCATATCTAAGAAATCATTGCCAAGTCCAATGCCATGCTTTTCCCTTATGTTTTATTTGATGGGTTTTATTTATAGTTTTACATCTTATGTTCAGTTCTTTAATGTATTTGAGTTAATTTTTCTATGTGGTATAATGTAAGAGTCCACCTTCATATAATTTTTCTATGTGGTATAATGTAAGAGTCCATCTTCATACTTTTGCATGTGGATATCTCATTTTTCCACCACCATTTGTTGAAGAGACTGTCTTTTCCCCACTGAGTGGTCTTGGCACCCTTATTAAAGATCATTTGTCCGTATACATGAGGGTATATTTCTGAACTCTTTATTCTGTTTCACAGGTCTATTTGTCTATCTTTATGCCAGTATCAGGCTGTTTTGATTACTGTAGCTTTGTCATATGTTTTGAAATCAGCAAGTGTGAGTCCTCCAACATTGTTCTTCTTTTTCAAAATTGTTTCGGCTATTTGGAGTCCTTTGAGATTCAATATTAGTTTTTGCATAAAGTTATTTCTGTAAAAAAATGCCATTGGGATTTTGATAGGAATTGAATTGACTCTATAGATTGCTTTGGATAGTAGGGACATTTTTAACGATATTAAGTCTTCCAGTCCATAAACATGGAATGTCTTTCCATTTATTTGTGTTTTTAAATTTCTTTCAGGAATGTTTTATAGCTTTCATTGAGCATCTTTATGTTCTTTACAGTTATTTCTTTTTATAAATAAATAAATTTATTTATTTATTTTTGGCTGCACTGGGTCTTTGTTGCTGCGCACAGGCTTTCTCTAGTTGCAGTGAGTGGGGGCTACTCTTCCTTGCAGTGCATGAGCTTCTCATTGCAGTGGCTTCTCTTGTTGCGGAGCACAGGCTCAAGGTGTGCGGGCTTCAGTAGTTGTGGCACGTGGGCTCCGTAGTCGTGGCTCATGGGCTCTAGAGCGCAGGCCCGGTAGTTGTGGCACATGGACTTAGTTGCTCTGTGGCATGTGACATCTTCCCTCTTTACAGTTATTTTAAACCTTTGTCAGGCAGCTCACAGATCTGTGTCCCTTCAGAGTCAGTTTTTGGAATTTTATTATGTTCCTTGACTGACCCAATGTTTCCCTGTTTGTATGCCTCTTAAGTTTTTGCTGGGTTTTGGGCATTTGAAAAAACAACCACCTCTCCAAGTCTTTGCTCACTGGTTTCATACAGGGAAAGATCTTCACCATCACCCCAGTTGGAGGTTCTAGGACCTCTCAAACTTTATCTGCTCTTTTACTCACCCTGGCATCTCCCTCAACTTCAGTGTCTTGCTCCTATCTGTTTTCAGCAGCTCCCAAACTCTAGCAGTGGTCCCTTCAGCACTATGAGTTGGACAAGACAGAAACTAGTCGCTTGGGAAGCCCCCAGTGAAGCCAGAATGTTAGACTGAAGGAGGAGCCCTGGTACAGAAGGTTTCCACCCACTTGCTCATGCAATTTTGCATAAGGGAGAGGGGAACGAATGGCCATGCCAAATGCCACAAGGTTTCCTACTCCTTGTGTTGGAATCCATTCTTGGTTTACAGTGTCCTGGATGCTGTAGCTTCTCAACGGGTCTCTAGAGTTCTCAGAGAGGTATTGTGATTCATATATTGTTGTTAACTTTTTGTCTCTGTGGGGGAAGGAGGGCCTGTAGTTTACTAGTCCATCACGTGGCTAACGTCACTTGATTAATTAATTTTTGACCAAGATGTGAAGGCAATTTAATGGAGAAAGTGTAGTCTTTTCAACATAAGGTGCAGCAACAATTAATCACCCAAAAGGAAAAAAGAAAAAAGAAACTTTGATCCATACATAAAGTTAATTCAAAAGCAACCATAGACCTAAATGTGAAATTTAGAAACTGTAAATGCAATTAACTGCAGTATATGACTTCTTGATAATACCATTTATATGGAAATTTAAAGGTCCTAGAATAGTCAAAGCATCTTGAAAAACAGAAACAATGTTTGAATACTCACATTACATTATTTTGTGATTTAATATAAAGATACTATAATCAAGGTAGTATGGTACTGGTTTAAGGATAGATAAGTAGACCAAAGGAACCTAATGGAAAGTCAAGTAATAGATCCACACATAGACTTTTTGACAAAGTTGCTATTGTTATCTAGTGTGGAAAGAAAAATCTTATCATCAATCTTATTAAGTGGATATCTTTATAGAAAAAAAGTGAACCTTGACCTGTATTTCACAGTATACAGGAATCTCAACTGAAGATGGATTATAGACCTAAATATAAAAGCTTAAAATATAAAGCTCTTTGCTACCTGGAGATTATCTTTGCTACATTGAAGCAGACAGATTACTTAGAATATAGACATCACTAACAGTAAATGAAACACTTGAGAGATCGGATTTCATCAAAATTAATAAACATTTGTTCATCAAAAGATATTGTTAAGAAAATGAAAAGGCAAGGCACAGATGGGGAGAAAATATTCAAAATAGACATATGACAGAAGGAACTCATATCGAGATTGTACAAATCAAAACTTTTACAAATAAATAACAAAAAGCAAGCAACTCATTAAAAGTAAGAAAAATATGAAAATAGATCCTTCAAAAAAAAGGACATACAAATGGTCAGTGAACACGTAGAACATACTCAACATCTTTAGTCATTATGGAAATGCAAATTAAAACTACAGTGATTACCAGTACATACTGATTAGAATTTCTGAATTTAAATTGACTACAAATTTCAATTGTTGAAAAGAACGCAAAGCAACTGGTGCTCTCATACAGTATGGTGGGAATATAAAATAGTACAACTTGAGAAAGTTATTAGCATTTGCTTTTATAGAATTAAACATACATTTATCTTATGGCAGCAGTTTCACTTCTAGTGACTTACCCCAAAGCAATGAAAGCACGTGTCCATCCAAAGACTGGCACAAAGATATGTATTGCATTTTTATGCATAACAGCAAAAATTGGGAGTAAGCCAAATGTCCATCAAGAGGAGAATGAATAAATCAATTGTGGTATATTCACACAGTGGACTGGTATTCAGTGATAAAAAGGAACAGATTACGGATACATGTGACATTATAGACAAATCTCAAAAATAGCATGCTGAACAAGAGAAGCCAGACACAGAAGAGTATGTACTGTTATTCTGTTTTTTTCAGTGGTATCTGTGGTTATTGAAATCCAAATGGTAGTTCATTTGGATTATGGAGATGGGGAAGGTAGACTGGAAAGAGGCTTGAAGACACTTTGTAGTGTGATGTCAATGCTGTAGATCTTAATTGGGGTGTTGGTTACATGGGTGTACATGCTTGTGAAAACTTATCAAACTGTTCACTAAAGACCTATGTATTTTTTTTTTTTTTTTTTTTTTTTTTTTTTTTTTTTTTTTTTTTTTGCGGTATGCGGGCCTCTCCCTGTTGTGGCCTCTCCCGTTGCGGAGCACAGGCTCCAGACGCGCAGGCTCAGGGGCCATGGCTCACGCGCCCAGCCGCTCCGCGGCATGTGGGATCTTCCCGGACCGGGGCACGAACCAGTGTCCCCTGCATCGGCAGGCGGACTCTCAACCACTGCGCCACCAGGGAAGCCCAAGACCTATGTATTTTTAAAATCTGTATGTAAGTTTACCTTCATAAAGAACTTTTAAAGGAAAATAAAAATATTTTTTAGTTAAACAAAAACAAGGTAATTCATTACTAGCAGATGAGCACTCATGGAAATACCAAAGGTTATTTTTCAGGCAGGTATAACAGGTGTTGAAGATGTAGTTGAAACCCAGAAGCTGCAGATAGCAATGTAAGTTGGTACAACTTAAAAAAAAACTGTTCAGACTTATCTATAAAACCAACGACCTGGCAATTCCACATCTCTTTACCTAGGACAGTACATCTGGGATTTTCCATGTGTATCTGCAATTTTCAGAGAAGGTGGGAAATTCAATAGCAAGGTCCGAATATAAGAAGTAGTCAAATCTCTATTTAGATGGTGGGACTGATGGGCATTAACCTGTGATGGAACCTGGGATCCTGAACAGAGCTGGGGATCAAGGAGGGTGAACCAAGGGTAGTATGAAGGGAGAACTGCAGGCCCACACCAGCACCGTGTGGCCTGGCAGGCTGGCCCTAACCACCACAGAAGCACAGCATCCCACTCACCCCAGGGTCCACACAGTCATAGCTCTGGACTCTCCCAGAAACAGATTAACACCTGTAAATCCAAGGCTATGGAAATGCCTCTGGGTAGTCTCACTCTTTCATTTTAATTAAAACTCAATCTGTTCTCTGATAAAACAAAAAAGATCACAACACTGATTACAAGTGGTGCCTTTCTACATGCAGTTTTTCTACCCAAATCCTTGTCTTTTATTTCCAAAGCATTCAATCAGAATTTCCTATGTTCCTTACATTTTCCTGGCACAGCAAGCTCAACAGAGGTTGAGGTGGAAGGAAGTTAAAGCAAAGTCACAGGCACCGAAATGAATGAGAAAACAATATAGTGTTTGGGGAATTAAAAGTAATTCAGTCTCACTGGGCTGTCAGCAGTAAAGGGAGCTGGGGTGAGAGTTGAAGCTGCAAAGGTAGGCCAACCTCAAATTGGAGAAATTTTGCAGATATGCTTGGATTTTCAACTTTTTCTCAAGTGGTCATGAGTTTTTACCACTTCACTCACAGTTACAAAGATTAAAGACTCCAATCGCTTTTTTTTTAATCTACCTAAGATTTTTTGAAAGGCAAATGCTCTCCAGAAGTTTAAGGATTGTCTCTCTATAAATGTATTCACATGAGGACTATATTTTGGAAAAACAATGTGGTGTTCTTTTTGTGTTTAATCTGTGCTTGACATAGAGTAGTAAGAAAGGATCCAGTTTCCTCCCATTGGTCCTGGTTCTCATACCATAAGCATTGACCCAATTACTATCAAGACCATTCTTCACAGACTTCATTATCTATTTCCTTTGCAGGTTTGTGTTGAAATGTTTTAGACTCCACCTAGGGATGCTTTAGTGAAAGTAGGAATTAAGTTTATCTAAAAAGTGAAAAGAAAGCACTTCATTTAATTCCTCTCCTGACCAGCTCATTCACTCTTTCACTAGTTCTTCAACTTCAGAATCTCTAGTACAATGACCTTCCTGTGCTTCTAATCTGTCTATGACCTTTTGTTTCTGTTTCTTTTGCAATTTAGATAAGGCCTGTGGATCATCACTTCAAACTCTCTCTTTATGTGTCCTTTAGTTTTTTAGCCCCTTTTTTTTCTTCCCAGTAAAACCCAAATGAACATCTTCAAGTCCAGAAGAAGAGGAACAGGAAATGAGGAGTATGGAAAACAATTAGATAGAAGCCAGCCCAGAAGTAGGAAGCCCACCATTATGGTCTTCCTGTAATCTGAGAAATGAGAAGAGTCTACACGATGGCAAAGGGACATAAAGCACTAAGATTAGATTCTAGGAAGTGGAATTGTAAGACTCTGTTTCTGGCTTTTGCAGCTGGTTAGTGGCCATCTGTTCACTAAGATTGGTAACAGTGAAAGAGTAGACTTTGGTAAAGAGGAGAGAATCTACTTTCGCTAAGAATTGGAAGTCCTTTTGAGGTCTCCAAATAGAGCTTTTCCGGAGTTCAGGAGAGAGTTGTGGGATGCATAGGTGACTTGGGAGTCATCGGCATGTAAACAGTAACTGCAGCCAGGGGGTTTAATTAACCTACAAAAGGAAAATGTGTTGAGAGAGAAAAGGAGAAACCAAAGGCCAAAACAGGACTCCATTAAGGAAATGTGCAGAAGCCAAGGGCAAAGAAAGCATCAAAAAATTAAGTAATGAGCTGAAACAATGCTGAGAGGTCAAGAAAGATAAGGATAGAAAATGTCTTTCGGATTTAACAATGAAGAGTTAATTATTGCCTCAGAGAGGATATGTAATCATATTTAAGGCTGGAAACTAAGTTTGCAATAGCTTGAGAAGTGAATAGAGCATGATAAAATGGAGAAAACTTAGAAACTGTCATTCAGTAAGCTCAGCTGAAAAGGAAAAGAGGACAGGAAGAGGACGGTGCGTGGATGAGGCAGTATTTTACAGGTGGTGATAATTTGAGTATGTTTAGATGTTGATGGGAAAAAACTCGAAGATAAGGAGAGATGGAACATTTAGAATAATATGGAAGAAATAGATGGAGTAAGGATGTTGAGAGGTAGGTGGGGATGGGAGCCAGAGCACAGGCAGTGAGATTATTTGAGACTGAAAAAGATCTTCCTGTTGAACCCTTCTACATTGTTGGTGGGAATGTAAGTTGGTGCAGCCACTATGGAAGACAGTATGGAGGGTCCTCAGAAAACTAAAAATAGAACTACCATATGATCCAGCAATCCCACTATTGTGCATATACCCAGACAAAACTATAATTCAAAAGATACATGCACCCCTATGGTCATAGCAGCACTATTCACAATAGAAAAAACATGGAAACAACCTAAATGTCCATTGACAGATGAATGGACAAAGAAGATGTGGTACATATATACAGTGGAATACTACTCGGCCATAAAAAAGAATGAAATAATGCCATTTGCAGCAGCATGGATACAGCTAGAGATTATCATACTAACTGAAGTAAGTTAGAAAGAGAAAGACAAATACTATATGATATCACTTATATGTGGAATCTAAAATATGGCACAAATGAGCCTATCTACAAAGCAGAAACAGACTCACAGACATAGAGAAGAGATTTGTGTTGCCAAGGGAGAGGGGGGAGGGAAAAGGATGGACTGGGAGTTTGGGGTTGGTAGATGCAAACTATTACATTTAGAATGGACAAACAACAAGGTCCTAATATATAGCACAGGGAACTATATTCAATATCCTGTGATAAACCATAATGGGAAAGAATATTAAAAAAAGAATGTATTTAGGTGTACAACTGAGTCACTTTGCTGTACAGCAGAGATAGGCACACACTGTTAATCAACTATACTTCAATTAAAAAGATATTCCCTGTTGCTTTGATTTGAAAGGTAAGGATTAGGGATGAAAACAGATGTAGGCAAGTAGGCTGGTGGGGTCTGGATTGGGAGCAGGGAATAGCTGGAATTTCCTTCCAAAGGCATCTATTTCTTTTTTTTTTTAATTAATACAATATTTAATTCAAGAAAAACTGCTTTAATTAAAGTTTTGAAGTTACATATTGAAAGGGCATTCTACATATATGGGGAAACTGATACAAAACATTCAACACTGAGATAAATTTACTAAAATATTTATATTTTAAAGGAAATCGAATCATTTAGGCATCTAGGCAAAAAGATCAACTCACAAAGAACAGACAATGAAATTGTCATCAAGCTTTTAAACAGTCCCCCTTTATGTCAGGAAACAATAGAGTTAAGAAACTCAAAAGAAAAGTAAAAAGATAGCAAAGGATTTTGTATATTCATCTGTAGTGTGTTGAATAGTGGCCCCAAAAAGATAGGTCCAAGTCCTAACCCCCAGTACCTGTGAATGTGAACTTGTTTGGAAATAGGGTCTTTGCCAATGTAATTAAGTGAAAGATCTCAAGATGACATGATCCTGGATTTAGATCAGGCCCTAACTCCAATAACAAGTATCCTTTAAGAAACATAAAAGAAGACAAAGAGACACATTAAAAAGAAGGTATTGTGAAGGTGGAGGCAGAGGTGGTTTTTATGCTACAACATGCCAGGGAACTCCAAGCGCTACCAAAAGTTGGAAGAGGCAAAGAAGGATTTTCTTGTAGAGCTTTGGAAGGAGTGTGGCCCTTCCTATATCTTTTTATTTATTTATTTATTTATTTATTTTCACACACACACACACACACACACACACACACACACACAGACAGACACACACTGTATTTTATTTTTACAAGAGATAAATAAACTGACACCAAGCATTGTAAATGGATGACCACAACAGAAGCAACAATGATTGCAATTACCAAACACGAAACACACTCCTACTATGTCATAATATTGACATTCAGTCCAGTAATCGTCCACTGTAACAGCTCCTTTACCTTACCATGAAAATTGATTTGTATATTTTTTGCCTCTGAGTCCTTGTGGGATTTTTTTTTATTATTCAAACAGAAAGTCACAAAAATTATAATCATCCTCATCAGTTCACTCAGTCCCATGTAATTAATTTTTTTATCTTGATCTTTTGTTAGCACTTTTATGAATTCATCAGTTTTCCATTAGAGTTCTGAAAATGCTTATTCATTCAGTTCAGCAGTATAGTCAGTTACCAGAAACCTGTACTTGTCAGTCTTTTCCATGAATTCCTTGAAGATGAAGCCCTTTTATAGGAACATTTTTGCAAAAGCATCAGAGTACACCCAGAACTGTCTGTAAATAACAAAAGACTTAAAAATGACCACAGCTAAAGATTTGATGAAAGTTCATAATAATGCAATTGACAAGGAAATTGAGTTATTTCTGAGATATACATTTTAAAGTAATAACTAAAATTATGACTTATAATATTGTACCAGAACCTATAAGATTTTTAGAAATTTCATGTAATGTCTGAAACATTTATATTAACATATTTCCATACAAATAACCCAAAGAAAGTTTAGTATTAGTTGTTTTTTTGTTTGTTTTTTTTATACTGCAGGTTCTTATTAGTCATCAGTTTTATACACATCAGTGTATACATGTCAATCCCAATCGCCCAATTCAGCTCACCACCATCCCCACCCCACCGTGGTTTTCCCCCCTTGGTGTCCATACATTTGTTCTCTACATCTGTGTCTCAACTTCTGCGCTGCAGACCGGTTCATCTGTACCATTTTTCTAGGTTCCACATACATGTGTTAATATACAATATTTGTTTTTCTCTTTCTGACTTACTTCACTCTGTATGACAGTCTCTAGATCCATCCACATCTCAAAAAATGACTCAATTTCATTACTTTTTATGGCTGAGTAATATTCCGTTGTATATATGTACCAGCCATATGTCTGTTGATGGGCATTTATGTTGATTCCATGACCTGGCTATTGTAAATAGTGCTGCAATGAACATTGGGGTGCATGTGTCCTTTTGAATTATGGTTTTCTCTGGGTATATGCCCAGTAGTGGGATTGCTGGATCATATGGTAATTCTGTTTTTAGTTTTTTAAGGAACCTCCATACTGTTCTGCATAGTGGCTCTATCAATTTACATTCCCACCAACAGTGCAAGAGGGTTCCCTTTTCTCCACACCCTCTCCAGCATTTGTTGTTTATAGATTTTCTGATGGTGCCCACTCTAACTGGTGTGAGGTGATACTCATTGTAGTTTTGATTTGCATTTCTCTAATGATTAGTGATGTTGACCATTCTTTCATGTGCTTCTTGGCCATCTGTATATCTTCTTTGGAGAAATGTCTATTTTGGTCTTCTGCCCCTTTTTGGATTGGGTTGTTTGTTTCTTTAATGTTGAGCTGCACGAGTTGTTTATATATCTTGGAGATTAATCCTTTGTCCGTTGATTCGCTGCAAATATTTTCTCCCATTCTGAGGTTTGTCTTTTGGTCTTGTTTATGGTTTCCTTTGCTGTGCAAAAGCTTTGAAGTTTCATTAGGTCCCATTTGTTTATTTTATTTTTATTTCCATTACTCTAGGAGGGGGATCAAAAAAGATCTTGCTGTGATTTATGTCAAGGAGTGTTCTTCCTATGTTTTCCTCTAAGAGTTTTATAGTGTCCAGTCTTACATTTAGGTCTCGAATCCATTTTGAGTTTATTTTTGTGTATGGTGTTAGGGAGTGTTCTAATTTCATTCTTTTACATGTAGCTGTCCAGTTTTCCCAGCACCACTGATTGAAGAGACTGTCTTTTCTCCATTGTATATCTTTGCCTCCTTTGTCATAGATTAGTTGACCATAGGTGTGTGGGTTTATCTCTGGGCTTTCTGTCTTGTTCCATTGATCTATGTTTCTGTTTTTGTGCCAGTATCATATTGTCTTGATTACTGTAGCTTTGTAGTATAGTCTAAAGTCAGGGAGTCTGATTCCTCCAGCTCCATATTTTCCCCTCGACTGTTTGGCTATTCGGGGTCTTTTGTGTCTCCATACAAATTTTAAGATGATTTGTTCTAGTTCCATAAAAAAATCGAAGGCATCTATTTCTAATATAAGTTATTTTAAGGAAGTGAAGGGAGAAAGTTGAGATCAAAAGATAAAAGGGACTAGGGCAGAAGAGAAGGGAAATGAAGATGAAGATCCAGCCAAGGGTCTTCCCTGGTGGCGCAGTGGTTAAGAATCCACCTGCCAATGCAGGGGACGTGGGTTCGAGCCCTGGTCCGGGAGGATCCCACATGCCGCGGAGCAACTAAGCCCGTGCACCACAACTACTGAGCCCATGTGCCACAACTACTGAAGCCCACACACCTAGAGCCCATGCTCTGCGACAAGAGAAGCCACCTCAATGAGAAGCCCACGCACTGCAACAAAGAGTAGCCCCCACTCGCTGCAACCAGAGAAAAGCCCGAGTGCAGCAATGAAGACCAAAGCAGCCAAAACAAACAAACAAACAAACAAACAAATAAATAAATAAAATTTATTTTTAAAAATGTATTAAAAAAAAAAAAAAAAAGGTCCAGCCAAGACTGGCAACTGCCTAGATGTGTAATTTCAGATTCTCAACTGTCTTCTAATAGAATTACCTGGAGAACTTTAAAAAGTACTTATTCCCAGTTTCCAACCCAAGAGATGCTGATTTAATTGTTTTGGGCAGAGTATTTTTCAAAAGCTTCCTAGGTGATTCTAATGTACAGCCAGAGTTCAGAAAATTCTGCTCTGATCCCTTTGTTTTTGGGATTTTGCACCAACTGGGTAGAAGTAGCGAAGGCAGATGGTTGAATTGACTAGAGTTGGAGTTTTGCTGGGCAGGTTCAGAGGAAGGATAATGGAAAAAGGTTGAAGGGCTGGCCTACAGAGTCTAGGCTGCAATGAGAAAATGAAGAGCATGAGGTGATTAAAAAGACTGAGAGAAAATAGAGTAGCCAAGGAGTGGTGAACACATGCAGAAAGAGGAAGAGGGCAATTGATTGATCCGGAAGCAATGAAGAAAGTAGCATTCCTTTTCAACTTTCTGATGATCTAAATCCACTCCTTCAGTAGCATGCCCCTGAAAATAATTTTTAAAACATTTTAGACCAAAACTATAAGAGAAATAGAAAATAGAGTTTATAGAGAATTGGTTATTACAGCAGTGCTTAAAGTATGGAGGAGCAGAAGGCATAGATAGTGGGGGAAAATTCTCAATTAAAAAAAATTTTTATGGCTTTTCTTACTCCTCATGTATCACTCTGAGATTTCTTGTAATTAAGAACTTTTAGCACCTAAGAAAGTAATTGGGATCTTCAATTTTAGTGGGTATTAGTAGTAGTAATATGATTTTAAGATAACCCCTCCTCTGGAAGTAGAGATATGAATAATGCTTTTCTCTAAAGAAAGGATGTGGTTAATTGAATTTAGGGATCCTGGCTATATTATCATTAAGTTATTGGAATGATCTTAAGTCATCTGCATATAATATAAGACTTTAAATAATAGAAGCCCCAGAATGAGACGAATGATAAACAAGGCATCAAGACAAAACTCGTTTACTCTAGATTTCTCTAAGAGCCTAGGAAAAAAACTGTGAACCTTTCTTAACAAATGAAGTGACAATAAGATGAGGGAAAACAGCAGAGACCTTCACGTCCTACAGCAACACAAAATGAAGTCTCGATCATAACTCGAGAGAAGAGAAAGAAAAACGCGTTCTGAGAATGCTCACATTATTTCACAAGGAGTCTTAGAAAAAAGAGCACTATTCATTGGAATTTTTCCCCATTGTTCTCTCTCATTAAAACTGGCCCTGTTTTGTCTTCCTCTGAGACTGTTTGAATTGTAGATTCCGATGTCCTTTGAACTTTGTTCTTTGATAAAAGTTGGGCAAAAAACACATGCCACAGACAACTGTGGACCTGAGATTTGAGACTCGTGATAGTCCTGGGGAAAACTTCCCGCCCCGTGCCAAAAAAAGGAAGACAAGTGTTCAAACTGACCAGGAGGCAAAATATTTCCATGGTTAGTCATCAATATCTACTAAGAGGCATCAATAAACTGCAAGCTTTTTAGATTCAAAGGATTTTTTTTAAAAAAATCCTGTTTACCATCCCCATCAGGCTGGCAAGGCAGAAGGAAACATCTCCTAGGATTGGTGTCCATCAACACATTTCCACCAAAACAGTTTCTGGAAAAAAGCACATTTCTGTATGTTCCTCCTCAAAAGATAGTGCCTTTTCAATAGCCTGAAAGTAAACATGTGACAAATTAGGGAGATTATGGAGGAGTTTTGTTTTCAACTGTTTTTTCCACTCTATGCCTTTTTTTCTTCCTTCTTGCAAATGAGAGTCTATAAATGTAGGCATTTATGATTTAGGGTTCTCTTTGATTTGAATACCTTTCTAATGGTGATAGTTTAAATTGATTGAGGTCTGTATGCCTTTTTTTCTTCCCAGAAGGCTGTTTCTCTGTGTCTTAGTAAATTTATGGTGCTGCTCTATTCCAACTGGCTGGATTGGGTTGCATTCATGTTACCCAGATCACTCTTCCTCATAATTGAAATACATAAAAGCTAAAATGTGGCTCAAAAAGGATTTCCATTGGACCCCATATATTTGAAGGGAATTTCTGAGCACAGAATGCAAAGCTAATCATATTCTCAGAATGTGAAATCATATTCTCAGAAAAACAGATCCCAGCGCAATAATGCTTCTCACCTCCAACACTAGACAACCAGGGGAGCTGACCCACTGAGCTCCATTCTGGGGGAAGACAGAGGTTGGGATCCAGGCTTATAAACTTCACTGAGCCCTGGACCCAGGAAGTGAAGTAATAATGAGTAATTATTACTTGAGTAATAATTACTCATTGAGTAGTAATGAGGTAATACACACCAATAGGAAGTCTGCATAACTAAGTCCCCGTGGGGAAAGTCGACAGAACTCTCCCTTCTATACTTAGTGGTCAAACATACTGAAAAAAAGATAGGTTGGACTCATGAAACATTAATACACCCAAGAATCAAACACAAAAGTAAGAGGATAGCATGTTTAATTTCTAGATCACTGCCAGAAACATTTTTCAGTATAGTCACCTCCTAACTCAACACAATTAATTGAGTAATTGTCACGTTTTCTGACTTTGCCAGAGAAAAATGGTTTTAAAAAGGAACCCAACCAGTCTACTCAAAAGTTGTTGTGTTTTGAAAGTCCATCTCATCCTCGAACTTTTATCGTCATAGGATTTAGCGAAGTTGTTGAATCACAAGGAAGTAAGGACATGATCCAGACAACTGAATGTGTATTGTTCATAGATTTACCTGTGCTTTTCTCTTGGGGCAGCTGTTCTGATGGCAAGAACCAAATGATACCTTATTTTGGTTTAAAATGGGGATAACTACACATCTATTAGAGCCACTAAAATGAAATGAAACATAGTGACAATACCAAATGCTGGCAAGGATGTAAAGGAAATAGATCCTGTATATTCCTGGTGGGAGTGTAAAATTGTAAAGCCACCGGGGAAAGTAGTTTAGCAGTTTCTTAAAAAATAAAACATACACGAACCCAATGATTTAGCAATCACACTCCTGGGTATTTATCTCAGAGAAATGAAAACTTATATCTACGCAAAGACCTACATACAAATGTTCATAGCAGCTTTATTGGTAATAGGCAAAAAACGGGTACAGTCCAGATGTCCTTCAATGGGTGAGTGGTTTGAACAAACTATGGCACATCCATACCTTGGAATACTACTCAGCAATAAAAGGGAACAAACGATTAACATATACCACAGCTTGGCTAGATTTCAAGGGAATTGTGCTAAGTGAAAAAAATCACAATCTCAAAAGGTCACATAATGTATGATTCCATTTGTATAATATTCTCAAAATGACAAAATTATAGAGATTGAGAACACATCAGTGATTGCCAGGGGTTAGGGATGGGGTGTGGTGGAGGAGAGTGAATGTGATTTTAAAAGGGTAACACGAGGGAGATCTTTTGTAGTGATGGGACAGTTCTCTGTCTTGACTGTGGTAAAATTGCATAGAACTACACACACACACACACACACACACACAGGTAAAACTGGTGAGATCTGAATAAGGTATGTGAATTGTAACAATATCAATTTCCTAGTTTTGATATTGTACTGTAGTTCATGGAAGATGTTACCATAGGGAGAAATTGGGTGGAAAGTACATGAGACCTCTCTAATATTTTTGTGACTTTCTGTGAACCTCTAATCCTTTTTAAAATAAAAAGTTGAAAAAATGGAGGATAACATGAAAACGGGGCCACCCTTGAAACATTGTCTGAAAAAGCTGACCAACTTTATTTTGTGGAGATAAGAAAGCCAGAGTGACAACATGTGGGTAGACGGTGGCTATAAAAATAGAAATTATTCCCAAATGTAAACTGATTCTTTTGTATGAACAATCTATTTTTGTGTTTCTGGAAGCTAAAAAACCTGATTCACTGTGTCTATTGACACTTTCTTCGAATGGTTACATGTCAATTTTTCCTAATGAAACATGTTCCAAAAGACCAAGCAACAACATATATTGCTGTACAGCTTCAAGATACTATTCTTGAAGTTGTTGGCTTTGAACTCTTGTCACATTGACTTTCTGAAGATATGCAGCAGCTGATAACAGCCACTGGGGGTCAGACTTCCCCATGGCATCTATTCAAACATATTTCTTAGCCAGGGCAACTGCAGACTTACAGGTTAATAGAACTCAATCCTTCCTTTCTACTTGTAAGAGCTCACCAAAGCAGACAGAAATATTTATGTTCATGGTAATTACTCAGCTCGGAACACAAACAGATCCAGGGATTGCGGAAGAGATACCAAAGTAGTTTTATATAATCTCAGTTAAATATATCATAGTTAATGAGGATACAGCAGAGGGCTAGTGTTTTCTCTAACCTCCGGTTAAGATACAATCTTCCTTCCTGCAATCTGGGCAAGAAGAGCCCTGCCCTGGGCCCCTCCCATCAGAAGCCCCACACTGGTCCCCATCCAGCCATGCCCCTCACCATGGAACAGGAATCCCAATTCTTTTCCAAATGGCTGAAAAAATCCTAGATTTCTTCCCAATAGTTAGATATCACAGAGTGCAATTTTGAGCAATGATGAGCAGAAGATAGTTTTGATAAAGACCTTAACAAAGAGAAGGTATCAGTCTCCTAGGGCTGTGGACAATGGAGCAAATTTTAAAAGGGGGACTATTATGAATCACAGAAGAAAATAAACCAGGATTGATATTGCCAGATTCTAGAAGTTGGTTTTGAATTCTTTGAGTTTGAACAGCATATCGCTGAATCTGATTGCCAGGGCATGGCACGGAAACACCAACAGCTGAGCTGCCACGTTGCAATATGATGATGACAAGGGACAGGCACCAAACAACACTGGGCTCACTGATCCAGAGAGGATGCTGGTGATCACCAGTGGTGCTATCACTGCCTCCAGTTGGTCCTCTGAAGATGGAGGTGAGTGAGTCATAAGGGAACCGCCTGTGAGGGAGAAGAGGTTTCATCTGCCCAGGGACAAGGAAAGGAATTTCCAAGTGGTCAGCTTTACAGATCAGGCATGGCTCCGTCTGATGCTTCCATGATTGCATCTCTTCTCTCTATATATATTTCTAAGGGGAGTTCAGATTCTCTGATGCTTCCATGATTGCATCTCTTCTCTCTATATATATTTCTAAGTGGAGTTCAGATTCTGGGACATACGTGTAACTGAAATGGCTCTGGAGACCTGTTCTCATACTTTAAGAATCTAATTTGAACCAAGGGATTTCCAAGGTCCCCTAGTGTCTCCTTTGCATCCCTTCCTACTCTTGCTTTGCAAGGTGAGTTGAGATGTCATCACTTAGAATTCAAGAGTATGAAGCGAACAGTCCAGCACAGAGGCAAAGAAATTTCCTGAGATCACTGTCTTGGAACGCTGAGTGGCAAGATACACAGCTTGCATCGAATGGCAATAAAGACACTTGTGCTCTGAGTGAAGCAATAACAATTAAACCCATCAACTTTAACTGAGGTTGAGAAAACAAAAGACCTCCCAGTTTACAGTGGCCCCAAGCCAGGAGACTGCTGAGACTGGAGAAAACTCAGACTGCAGACTGAAGAATGCTATCTTCTAAGAAGAATGTACTAGTGAAAATTTTCAGGAACAACAGTTTTGTCAAGTTTCCTCCAGAATGTTAATCAGCCAGGATTTCAAAGTCTTACCGGTAAGGTAAATATTCTCTAGCAGGTGCAAGGAAGAGAAACACACAAAATCCCCCTTGAGCAAATTTAGAAGGAGTGAGATCTAATGTTATATGCTGGCTCTTAATTTTTTTAATAGCGATAAATTAGCTTGGGATCAATGAAAGACTGAAATATCACCTAGACCTTTGAAGATACAAGTATAGCTTGCAGAGGAGCCATGGGCAAAAAGGAAAAAAAATTGCCGCCCTGAGAATGAACTTGGGGTTTTCTGGCCTGCTGCAAAATTAAATAAATGTTCCTTGCCGTTGGCAAAAAAGTTAATTTTAAGTCTCAGCTTCTATGACTTTGCATCAGTCTTCTCTTAAGTCACTTCTTTTGACCTAAACTTTTTTTTGAGAGGTCAGATAAGAGATTATGATTCTCAATACATATTTATCCAGCTATGAATCCAAAAGTTCTGAGCTGCATAAACACATATGACGAAGTCAAGCTCACATGTAAGAGCAAAAAGCCACGTTGTCAAAACCTACTGTATCTGAATTTGGACACTGAGATATAAGGCTCAGAATCTCTCTTTTTTTTTTTTTTTTTGCGGTACATGGGCCTCTCACTGTTGTGGCCTCTCCCGCTGCGGAGCACAGGCTCCGGATGCGCAGGCTCAGCGGCCATGGCTCACGGGCCCAGCCACTCCGCGGCACGTGGGATCTTCCCGGACCGGGGCACGAACCCGTGTCCCCCGCATCGGCAAGCGGACTCTCAACCACTGCGCCACCAGGGAAGCCCCAGAATCTCATTTTTATATCCCATGGCATTCAGAGGGTTAAACACCTCAATTTCGGACACAAAGTTTCCTATCCTGTGTTAACAGTTGTTCAGTATCTTTGAGGTCCCTGGAGAGTTGCTGGGTTGGGATTAAAACTGTACAATGTAGGGGATGCAAACAGGGCTCTGCTTCCAGATTGACCCGGGTGTTGATCTTGCTGCTGTCACTTACCATCACGCACAAGCTCCTTAAACATTCTTACACTCAGTTCCAAACCTGTCAGTGGAAAGAATAAACCTCTCCTGGAGGGCTGTTATGAGAATTAGGGAAAACATAAGAGTTTGCGTGTAGTAGGAGGCGTTCTGTGGATGGTAGCTATCACCCCCTAAGTACATTGAACGAACACACTTAAACAGTGATTAAATTTCAACATTTGGGCTTCCCTGGTGGCGCAGTGGTTGAGAATCTGCCTGCTAATGCAGGGGACACGGGTTCGAGCCCTGGTCTGGAAAGATCCCACATGCCGCGGAGCAACTGGGCCCGTGAGCCACAACTACTGAGCCTGCGCGTCTGGAGCCTGTGCTCCGCAACAAGAGAGGCCGGGACAGTGAGAGGCCTGCGCACCGTGATGAAGAGTGGCCCCGGCTTGCCACAACTAGAGAAAGCCCTTGCACAGAAACAAAGACCCAACACAGCCAAAAATAAAAATAAATAAATTAAAAGAAGGCTCAACATTTTTAAAAAAATGTCTCTTCTCTCCAGATTAATTTAAAAAAACCCAAAAAACAAAACTTCAACATTTATTCTGGGGAATGTCTCAGGTCCTACATTAGATTTGCTGGCTTCACTTTGAGAAGCATTTCTAAGACCTCAGAAGTCCTTGCAATCCCAGTTTTTTCTAGTTTTATTGAAATATAATTGACACACAGCACTGGATAAGTTTAAGGTATACAGCACAGTGATCTGACTTACGTGCATCATGAGATGATGACCACAGTAAATTTAGTGAACATCCGTCATGTCATAAAGGTACAAATTAAAGAAATAAAAAAAAATATTTTGTCCTTGTGATGAGAACTCTGGATTTACTTAACTTTCATATAAAACACACAGCAGTGTTAATTATATTTATCACATTGTGCATGATATCCCTAGTACTTATTTATCTTATAACTGGAAGTTTGTACCTTTTGATTGCCTTTGTCCAGTTCCCCCTCTCCCCACCCCCAGGCTCTGGTAACCACAAATCCGATCTCTTTTTCTATGAGTCTGTTTGTTTCTGAAGTATGATTGACCTTCAACGCTGTGTTTGTTAGTGCCTGATACACAGCACAGTGATTTGGTATTTCTATACATTTCAAAATGATCACCACCATAAGACTAGTTACCATTGGTCACCATACAAAGATATTACATAATTATTGACTATATTCCCTGCAATGCACATTTCATCCCTGTGACTCATTTATTTTGTAAGTGGAGATTTTGTACCTCTTAATCTCCCCCACCTACTTCTCTCTTCCCCCCATCTTCCTCTCCTCTTCCTTTTTTTTTTTCTTGATAGTGTTCTCACTGGATTCTATAATCCAGGAGTACAGCTTCCCTTTTAAGAAGTGCTGTTTTCTCTTCAGGCAGTAAGTAGTTCAGAAGCATCAGAAAGCAGGCAACATAGTAGTGGAAGCTGAAATGGAAGTAACTGGAGGTTTTTGGATGCTAAAGCCTTGCAATATTCATTTATTTTTAAACTACACATACATGCTTATCTCTACTGTGGTTGCTTTTCTTGTTATCTGCTGATTCCTAGCATGACCCCTTTCTTCTCTACTCCTTACCATCATAGAAACGAATGTGACCTTGAAACATTTTTGTACCATTTCTCTTCTGGTTCAATGTCACACCGTCTCTGTGAAGAAGTGGAGGTGACTCCAATTTCTCTTTCATTCCTTGCTTTTTGTCCTCCAAACTTGATAACTATTTCTTTCCTAGGAAAGATAAAATTCCAGAGCCTCTCCTCCTACTGAATCTCTCCTTTTCCTTCTGACCTGTGAACCATCTCATAATTATTATTCTTCACATGAAACTCTCCCCTTAGACTTCCTGTTCTTTTATTTATTCTTGTAAATAAGAGGATGAAATTGAGCTGGAAGATAATATTATAAAGTCCATTTTTATCTGAATGAATAAGGCACCAAAAGAGTTCTAATTAAGGCTTCAGGGGAAGGCTGGGGGGAAAAAATAGAATATGTGTGTGTGTGTGTGTGTGTGTGTGTGTAGAGAGAGAGAGAGAGAGAGAGAGTGAGAGAGAGAGAGTAGTCTTTAGTAGGAGGCCACAGGGTTCTGTCCTTAGTCTTGTCTTGAGTGTTTAAATGAACACAGAAAAGACATCAAATTTGCTGATGAACCAACATGTGGAGAGATAATTAAAATGAAAATTGAAAGAAGAAAAAGCCAAATTATTTCAGCATATGAGAATTGTAGACTAATGCCAAGAGAACAGAATTTAACAGGCATTAAGTGCAAAAACCTATATCTGGTATTAAAAAGTAGTTGACTGTAGTGTGGAAAATTAATAAAGTGTTTAAGAAGAAACAAGCCACAATGATGGGAATATGTCTAAAGGACATGGGAACTAATTGAAAGAGCTCCCAATGGCCAAAGCTGGAACAATTTGAACAAGATAAATTGGATTATAATCCAAAGTACAAAATAAATATCCATGAGTCCATGCTGACATGAATGATTGACTAAATAACTGGGAGAGAATAGCATTACCTTGACTATTACAAGAAAACCAAATTAAAAATTCTATATGGGAAGGAATTATTTATAGTTTCACTTTTCCTCAGCACATAGCAGTCTTTTTAAGAATCAGTTTAGACACTAATAAAGTATTCCTGATATTTACAGTAAAAATAATATTGCTTGCTTTTGTGAAGAATCTAATCCATGAGCTGTTATGCTGTATGAGCTGTATATGTTATTCCCATATATTTCTCTACTAAACTCTCCCTCTTATATTTCTTATCCATTCCTCTCCATCTCAATCCTGCTAGTTTTTGCTTGATATTTTTCTTTCCATTTCACTGTATGGGAGACAGTGTTTATTGTTCCTCCAAAGTCCATTGTCCATTTGAACCATAGTAACAGAACCCTTGATTTTTACTGTGTATGTGACCAACGAAAATAAACGTTGCATTTCCCAGCATCCCTTGTAGCTACATTCTGATGTTTGGCTTGGTTCTTACCAATTGGTTATAAACAGAAATTTGTGCAAGTTCCAGGAAGTATCCTCTTTCCCAATTTCTGGAATGTGGAAGTAATTGTTAGAGTTCCAGTAGGCATCTTGGACTTTGAGGTGACCTTGGGGACCGGAAGTCATGCGTGGCCGAAATACAAGATAAAAAGAGGCTGAATTCCTGTCACTAAGGAATAGCATATCAGCCCTGATGACTGCCTACAATTTTTCTCCCCAGGGATATCATATTATTTATTTTTCTATAATTTAATTTATGTCTAGCTTTCACATTCTTCCCAGCAGTGGAAAATTTAATTAATTCAGAGAAAACTCAGTCAGAATAACATATATATTAGGCTGTTTGAAATTGTAACACAGGTCATTGAAGAGCTGTCTATTTTTTCAGTCTTTTTTCTATCATTTTTAATGGTTTTTATTGCATGTCTTTTTGCCCATTAATCTTTACTTTTTCAGTGTAAAATCCACTGTTAATTCCATGCAGAGTATTTTTTTATTTTAGATATTGTATGTTTCACCTCTAGAAGTTTTATTTAGGTCTTTTTTATATTTTCCATGTCTCTACTTAATATGTTCAAGCATTACACTACTTTCTTGACACATAGAATATAGTTATAATATCCATTTTTATGTTCTCATCTGCTAATTTATCACCTATATAATTATAAATCTGTTTCTATTGCTGTTTCCCCTTATTATGGGTTATATTGTTCTGCTTTTTGTATGCCTTGTAATTTTTTATTTGATACCAGACATTGTGAATTTTACATTGTGCTGGATACTTTTGTATTCTTATAAATATTTTTGAGCTTTTCTCCCGTAAGTGTAGATAAGTTACTTGGAAATAGTTTGATCCTTTTGAGACATTTATTTATTTATTTATATTATTATTACTATTTTTTTGGCCATGCTCCACGGCATGCAGCATCTTAGTTCCCCAACCAGGGATCAAACCCTTGCCCCCTACAGTGGAAACGCGGAGTCTTAACCGCTGGACTGCCAGGGAAGTCACGAGGCTTGCTTTTAATATTTGTGAAGTGGGACCAGAGCAGCCTATAGTCTAGCTGAGATACGGCCCTTCTGAGTACTTTACTCAATGTCCCATGAATTTGCAACTTTTCCTTTTTTCCTGGAAGGAACACAAACTATTCCTGGCCCTGTGTAAGTTCCAGAGGTTGTTCCCTCTTCTCTTAGGTGGTTCTTTCTTCCCCCTCACACACATGCAGTGAGCAGTGCTCAGCAGAAGATCTGAGGGGGATCCTCTGCAGATCTTCAGAGTTCTTCCTCTGTGTACCTCTCTCCTCTCTGACATTTGGCTCTATGAATTCTCACTGGTTTAGCCTAACTCTGTCTTCTTCATTTGGCCAGACTTCTGGCTTCCACCTGGATTTCCCTCCTGCACTGCAGCGTGGAAACTCTATCCAGTCAGTAAACTGAGACATCTTGTTTGTTTCCCCTCCCTTAGGGCTTACTGTCCTGTGTTGCCCGATGTCAGTGTCTGAAAACTATTGTTTCAAATACATGTCTAATTGTTCAGTTGTTTCAGGTGGGAAGGTAAATCTGGTCCCTGTTACTTTATGTAGTTCTTTTTAAATGAGAGAAATACATTTCTCTCTTGTATGGCTGCTCTTGACATAATTCTAACATTATACTTAATTCTAATAATATACTTAACTAACATAATCCTAACTAAACATGCCTGCTAAATTTTAGTTGGATGCCTATTGTTCTAAATAACCATTCAAGAATTAATATATTTGATGGATATATTTTTCCTGGGTGGAGGAAAATAGTCCATTGTGCATTTCTTGTGATGTTATAAGGTTATATAATATTCAGCCACTGAGGAAACAGATTTTATTTGAGGACTAATTAACAAAGGATCAGCTCCTTTCCCAGAGCTGTACTTGGGCTCTTCAGTAGTTAATAGGTTTAATTAGTGAGCTCCTACTTAAATGTGGATGTTAACTCTCAAACTCTAGCCACACACACAGTAAAAAACCGTTGTGGGCTTCCCTGGTGGCGCAGTGGTTGAGAGTCTGCCTGCTGATGCACGGGACACAGGTTCGTGCCCCGGTCCGGGAAGATCCCACATGCCGTGGAGCAGCTGGGCCCGTGAGCCATGGCCGCTGAGCCGGCGCGTCTGGAGCCTGTGCTCCGCAGCGGGAGAGGCCACAACAGTGAGAGGCCTGCGTACCGCAAAAAAAAAAAAAAAAAAAAAAAAACAGTTGTTTCTCCAACTGGATGGAGAATTTTCTGAGCATATAAACAAAGGAGCATGCACATCATTCAGGCAACATGGTCCTATTATTTTGCTCTAAGTTCCATCTTTACCCTTCCACAGGCAGTTACTCAGGATGCTTCTTTTTGTCTCTATCTGTAACATCTCCTATTTTCACATCTTTTTTTTTACTCAGTATAGTCCAGGCTTCAAAGATGATGTAATAAAAGGAGAATTGAAAAAAGATCTGAATTTATCAACCACTTGGTCACTGCTTATTATTTCATCACTTATTTCATCACTTAGTCTTAGTTTAATTCATCTATAAATGGAATATCACCTACATCATGGAGTTGTTGAAAGAACCAAATGAGTTAACTTAGTACATATAAAAGTGTGCACTAAAGTGTTTTAGAGAATATTTGTGTTAAATAAATGTTGATGGATTTCCTTTTTTACAATTCAGCATTCCTTTTTCTCTCTATTACCCTCTGCTTTTCAAAAAGACCCTTCCTAGTAAAATATTCAAAATGAAGAAAAATTAATGAGGATTATCTTAGGACTCAAAGGGGCTACAGAGTAAGGTGTTATTTATAAGGATGCTCTAAATGCATTTTATCACTATCCACCTTTGATCTCAAATGCAAATATCAGATAAAATAATCCGTAGAAAATGCCAACTCAGGAAGTAAGAACTGCGGCCTCTGAGATAAGCACGCCAGCGTCCAAGAAGTCACTTTAGAAACACTTCTGGCTTCTATTAAATCTCTATCCAGTACTAACATTGGCTTGCATTAAATGCAAGAGGTAATGAGAGGCCATTTGAGTTGTCTCTTAAAGCAGCCAAGAACTTTTATTGCTGTTCTTTGAGAAGAGCCAAGGACTTGATCCTCATCTGTAAAATGAAGACATTTGATTAGATAACTTGCAGCTGTAAAAATTCTGATCAGCTAATTATTCATTATAGAGGTCTGCCCTTTAAATTTATCTCACACGAATCAGTTTATGTCAGTTCAAGCCTGGTGGACCTAAGCCATGAAGAAAAAAATTTGTTTTGCATTTTATCTTGCCTTTACACCTGCTGCACTACAAAATAATAATAATAATAATAATAATTTAATAAGGATAGCTTATCCTGAAGATAATTTTCAAATTTATAGAATAGTCGATAGCTTCCCTGATATGAACTGTGGTTATGAAGTGTGGAGAGAGGGAAGAAGAAGAAAACAGGGCTTCCCTGGTGGCGCAGTGGTTGAACGTCCGCCTGCCGATGCGGGGGACACGGGTTCGTGCCCCGGTCCGGGAAGATTCCACATGCCGTGGAGCGGCTGGGCCTGTAAGCCATGGCCACTGAGCCTGCGCGTCCAGAGCCTGTGCTCCACAATGGGAGAGGCCACAACAGTGAGAGGCCCACGTACCGCAAAAAAAAAAAAAAAAGAAGAAGAAGAAGAAGAAAACAGAAGAGAGAAGGCTCAGAATCTTCTTTCACCATTACTTAGCACCATCTTCCTTCTGCAGGCAGTGACAGACGTAAAACTTTTTCTCCTTTCATGATAGCCCTTTTTGTAGACACGAACAGACCCCTTCTCTTATCTTTGGGCTGAATTTTTCCCAGTCCTGAGTATTTCCATCTAGTATGTTCTATTAAGGGGAGGAGGAAGGAAGATTAAATAGAGAATCTCTTTTCCAACATTCTAGCACTATTTTCAGCATTTCTTCAGTGGCATACTGGCTGTGTCCTGCATACCTCCCCAGTCTTCAGCATCAATGAAAAAACGACTTCCCACCTTGGACATCTGAAAGAAATAGGAGGAAAAACATTAGGGAAAACGTTTCTTCAGCAGTCATTCCCTTTCTATGTTTTTCCATTACCTTGCTGGAACAAATTAACTGAGTTACCATTTCTTCTGATTAGTAATGCTATTTTTTACAGCACTCCAGGCAAGTTTTAGCATCTGGTATCACTGCAGCCATGCTGCACTGAACAGCCACCAGCATTCAGTCTATCATTTACAGACTCTTAGAAGGCAAATGGAAAGATGACCTTGATTGAAAATCTGCATAATCCTTTCCTATGGGGAAAGGCTCTCACGGTTTTATCTAAATATATAAAGACCACCCTGTGACAATCAATCTAATTAAGGGCACAGAGGTAATACAAATTGTGTCTCTCTCACCATGACCTTTTTCTTGTTAACCAACATACTTTTCAATGACACAGGAAGGATCTGGTTAAAAGAAACTTGCACAAGAGAAATCCAGAATTTCTTAAATCTTTGGGGTATGCAGTTGAATGTGACCACCTTAACATTAAGGTCAATCTTTGTATTTAAAACTACTACTTTGTGGAAATTTTTTATGACAATAAACTTGCTTGTTGGGAATCACAAACCGTCAATCCAATAGCTTGCATTTTACCTTGAAGCAAAGGATGACTCTGAACAGAACTGTGCTATATTCTTGAATCGGTCTGGCAGTTCAAATGTGTTTCTGTGGGGATTAAAATATATGATGAAACTGAAGGATGCTTGAATGCACACTTCATTCTTTCAACCAACAAATACTTACTGAGTAACTATTATGTGTCAGAACTGTTCTTAGCGTTGTTTATACTGTGGTAAAAAAACGATAACAAAAGCAGACAAAATCTCTGCCCTTGTAGAGTCTAGTGGGAAAGAAGGACATTAGATATTTAAACCCCAAATAAATATAGAATTATAAAAGAATAGGTTGCTGTGAGAGAGAGCAGATGTAGTCTCTGATCTGAATCACTTAAGGGAGGGAGGTCATATAAGTTCTTTCTGAGAAAGAAGCATTTAAATGGAAACCTCAAGGATGAGTAGGGTTTAACCAAGTGGAATATTCAAGGGAAAAGTTCCAGGCAGAAGAAACGTCTGCACCACCCAGTAGTGCTCAGAGGTTCAAGTTTCACCAACAGAATCAACCATCAGGTGAGAGAATTGTTGTACTGTGTTTCTGAAAACTGGAAATTTCCTGGATGACTTCACAGAGTTGGATCATCATTGTACATGGAATCCACAATGAAACAGTCCAGTAATTCTCTTGACTGGATAAAGTTTGACATTTATAATAGCTAGAAATAAACTCTGGCTAGTAAGACTTGTCCGCCTAATTTCACAGAAATTAAAGCCCCAGCTTCTATTTAAGATTATATTGTCAGACATAAAGATCTTGCCAAGAGGATCAGAAAATCTCAGGAAATACAGAATTAATAACTACAGATGATTTCAGATGTAAGGGAAGACATGCAGATTGATATGCTTCTTAAAAGGACCACTTTGCCATTTGAAATCTATTTAAAAAATGCTCGGAGTCTATAACATTAAATATTTGTTTTACTTCTTATTCTGATAAAGCCTGGTAATTATGCCTTGTTAACGAGTTTCATAGCATTCAGAAACACTACAATATTTACAGAAGAAAAGTCCAAATTCTGTGGACCTTATCTCAACTCTCTGCAAAAGTCATAGAGATTTCTAGTCTGTATTATATGTAAAACAACAGAACTGCCTGTCCCTTAATTAAGTTAAATAATTTGTAGACATAATCTTTATTAACTTCATTACTGTCTTAGAAAAACATTTTCCAGAGAGTATTCCACAGAACACCAGATTCAAGGAATATTAATAGATGTTACTTGAAAAAAAGAGATTTTGTAATAGAGTGTGGAAATGCCAAATTAAACAAAGTACAAAGGGTTATTGCATAACTCTTTAGATCCCTTAATATACAAGTGTTCATTGAAAATATCAAAAAAGGGGATTCACTATGTAGTATTTCTTTTTTTTTTTTTCGTGGTACGCGGGCCTCTCACTGTTGTGGCCTCTCCCGTTGCAGAGCACAGGCTCCGGATGCACAGGCTCAGCGGCCATGGCTCCCGGGCCTAGCGGCTCCACGGCATGTGGGATCTTCCCAGACCGGGGCACAAACCCGTGTCCCCCGCATCGGCAGGCGGACTCTCAACCACTGCGCCACCAGGGAACCACTGCGCCACCAGGGAAGCCCTGCAGTATTTCTTAGACACATTTATCTAAGGAACCTTTTTCCATAGGCCATCAGTGGGAATCCGCATTCTGTGCAGCATTCTTTGGAAGCGCTACCCTAATGAAAAAGTTTTTTGATAATGGCCATTCGGACTGGTGTGAGGTGATACCTCATTGTAGTTTTGATTTGCATTTCTCTAATGATTAGTGATGTTGAGCATCCTTTCATGTGTTTGTTGGCAATCTGTATATCTTCTTTGGAGAAATGTCTATTTAGGTCTTCTGCCCATTTATGGATTGGATTGTTTTTTTTTTATATTGAGCTCAATGAGCTGCTTGTAAATTTTGGAGATTAATCCTTTGTCAGTTGCTTCATTTGCGAATATTTTCTCCCATTCAGAGGATTGTCTTTTCGTCTTGTTTATGGTTTCCTTTGCTGTGCAAAAGCTTTGAAGTTTCATTATGTCCCATTTGTTTATTTTTGTTTTTATTTCCATTTCTCTAGGAGGTGGGTCAAAAAGGATCTTGCTGTGATTTATGTCATAGACTGTTCTGCCTATTTTTTCCTCTAAGAGATTTATAGTGTCTGGCCTTACATTTAGGTCTTAAATCCATTTTGAGTTTATTTTTGTGTATGGTGTTATTGGCATTTTCTTAGTGACTTTTCCTTATGCTGTTTAGTAAGCATAATGCCTTAGGATACGTATTAGCTATCAGATTTTCTCCTGAGAGAGAAGGAAGGACCTTATTTTGCTGCTAACATTCATTATTTTAGACATTATGCTGAGAGAGAGCAAAGAAGGCATTTGGGAGGAATTGCTTTTCTATAGGTCATTGGATCATCTGATTATTGTTTTCTGTTTCATTGATCAGTATGGACTCTAACTTTGCAGATATGAACAATTACAAAATTCAATGAAAATAAGATTAAAAACCCCACCAGAAACTAGAAAGATGATACTAGAAGATCTCATTTTGCTGGTCGTGGGAATTTTCCCGTGAACTGACTTTTCGGCTTCTTCATCCGTCCCCCTCCCCAAGGCTACTGTGTGGTCTTTCTTCCCAGAAGAACTAAGTCTATGATATTTCAATTCCTAGAAGCAATTTGCCATGCCAGCATAATGTTTACTACCAATGCATGATGTTTAAGATGCTCATTTCCCCAATTCCCTCATCAGAGTGGACAGTGCTGATAACCTTTCCAAAGGGCTCATATCACTGTACACTGAACTGAATTCACCAAAACGATCCCAATTTTTAAGTCAAAGTGAGTGTTAGAAATCCACTACAGTATGGGAATGTGAGAACTAGTTTATTGTGTGTATCATTACATGAATAGACTATAATTCATAGAAACTCATAGCTGGAGGGAGTTTGAGAGTTTTCCTCCTGTCAACTTTATCACGTTCGTTAATGTCTGTATTGAAATCACCACTTCAACCAGATGATAGTGTGAATGTGTGTGTGTGTGTGTGTTGTGTGTGTGTGTGTGTGTGTGTTTTGTGGAATATCCCAAGAAAAAATATATGTTAATGGATTTGACAATTCTTGAATCCTCCAAAGATTAGTATATGAATGTAGACTTTAACCATTTTCTTTTTCCAGGAGTGAAAACTCAATTCTATTAAAAAAGAACAGATACATAATCCATTGTGTGGTAGAAAGAGCATTGAGCTAATTGGAAATCATGGGTTTATGATCTGGTTTTTTCACTTACCAGGTGTGTGACCCAGGGCAAGTCACAGTATCTTTCTGGGATTCATGTTAGAATAATCTCCAAGAATCCTTTCCAATATAAAAACCTTTGATAGTGTGATTCTTTTTTATAGCACTCAGACTTTTTGGTTCATGGACTTCTTCCAGTGGCCACCGTAGACAACCTACTCACTTATGTGAGACAAGATTTGGGGAAAATTTTTGCTAGACAGACAATTGATACTGGAATAGAAGTTTAATATGTTGGTACTAGGGTGTTAAACTTAAGTTTAAATTAGCCGGAATTATACTCATTTATATAAAACACCCAGATTTGTTCAGCATTCAGCTTTTAGTAGAAAGATAAAATATGGCAAGACGATTTGGATCAATGCCCTTTCCTTGAAATAGCCACGGCTTGAAGTCAGTGCACATTAGCCTGGTTGTAGTCTTCCTTCAACTGCTTCCTCTGTCATTCTTTCTGCACAATGATTATAAATGTTCAGAATGATGCCTTCAAGTTACTGCAAATCTTCAGGCACCAAGAAAAAAAGTCAATTAAATAAACTATGCTAAAAATATACTACTTATTAAGGGAGGAAAGTTATTCCAGTTTCTTAACAAACACATTCAAAGACACGTTTTTAAGAAAAGAAAAAAGATTATTTGGTGAAGCAGTCAGTTCACACATATTTATTGAGCATGAATTTCTCTATGTATTATAAGGCATTTAGAAGTTTGATACATGCTCTTATCTGCAAAAAAAAAAAAGAAAAAGAAAAACAAATGTGAGAGTAGGAAACAAAACAGCAGTTAATGGTAACATGTGTTTATGGTTGCTGTGGTGAGTGGACACTCATCATCTCTTCTAAATTACTGCTAGTGTGCTTTTCTGTGCTGTAACGTGGAGAAGGTGGAAAACACCTTCTCCCAGCCTCTTCGAAAACAAGAGTTCTGCATGCAAGTTAGATTTTTCCAGATTGAGGCATTCCATGAGATTTGGAAAGCAGAAGTGGGATAGGAGCCTTCCTATTGCTGCTACACTTATTTTTGCTTCAAGCCAGGTTGTGAAAATGGGTTTTTCTACAGCCATGTGGCAGTGTCTGCTCACCAACTTTGTGGGTATGGACAGGGCATTGAAGGGGTGCTAGTAATGCTTTCCAAAGATCTGAATGCCAGCTCTACAGATAGGTATTGAGCCCAGCAATTGCCCTGGTGTCCTGTGCAGTGAATGTTGTGGTGGTAGATTTTCCCTCTGATGGACCAGTTAGGAATTCTTGTTTTAGGGACTCCTAGATCCTCAGCCTAAAGCCCATTCTGCGAACTTTTACAGCAGTTCCGTGAGCACCCCCAAACTCTGTATTAACCCCCTTTCTACAATACTTAAAATAGCTGGCATGATTCCCATTTCCAGCCCCAAATATTCATACACCAGTGAGCGATGCAGGAGTACACAGAGGAAAACAAGCAGTGAGGACAAGAATTATAAACTTTTCTGGACTAGATGACCAAGCTGCAGCTTGAAGAAAACATAAATGGACTTCTGATAATTCTTTGAAAATTTGGGATAAAATTTATTCATAAATTCATGCTTGCACTTTATATATGTAATAGTAATTTGGATTTTGTATCAGCCTGTAAATGATAAGACCACAGAAGATCCTAAAAGCCACTGCTTTTGGACACTTTGTTTGACTAACTTCAGTTTAAAGAGATTCTTAATTTTCCAGCTCCAATGCATAAAATGATCCCCCAAAGAGCAATTGCTGTTGCTTTAGCCCTGGACCTTTAGAGTAAATTATGAATGATCAAAAATATGTTCCAGAGATTTTATGCATAAGGCTAAGCCAACAAAAACCAGAAAACTATGGACTTAAGGATAAAAATCCTCTTGTGCCAAAGTATTATAGGGATCTTAGTTTAGCTTTGTGGCTTTAAGGCCTCAAATCATGAAAGGTCAAATTAAGAAGTAGTGCCGGGGGATTTTAGGACTGCCGCTGAAATTGAAAGAAACCTCAGTCCTGTTAGGAAGCTCCAGTGCACCACGTTCATCTTCTTTTCTTGGACTGTTACAGAATTTTCTTGCTCCCTGAGATTAACAACTCCGAAGCAACCTGGTCTTTTACTGGACCTAATTCTCTTAGTTATAGAAAGCATGTGTCCTTGGCTTCCTCTCCATGAGGGATAAAATGATAAGCCTTCCTTCTTTCCACTTATTTACTCCAAGTGACCAGCCATCCTTGGCCTGACTTCTGGAGTACAGGTCTCCTCCTGACATGAAGACACAAAGGTCAGCATATTGGTCATCTGCTTCTGTGATCAGGGTTTCAGGGACAACTCTACCTCTAAACCTCAGACCAGTTGCACATCCAATTAGCTGAGACCAGGACAGGGATAAAGGACCTTATCTTTACATTTGCTTGGAACTTGACAACTGGTTGAGGTATGGAAAAGAATTTCCTTCAGGAACCATCAAAGAATCAAAGGATTTTCCTGCTCTACCTTTCTAGAAAACACAACAAGTTTCCATTCTTTGTCATTTGTTGGCCATGCATATTAAGTTCCTCCATCACTAAAGCCATTAGGAGATTGTCCATGGCAAAGAGGACAGAAAGTAACAGTCGCTAACTAACCCCATGAAATTGTTAATATGAATGAGGATATTCATATTAGGATATTCCAGACTGATCCACACTCACAGGCTTCCAGCTTGAAGTGAAACAAGAATGTGAGAAGCAGATGATTGAGAGGTTGTTCTCTTTCTCCCAAAATTAACTTTGGGATAGCTTTTACAGACAGTGACACGATCATACACCAGGAGTTCAGAAGATGCTCTACTGAATGGTAGTCCACAACCTAAACTAGGTGTCTTTATTGTACTGGCTGGAAGGGTCTTTGAATGCCACCATACCAAGGGATCTTCTCCCTGTCTGCTCAGATCTCTCATTTTTCTCAACTTCCCCCTCCCTCCTACTCAGATGAAACCAATACATTATAGTAAATAAGTGGTCAGACCTTGAACCTTGTCTCTATGGTGAAAAGAAATCCAATTCTGGGCCGACCTCATGCATAGGTAGCTCTTATGGTTGGAGGAGAGAGGCATGAAAAGGCTCAGTTCTCTGGCAAATCACCCCACCTGTGGCCGTACTAGATATTCTCATATATTCTGTAACATAAAGCTCCCCCCGCCACCCATTACGTACCAATGGCCTTTCAGACAATAAACACTTTGTGCTGTTATCATGTACACCCCAAGATGGATCCAAAATACAACTTTAGGTTTTTATCAAGGCTTAAGAAAGAGCATAGGGCAGTAAGTGCTTTCAGAGTGAGAGAATGGGATGCTTGGAGGGTGAGCAGATTGGAGAGGCTGGGGCTTTTTAAAACAAAACAAAACAAAAACTTTCTAAGTTTGTGGAGCTTAGATTGGCTCACTCAGCATTGTTTTAGTTTGTCTTCTGATGACCTATAAAAGGAATCTTCCATTATTGAATAATAACCCACAATTTAATCTCCCTTCTTGCTGGAGATCAATCTCCAGTGAATGAAATTTCTCTTATTTCCTTATGATGAGGAGAGTAAGAGTCTCAGTGGGAGGAGTAGGTGGAAGTAGAAACATCTCCACTGCTACCCAGGATAAGCGTTTAAGAAGGAAGGGAAGAAAAAGAACAAAAGGCATCTTAAAGATGAATACATACAGTGAGGCTATGTAGCTACATAAAGGAAAATAAAAGGATTTTGAACAGTATTGTCTTTTCTAAACTTAAAAAATGTATGGTAGCAAACTTATTCTTTTAAGAGTTATTTTAAAGAGTTTGCCTACAATATTTGCTCTCATAAACTTATTGCAAATGAAAAATAGTGTTTGCTTAGTGATTTATAAGTCTTTCCCCATTACTTCAAAGATGAATATATTGGAAAGCATTTAGATTTCTAAAGCTAACTAGATTTCCCAGAGAGAAGGTTTATCATATTGGACATATTTAAGGTAATGCTGATTTTTGTGTGGGGTGTGGGAATTCTTTGAGGTGAAATGTAAGTACCAGGAAATCCCAGAGATCACCACAGAAGGGGAGAAACATTTCATGTTCGTTAAATTAAGAAATGGCATTTGACATTGAGTTTTTCCTCCTTAACTCACAAGCTGCTGAGTTAACTCAAATCTGTACTAATTGGGGGTTATGTTTGGCTCAAAATTACAGGCTCTTAAAAAAAAAGGCACAAATACCCATATATTATATGCCATTCCTAATTACAAAATAAAAATGACAGTACCGAATTGGCTCAATTTCCCATTTCAGATATGACATATGGTATTAAGTTCAATAATGACAAAATATATTGAAGGTACTGGAAATATAAAACTTTCATTTGTCAAATATGCTTCATACATTTCATCTTTCAGTTTCTTATCGTAGGTTTTAATGATACGAAATGAAGCCAATTTCATATTTATCCTGTGTGACCAGAATGTGACCCTTCCTGAACTTTAACGACTTCTGGGATTTTGTGACATTGTAACATTGGCAGAAACATTTTATTCTTTTAATACAGCTTCTTTCTAGAGAGGTAATTAAACTCGATGAGTGTGCCCCTGCTAGAACTATGGACTCAGAAACAGTCGTTTGGTCTTTGGAGAAAATATGAAAGGTACTTACCCTCAGAAGAAAGGTTTGATCACCTACCTACAACACCAGGTCTCCTGACCCTACTTAACTGCTGTCAGCAATTCTTTACCATCGTGTTGGATGATGGATTATGAAGGCATGAGGACATGGGCAGTTTATGCTTCTGAGAATATTCTGATCTATTCTATGTTATATGGGCTAAAATAAAGATGGGAAGACTTTTACTAACCGACAGTTATTCACTTATGTGTCTATACCTCATCCCTCTCCGGAAAATCCTAAGTTGCTATCAAAAACACAAAGAGAGAACACAAGAAGACAGAACTGACTGACATTGAACTATTTCTTTTTGTTTGGAAAAGTCCAAATCCAAAAAGTTAAAGTTTTGAAGTTGTCACCATATTCTTCTTTTTTGAGGAAAATTTCGTCACTTCAGTTATCATTTACCTCTACCCCAAACCTTCTTTAGTTGAGGCTAATCTTCAGAAACTAGAAATGCTGAACTTCTCTTCATAACATGGCTCTGTAGCTCTCTCCTTTTAATCTTGTCAAGGATGTGAGTCCTAGATACCAAGAGTAAGGAGGGGTATTTGAAAACATCTGGTCCAGTCTCCTCATTTTACACAACATGAAGCAACCAAGGCTTGAGTTCAAATAACTAGTTCAAAGTGGCTCAGACACCTACTAACAAAGACAAAATCAGATTCCACACAACCCCTGTTCCATATCCCCTGCTTTTCTACATACCCTGTGTCACTTCTTGAGTTCTCCGAACTTTCCATGAATTCAGTTTATTTCTTCTAGGATTGGTCTGCCTGAATGGATACTAACATCGGTTGTGAATACTAGTAGATTCAACTCAAAATTTATGGGGAATCTAGATATAATCTCAGGGTTGTCAGGGACCTCACTCACTTCAGTCGGTTTGGAGTTTTTGTTTGTTTTGTTTTGTTTGCCTGTATCATCATTGCTTATTAGACATCTGTCCTCTGCTTAAATTACTACAATGTCAGAGAATGCTTGAATTTCCGATAGGCCACTTCATTACTGAGAAACACTACTCATGTGAAGAACTCTGTATTATTTTGAGCAAACTATGCCAACCAATAAATTCCACCAGTTGGCCAAGGTTTGTTGCCCAATAAGGGGGAAATGACACACTTCCCTACAATCGAAGAGCAGACCTTCTCCCTGAGTCTCAGTACTTGAATCTTTGAAATTTAATAAGGCATTTCCATCCCAGGAGGCATTCTAAGAGAAATCTCAAACCCTAGACATCTCTTCTATTCCTTTGAGATTGACAGTTGCCATGGGAATGGGACGAGGGGTTGCTGTCCTCAGCCCCTCCATGATTTCATCCTAGCACAGTTCCTGCGGGGACCTAAGTGCCTGTGAAGATTTTTATAGAGGCCCATCAGCTGGGCCGAGTAGAGGAAGTGCTGGGTCCCTCTGCACCAGAGGAGGGAACATGATTTATTTAGTGCTTACTGAGTGGCTCTAATGTCCCTGACTTGCCTCCCGCACTGAAAAACACAGAAATTCTGATTTTATTTTAACTCCAGACTTGTTTTCAGTTGTAATTCTTGGGTGGATTTCAAATAGTTTCTAATTAAAACAAGAAAGCACTGCAATAAACCCTCAGCTGATCAGGGACCCATAGGTCCATTGGATGCATCTAAAGTGCGGGTCAGATTCCAAATGTTAAGCCCTTAATTTTTCTGTGGCCGTAAACATGAGAAAGCAGCTCAGACTGGCTTCAACAGGATCTTCAGTGTGACTCACCCAGGGTTGAGAATTTCAGCTGAGAATACAGTTTGACTATTTTATAAATTAATATGAAACCCGACTCTGTCCTTGGAGGGAGATACCACCCAGAAGACCACACAGCCATTTTATACATAAAGGGGAGCCTGGGAGCCTGAAAGGGGCCACCTGATGTGAAATCCAAGGCTGGATTTTGTATTGATCTTGGAGTGGGGCAACGAAGAGCATTCTTTGATGGTGAAAGTCCCATCTCTAGAGACTCTGAGTCACTCTAGGGGAGCCTCAGATCCATCCGTCATCATTATTTTGTCAGGAAATAAAATACTTGCACCTATGTTAAGTTCCTACATAGGTTTAATGATATCTTTGCCAGTTTATAGACAGAACACCAGCATGCATCATCAAAGTCAATATCTTGCCTAGGTACTCCTGATTATAGATGTGGTCAAGAAGTAGACCATTTCTTAGACACTTCCCAAATATATTCTTACATCAAAAAGCCTCATTCTATTCTCCGAGTGGCAGTTCTTGGAAGTTCTAGTAATTCCCTGGAAATTTCAGAATATCCAGTAAAAAGCCATTTTTCTTGAATAATAAGGAGATTTGTCATGCAGGGCAGGAATTTTCTGAGCCAATTCCTCACTATTAGACTTTTGCAGGAGGTCTGTGATGTGCGTGTCATATTATGGGTAAAGTTGTTAAAATTTATTTAAAATTATGTAAGGTACACAGAAAGATATAAAAGTAACACAGTGAACTCTCACGATCCATTATGCAGCATAAGAAATAAAAAATGATTCATAAATTTGAAGCCTGTCTATACTACCCCCAATATCATCTCCCCACACCCCTGAAAGAAGTCTCTATCCTAAATCACATGTTCTTATTCTCAAGCATTTCTTTGTAAAATTAATGCACAGTATCAACTCGAATGTTTATAAACTTTATATAAAGCATATTCTGCATATCTTTTTCTGTAATTTGCTTTTTCCATTCCACATTATGTTTGAAAGATTCATCCACCTTGATAAATATAGTTCCAGTCCATTCATTTACATTTCTGCTTAGAATTTTATTTGTGTTTTCATTCTCCTGTTGATAGATACATGGTTTTCATTTTGGTTAAAGAATGTATACTTTTAAATTTGTTAGAAATTGTCAAGTTGTTCTTGAAGGTGGTTACACTAATACATACTCAGATGGGCAATGTATTAGAGTTTCTATTTTTCACATCCTTGCTAATATCTGCTATTGTCAACCCATTAACATGTTGGCCAATCTAATGGTATCTTATTATGGTTTTAATACTCATTTCTCTGATTTCTAGTGAGACTGAGCATCTTATTGGTAAGGTTTGTATCTTTTATACTAAATTTGCTTTCCCAATTTCCTTCTCCATTTCTTACACTAACTATTGCCCTCTCTCTATGTATGTCTCTCTGTCTCTGTCTCTCTCTCTCGCTCTTTCTCTGTCTCACACCCACACTCACACCCTGCTGTACTTTCCACTGCTATGTATGCTCTGGAAGGCAGAAGCATAGATGTATTCTCAATTCGTAATGCCAAGTCTGACCTCAATAAGGTGCTTAATAAATATTGTCTGAAGAAATGAATTTGCATTTCTTTCAACTCCAAATTCACCACAGGTCCTGACACCAGAAATCATCAACAAACTGGTCTCTGCCCACAGTGACTTTCTGTTGTGTATTGATCCTGTACCCCATTGCTAGTTTCACGTTCCTGAAGTACCATGTGCATTCTGTCACTTCCATGTTTAAAAATCTTCCATGCTTCCCTGTTGCTGAGCAGAACAGGTTCAAAGTTCTCATGAAGATAGTTACGGGCTTTCATCAATGAAGCCCCTTTGTTGATTCCATCTTATTTCTCGCTCTGGCTCCAACATGAGTCCTCTGTTACAGGTGGTCCTCTTGCTCTTCTTCTCATGAGACAGCCTAGTGACTGTGGAGGCTGTCCTTAGAACCTCCAGAATTTTATGCGTGAGGAAAATGCTGCACAGATTTTACCAGTCTGTAAGAATATTGAAGGGTGAAGTCTTAATCTTTCATACCTGGGACACGGTAGGTATTGTTGGCTTTTGGATGAATGGATTGTGTTTCTTGGTTTCCTGACATAAATTTAACACGCAGCATAAATCAGCAAGAACTCAGCTCTAGTACAAAACTGATAAAGTGAGTGTCAAAACCTACTAAGGGATTAAAAAAATCTCAATGTTCATGATGGAAACTTGCTCTAAGTAGGTGCCAGACACTGTGCCGTATAACAGATACAAAGAAAAATTTCATCAGTTCTCTGTCCTGAAGGGGCTTAGAATAACAAAGGGAAAACAAATATTAAATATTATAATATCTATATCTACCTCTACATTTACACAAAATTATATATGGTTGTATATATGTATTGTACATTATTATAAATGATGCAGATACTTTAATATCTGTATCTACCTTTACCTTTTTTTTTTTTTTGCCTATGTACTCACAGGCTGTTTATTTATCCGAGACTAAGAGTGAGAGAGAGAGGATGAAGAGAAAAACCAGATGCCTCAAGATGGTAGAGCTGATGGGAGAAATGAACAGAAAGGCTCCTCCTCTTGTGTTCTGCAAGCACTGCTGTGGAAAAACTTACCATGTCTAGGCTACGTAGACACCAACCAATGACCAGAAAATGTGACCTTCAAAATAGCAACTCGAAGTCATTCTTCCCTTTATAAGGATCAGCTATTTCTTTCATAAGATGATGGACGCACTGAGAAATTAGACTCAGAAAGGACTAACTGCTGGTAGCTGAGAACATTCCTTCTCTTCCTTCTTATATGGAATGAATATGCCTCCAGAATGGCATGAAGCAATAAAGGTCATTGCAATTAGAAGGTTCACCAAGGTCAAAAGCCAGTGTGGGATATAGACTTTGCCCTAGTTTTTCCTTTTCCTTTATCTTCTATTGGCACATACCCATTATGTCTTTCTTACCCTTGAAAGCAGGTGATCTGTGCTGAGAGGGAAAGAAGCGTGAAGTCAGCAGAACACTGAGGTCCCACTTTTGTTCTGCCCACTGACACACAAGAGAGATGAAGAGGTGCCCCCCGCTCCCCAAAGGATGGTCAGCTCTAACACTCGGTGTCTCAAGGATCCTGAAATCAGAGGTGTCTTTGGTACACAGTATATTTATTGATAGATCCAATGACTTTAAGAGTTTCTGTGTGTATATTTCAAGTTTTGAAAGCACAGGTTATTCTCTAAATTTAGGTAGGTGCTAAAAACACGAAAGGAAATCATTTTCACTAACCGCCTTGAACACTTGGTAGAATTTCAAAGTTTCTAACAATTTCAAAGGGAAGCAATTGGGTTTTCCCAGAGCCTGTGCTTTCAAACAGAGAACCTTTCAGCAGAAGGCTATCTGCAAGGTGAAGTCCAAGGTGAAAGGAAATATGCCCCCCACCACCGTAAAAATGTCTGGCCAGTTAGTTACATTCTGTTCAAAATTCTGAACCCTACTAAAGAGACTGGTTCTACATCAAAATGCTGAGTGTCCTTGATAAATACTATATGGAAGGGGAAATGTTAATTGTCAGTCGTTGAAAATATTACTTGGTTATCTTGCAAGGCCTGAGACTCTGAAGGAATGAAATAGAGAAGTCATTTGTATTTATAATGAGTGCAAAGAAAAAGACCAGTTGTTTTCTGGAAAACACAAGCAGAGATAAGGCATATGGTATGTGTGGAAATCAAAAGTGGCTTCAACACGCAAAGGTTTACTTTCCTAAATAAGAGAGTGCTGGTGAGAGGCCTCGAGAAATCATCTGAAATTAAAGCACCTTTTGTGCCTGTCCTGCCACTACAGGCTTCAGCTATCGACTCTGTACCCCAAACCTCCCAAAGGAAGAGAGGAGGAAGAGTAAAAAGACCCAGTTCTAAGCTGAGCTGACTCTCTTTAAAGAGACTGCTCAGCTGGTCCACACGATCATTCTGCTTTCATCTCCCTGGCCAGAACTCAGTAGCATAGTCACCTCTAACAGCAAAGGAGGCTGTGAAATGTAGTGTTTGAACTGGGCGTACTATGTTCTGGAATAAAATTAGGGTCCTGTTATTAAAGAAGAGGGAATACTTGACACTGGGTAGACAACTAACAGTCTGCTTTAGCAACTGGAAGGAGAAATAAGCAAATGGAACATTAGGAAGGAAGAAGTAGTGCATGAAATTGGACAATAGACATCACGAGTTTATGAGTATAAATACTATCGCTGGTGGGTCATTGAGGCTTCTAGACTTACCTGTAGTACCATGTTGACTAGCAAAACGATAATGAAAAGTCGTTTTTGCCTCTCTTGGTCTCAATGTATTTACCTAAAAAAAGGAGGGAATTTATTGTATCAACGGTTTTCAGTTTTCTTAGGGGCAAAATTCTTTCTTCTATCATAATTTTTTAGATTCCCAGATAACACTGATAAAAAGGAAAACTTACGCAGTTGAAATGGGAGTAGTGAGCTGGCAGCTGCATACCACAGTCTTTCCTTTGTTCTACAATATGGCCTTGGAGATACGCTAGGGCTCTAAGTAAAAATATATATATATATGTGAAATCCACTGATCTTGACTTTTTCAGACTTGAACATTTTAGGGTTTGATGACTTAGACCACAAAAGGGGTTCTGTAGGCCTTTTGTCTGTAAGTTTTTGTCTTTCTCTTCTTAGTTAGAATTTAGGGAGAAAATGTTGACTTTATTTCTTATTCAGGTAGAAAATAAGAGTCTTGTTTTTTATTTTTATTTGGGAAGAAAATAAAATACATACAGTTCTGATTTTTTATTTCTATTTGGGAGAAAAATTTGAGGAGCCCTTCGACTATCTGACCCCTTTTTGCATAAAATGAAATGTAAAATCTAGTCCTGTTGATAGAATAGATGTACACATTGTGCATACCTTGATATTTACTAGAATTAGGTAAGTAACTAAATTTAGATGTGTTGTTGGTAGGATTCCTCCTCCCCCCATAATATGTTTCCTTCCATGAAGTGTTGCTTCTAAGGACCACAAAAGCGTATTCTAGATTATCTATTTCTGATCACACCTGATTTTCTATATATTTCTTAGTTAATGCTTGGATTCTATCCAAAGGTGAATATTCATGGGAGAACTTTGTTCCATGTAGTCAGTTTAGTAGAGTCATGGAGAGGTGGAAGGTGTTTTCCTATAAGAATTGTAGCCAAAGTGTTGGAGTTTAAGTTCCATGTGTGGCTTTTCCTTTATGAGGATTAGCTGCTGTGCAAGTCTGAAAAAAATGCTAAGAAGAAGTAAAGTCATAGATAGAGATAGTGTAAAACCGAGGGTGGCTTTTGAGTCACACTTAATAGGAATCTAGAACTCTTTGCACTTTCCAAGTTTTCCCCGTTCTACTGGGACTCTTAAACTGAAATAATAATCTCTTTTCCCCTTTAAATAATTCTTGTCCTACTTTTAAGATTACTAGGGGAATAAAATAAAACACATGCAAAACTTAACATCAGCATTACTAAAACATATGTAACAGCATGTAGGAACTCCGCAGACCTTGTAAAAATCCATTTAAGACCGCAGAGAAAACCACCTAAGTACAGACCAAAATGTATTTGAATGGAGAGCATAGGTTTGGTGGGCAGGAAACTCAGGATTTACTTTTGGCTTTATCATTGCCCACATCTGTGCCTTCTGTGTAATCATTCTTATCCATTTGAATTTTTAGTCTCACCTTTCATATAGATGAGTGCTATTTTTCTCTTGGCTTTCAGAGACACTGGGAATAGTATGGTCATTTTTCTAAAGTCTTAGGCCAAATGAGAGCAGATGACTCAATAACTCAAGAAGTATTACTGCTGTGACAAACACTCATGAAATACAAGACAGTATGATTCTCAGAGTCATGGAACTGGCATTAACTCTATAGTCATTTACAAAACATACAAGTTCATGATGATCTACTATTTAGTTCTATGGCCAGATTTCCTTAGTAGATCTAGATCATTTCATCTTCCCTTTACCCTTGACTTCCTGGCTTTATTGCCTTCATATTTAATCAGAGATTTGAAAAGATCAACTTCTACGTGCAATGGATTTTTTTTTTCATCCTAAAAATCTAATGGATTCCTCTTGTGAAAGCTCAAAATGGTAGGAAATGAGGTGCTACAAATCAATGGAATTAAAAATTTCTCTCTTCAATGTTGAGGTCACTGGGGCCCTTTTTTCAATTCTAATGTTCCAAGCAGCCAAACAGTCTCTAGTCCTTGACCTTGAAATTTGGGCTTGGGTCCACAGTCTTCAGAACTGGGAGTGAGCCCAAGTATAGCTTTTATCTGGCTACAGCCCAGAAGTTTGGTAAAACTCCTGGAAACAAAATATCTATAAACAAACAAAATGAACTAGTATATTACTTTCATGCCATTTGAATTGAAATCAGAGCAATTACTTTTAAAAAGTCACATGAAAGTATCTAAAGAATTTTCTAATTTACTAAAAGATGTTCTTTAGCAACGCGATGGTTTTTTAGGAACATGGTGGGTTAGGTTTTAGGGAAAGTTTTGTATGACCTCCCGTTAAACTTGGTTCTGTAACCACCCTTGACAACTACACTGTGTAAGGCTGTGGTCAGGAACAGCATCGCGGGCAGGCAATCTCTGCAGTCTCACAGGGCCCCATGTTCAGAAGGGCCCTGTGCTGGGTGCAATGCTCTATTGTAGCCTTCTTGAAATTCTTAATAATTTTATCTTTGAGCTTGGGGTTTGTAAGTGAAGTTTGATAAGACAATGAAGCATGAGCATGAGAAGAAGATACACGCAACACCATTGTTTTCTCCCTATTTGTATACACTGTTCACCATAAGCACACAATTCTAGGGGACCCACAATGCATGGGAAGTCAATGATAACTCAAAGTGAGTGCAAAGTAATCTTCTTAAGTCTGTGACTGTGTAAGCTAGGGTGCTAACAGCCCCAAGAAGCAACACTTTCCATTAGAACCAGAATTTGCTTTGAACTCAGAAGGCAATTCCATCTAAGAAACACTGACAACCAAAGAACCCTCTTATATCCCTTCTTATTTGTGTTACTACTTTGCGTTAGCCAACGACTTTGAAAATGATGACCTAGGAGGAACGGTAGAGTTCCTTCACCTTTTCTTACTCTTAGTAAACCAAATGTAGAGAGTGTGTGAATCAAGAAGTGAAATTTAGGGACTTGGCTGGCGGTCCAGTGGTTAGGACTCTGCGCTTTCACTGCCGAGGTCCCGGGTTCAGCCTCTGGTCAGGGAACAAAGATCCTGCAAAAAAAAAAAAAAGTGAAATTTAAAATTGTGAGTTAATTCTTTGAAGCATTTTCACTGTTCTGGTAACAACAAAGTACATATGTGTGTACAAGCTACAAAATACAAATTGTGTAAATTTGGTGATTTCCCGTATGAGTTAAATTCTCTTATGATTGCATTCAGAACTGGTATTTGTGCAATGTAAAGATGAATGGTAACATCCATGTTCATAACTTAAAGTATTAATTATGTTTTACTTAGAACACGAAAAGCAAATTAAAAGCTCTGTGACACACCAAGAGAGAGAACACAGAAGAAAGAGAAAACAATGTAGTGCCTTTAACAGCAAATTTTTCCTGCTTTTTGAACAAGAGGACTCACATTTTTCATTTTGCACTGGACCCTGCAAATTACGCAGTTAGCTCTGGTTGTGATATGAACAGCAAAAAAGAAATAGAAGTAAACGGTAATGATTAAGTATATAATGCCATCCCCGAGTCCCCCTCCCCCAGAAAAGGAAAAGAGTGGAGGAAGGGTATAAACCCACTGTAAGTGGAGAGGATGAACACCCAGAGAGCTGCTAGGCTCCATGGCCTGCCTTGGCTCAACTGGCTCCAAATCAGAGAGCAGGGCGCCTTCATGAGTCTCACAGTCCTGTTCTGGGTAACTGTCCCACTGATGGCACTGTCCCCCTTTGCCATCTTTGCATCCATAGTCTGTTGAGGTTAATGTAACAGCAAAGATGAGGCAAAAAGATGTCTGATAACCAGATGCTCTAGCCATCATCTGCCTCTAAGACAGGGTCCTCTCAGCCCAGGAGAACTGGGTGAATAGTGATAGTAAGGCTTTGCACTGAAAGAAATTGTCATTATTTACCTTTTCCAAAAGAAAAGAAATCTTTGTTGCCATTGTAGAAGTCTTATGAAGTTAGGTTCATAAGTTATATTCTATCTAGTGATTTTTTTTTTTTGCGGTATGCGGGCCTCTCACTGTTGTGGCCTCTCCCGTTGTGGAGCACAGGCTCCGGACGCGCAGGCTCAGCAGCCATGGCTCACGGGCCCAGCCGCTCCGCGGCATGTGGGATCTTCCCAGACCAGGGCATGAACCCACTTCCCCTGCATCGCAGGCGGACTCTCAACCACTGCGCCACCAGGGAAGCCCCTATCTAGTGATCTTTTATTGTCGCCCTGAAATCACTCATCATTTTAAACCTTCTAATCCTCCCGCTTTGGGCTGGTTTCTTGCCAGGGTCTTTTCCTCCGAAACTCTGCTTCATTCTTATTTTTGAAGCTCTAGATGTTTACTTTCTTCATCTGTGTCAGCTCAGGACTCCTTTTCCTGGCCTGTTCTCATCTAGTTTTACTTCTTGTCTTTCTCGCTGGCGATTGTGACTGATCAAAATCTGGAAACTGTGCAGTGACATCAGAGGCCAACCAAGCCATCACTCGTGTCTTTCTTCTACTCAGCTTTTACCCTTCTTCCTCCTCTTAGTGCCTCTGCTGATTTGTTACAACTCTCTCAAGGAAGGGTTGACATCTTGAGTTCATTAAAAAAAACTAAGTAAAACTTTCTGATATATAATTGAAATTTTACAAATGTCAACCAGAACCATAAAAACTAGTCAATGAAATTACCAACAAAATGCTTTTGTTATCTTCAACCTGTGGGTCATCGTCAGTGCTTTAAAACGAGAACCTGCTTTGCTGTTGAGTATTAGAGATTTACCTCTGATTTGGCCATTTCCCAGGGTTTGGGGGATAAGCCAAAAATGATTTTTGTCTGTCCCTAAACAGGAGGCACTGTTTAGTAAAGTTTCACTTGTGTATCTCTCACGTTATCCAGCAAGTGAGGACAGAGACCGCAACTGCCTTGGTCACTTTTGTGTCTTGAGCTCCCAGCGCTGTGCCTGGCTTAGGGGTGATGCTCATCCATGGGTACTGAATCAATTAGGCCTAACAATGATGTCACAGCCACGTGATTCATATACTTCCTGCTTATTTGTGTTGCTGTATTTCCAAGTGATGTTGTAGAGTTGAGGAGAATGCTAACTCACCTTTAACTTACTCCTTTTCACGTAGATGGAATCATAACACTGTATTGCATATTACCAAAAATTCTGCTTCCCAACCTTGATGGTGGAAATCTTTATGTGTGCTTTAGAAACTATTTTTTGAAATCAGACTAGGAGAGTTGGATCTGTAAGTACCACAGGTGCACAAAACCCTCAGAAAATGTGTCTACCAAGCCTTAAAATTGAGATCCCAGAATATTTTCTAAAGCCTTCAGTAAATTAATCTTGGACACAATTATTTAAAATCTCTCCCTGTAGGGAGGAAAAAGGGAAGTTCACTCCACGTTTTCACTAAATTTGGTCATTTAGAAAAGACTTCAGTTGCTAAGTGCACCCGTTCAGATCATGGTGCTTTCAAGTCAGTTTGTAAAATCTCGAGGAGTCAGGATATCCAATCCTGCTGGTTAGCATGGTGGCAGGAATGACATTCTTCAGGGTAATCTTGTCCTCTTGCCTTGATGACCACGAACAGTGCTTTCCAAGACTTAAAAAACAGAAACGTGAAATGGAAGGTATAAAGTTAAATATTTACAGGAGACCAAAGCAGGTCATTCAGAAATAAGGAAAATGTGTTTTCCCCTGTCTTCTCTAGTCTGACATGTTCCATGCAGGTAGGCTACCCTCCCAGTGCATCCCCTTCCATGGTGTTGCCTCATCTGTCTGTTCCACCTCCAGGAAATATTCTCTCTTCCCTTTCTAACCAAGTCTACCCATAATCCAAGGTTCAGCTAGCAATCTCCCCTCCTCTTGCCTCCTCTCTGATGTTTTTCTTTACTCATTTGGTCCTCAAAATTGGTGTTTCCTTTAAATTCATAAAGAACATATGCCTGTTTTATTTTTCAATGCCACTGCTCGACACCTACCCACATTCAGCTTTTGATTTCTCTGGATTATTTTAATTTATCATTTAACTGTTATGCTTTTCCAATTAGGCTGTAACCTACATTATAAATTTCTGGAGGGTAGAGATCATATGATTAAAAAATAGCCTTGAAGGTCCGAAAGTTTGTTTTGAACAAAGAAAAGTACCCCCACCAATTTTTGAATAAATAATGAATGTGACTATCACTGTCCTGTACCCTAGGGTATATGAGTAGAAAGGTAGGAAACAAATAATTATGGCACGTGGAGTATAATAAGAGCTAAAGAAAGATAATAATTTTGTAGAAGATCAATGGTTCATGGAGGGGCCAAAATGGTTATGTAGCTTCTCTTAAAATTTTTGAAAGAAAATTTTAGGCCATCAAAACCTGCATTTATTCTTTTAACAGGTCAAATAATCTTTAGGACTCCATTTGCCTGAAACAGATTTCTAACTCTTTTTTGGTTTTGAAAAACACTGAAGACAATTTTCAAACATGTCTGGATATTTGTTTTCCTCATCTCCAAAAACATCTAAAGGAAAAACTATAAAAATGAAATTAGACTACATCACGATTTAGGGATCTACAATTGAATAAGTTAAATTTTTAGAATAAATTCACTTCAATAACAAATTGAATTAATGCTCTTTTAAGCAGAACTCGGTAATTATCCATGGAGCTGGGAAGAGTAAGGTCTTCCCACAAACCTCTCACATATTAAGAAACTAGAGACCAAAGTTGAAAATGTGTTTGAATTTCTCAGTCTCTTTTCTTCCCAGAGAAACTCCGATTCAAGCCGTTCCTTGGCATAGAAACCACGTTTAGCTTTGAACATTTTCCATCTTCGAATTTCTGTGGAAACTTTTGCTAATTAGAAAGCAGATTCTACTTGGCTTTTAAGAAATGCTAAAACCACAGTTCAGGGTATTTTCAGAGTGGGTTGTTTCAAGGGACTTTTGATGTGTACTCAGTGGATGCCTGGAATGTAGTCAAACTCAACATGAAATGAAAGCTTGATTGCCCACCAATCTCACACTGCAGAGTTACAGAGACCACCAGGACAGGTATGAGAAATGCATTTACATGAAACACAGACCATCAGTGGGATGGAACCTGTGTGCTTTTATAGCTTATCTAATAGTTTTCACTATGTGCAGAAAACCCTATGACAATTTTCAAGTGAAAGGATGAGGAGTATGAGGAGAATTCTGTGTTTGAAGTAAAAGGTATCGCAATCATATATCAGCTAACACATGCAAATTAGTATTACATATTTCAACTATGTGTATTAACAATATCCTATCAAACATGAAAGGAAGAACTTTTGTCATGTATGTTTTAGAGTTCTTATTTAGATGTTTTCCTATTCATAATTAACTCCATCTATCTGTTAACTCATTTATGTATTCACTCATTCATTCATTTCATTCATTCAACAGAGTTGTTGAACATTTTCTATGTGCTAGCAAAATGCTACACACAATGGCTATACAAGGCATGTTATAATCAACCTGTCAAAAGTCAAAGAGAGAATCTAGAAAGCAGTAAGAGACAAGTGATTCATCACAGCTCCTATAACATTATCAATGGATATCTTAGGAGAAACTTTACAGGCAAGAAAGGAAGGGGATGATATATTCAAAGCACTGAAAGAAAAAAACTACCAAGCAAGAATTCTATATACAACAAAATTGTCCTTCAAAAATAAAGGAGAAATAAAGAACTTCCCAGGCAAAAAAAAGCTGGGGGAGTTCATCATCAGTAGACCTGCCTTGCCAGATGTTAAAGGGAGTCCTTCAGGTTGAAATGAATGGATGCTAAGAATATAAAAGCCTATAAAACAAAAGCTCTCTGGTAAACATAAATATATAGACAAATACAGTATCCTGTAATGCTATAATAGTGATACATAAATCACTGTTAATTCTGGAACAAACTTTAAAAGATAAAACCATAAAATAACTATAACTATAAATTATGTTAATAGATACAAAATATAAAAGATGTAATTTGTGGGCTTCCCTGGTGGCGCAGTGGTTGAGAGTCCGCCTGCCAATGCAGGGGACACAGGTTCGTGCCCCAGTCCAGGAAGATCCCACATGCCGCGGAGCGGCTGGGCCTGTGAGCCATGGCCACTGAGCCTGCGCGTCCGGAGCCTGTGCTCTGCAACGGGAGAGGCCACAACAGTGAGAGGCCCACGTACTGCAAAAAAAAAAAAAAAAGATGTAATTTGTGACATCAATAACATTAAGTATGGTTTTATGGTTTTAACATAAAACAAAGTTTTTGTATATGATTTAAATTATGTTGTTATTTTAAAATAGATTATTATTAATATAAGAAGTGTTATACAATGCCCATGATAACCACAAAGAAAATACCTGTAGAAGATACACCAAAGAAAATGAGAAAGGAATCAAAGCATGTAACTGGAAAAAAATCAACAAAACACAAAGGCTGCAGGAGAGGAAAGAGGGAAAAATAACTAAGACATACAGAAAACAATTAACAAATGGTAATAGAATAGTAAGTCTTCCTTATCAGGAATTACTTTAAATGTAAATGGATTAACTCCTCAGTCAAAAGATATAGAGTGGCTGCTATGGAGAACAGTATGGAGATTCCTCAAAAAACTAAAATAGAGCTACCATATGATCCAACAATCCCACTCCTGGGCATGTATCTGAAGAAAACCATAATTTGAAAAGATACATGCACCCCAATGTTCATTGCCGCACTATTTACAATAACCAGGACATGGAAGCAATCTAAATGTCCATCAACAGAGGAATGGATAGAGAAGATGTGGTACATATATACAATGGAATATTACTCTGCCATAAAAAAGGATGAAATCATGCCATTTGCAGCAACATGGATGGACCTAGAGACTGTCATACTAAGTGAGGTAAGTCAGACAGAGAAAGACAAATATCATATGATATCACTTATAAGTGGAATCTTTAAAAAAAAGGCTACAAATGAACTTATTTACAAAAGAGAAATAGAGTTACAGATGTAGAAAATAAACTTATGGTTACTGGGGTGTGAATGGGGGGAAGGGATAAATTGCAAGATAGGGATTTACACATACACACTGTATATAATAGATAACTAATAAGGATCTACTATATAGCACAGGGAACTCTACTCGATATTCTGTAATGGCCTATACAGGAAAAGAACGCAAAAGAGAGTGGATATATATATATGTATAGCAGATTCATTTTTCTCTACACCTGAAACTAACACAACATTGTAAATCAACTATTCCCCAATAAAAATTATTTTTAAAAGATATAGAATGGCTGAATAGATTTTTAAAAACTAGAGACAACTATATACTATCTACAAAAGACCCACATGAGATCTAAGGACACGCATAGGATGAAAGTGAAAGAAGGGGAAAGATATTGCATGTAAATGATAACCCAAAAGGAGCAGAGGTGGCCATGTTTATATCAGAAAAAAATAGACTTGAAGTCCAAAACTGTCATAAGAGCCAAAGAAGGACATTATAAAATGATAAAAGGGTCAATTCAACAGGAATACATAACAATTATAAATTTATTTACACCTAACAGCAGAGTATGCAAATATATGAAGCAAACATTGACAGCATTGAAGAAAGAAATAGAAACAATAATAGTGAGGGATTTCAATACCCCACTTTCAATAACAGACAGAATGACCAGACACAAGATCAATAAGGAAACAGGATTTTAATAACATTATAGACCAATTGGTTGTAACAGATATAAACAGAAAACCACATTCACCAGCAGCAGATTACATAATCTTCTCAAGTGCACATAGAACATTGTCTAGGATAGATCACATATTAGGATACAAAAAAGTCTTAACAAATTCAGGAAAATTGAAATCGTTCAAAATATCTTTTCTGACCAAAATGAAATGTAACTAGAAATCAGTAGCAAAAGCAAAACTGGGAAATTCACATATATTTGGAAATTAACACACTCTTGAACAACCAAGACTGAATCATGCAGAAATAAGAAATACAAACAGAGCTATAAATAGTAAGAAGATCAAATCAGTGTTCAAAAACTTCGCAACAAAGAAAAGCTGAGGACCAGATGGCTTCATTGGCAAATTCTACCAAAAATTTAAACAAAAATTAACACCAATCCTTCTCAAACTCTTCCAAAAAATTGAAGAGGAGAAAACACTTCCAAACTCATTTTATGAGGCCAGCACTTTTCTACTACCAAAATTAGACACTACAAGAAAAACTCTACAAGAAAAAAACCCTGTAGACCAATATACTTACTGAATATTGATACAGAAATCCACAACAAAATACTAGCAAACAGAATTCAACAGCATGCTAAAAGGATATACACCATGACCAAGTAGGATTTAATCCTGGGATGCAAGGATGGTTCAATATGGAAAAATCAAGCATTGTAGTACACCACATTAACAGAATGAAGGGGGGGAAAATCACACGATCATTTCATTCGATGCATAAAAACTATGACAAAATTCAGCACTCTTTCATGATAAAAATAGCAAACTAGGGCTTCCCTAGTGGCGCAGTGGTTGAGAGCCCGCCTGCCGATGCAGGGGACATGGGTTCGTGCCCCGGTCCAGGAAGATCCCACATGCCGCGGAGCGGCTGGGCCCGTGAGCCATGGCCGCTGAGCCTGCGCGTCTAGAGCCTGTGCTCTGCAACGGGAGAGGCCACAACAGTGAGAGGCCCGCGTACTGCAAAAAAAAAAAAAAAAAAGCAAACTAGGAATAAGGAAATGACCTTAATATAATAAAGACCACTTATGAAAAGCCATTATATGGTCTATATTCATTATAGATAGAAACCATGGGATTGGGAACAAAAGGATTGAGGTAGGAGTGACTATTCTTACAATACTTTTAGTGACCCACTTGGAAAACATATGCTTTCTGTCTCGACACCAGGTTCTGTTGGATTATATGTTCTATTCCTGGAATGGAAGGCTTACACCACGGGACAGAGTGAGGGTTTCACTAAACCTAAAGTTACTCTTACCATCTAGTCATCTGAGTCTACTCAAGCTAGTAGACCATAAGGTGAAGAAAGGAATTACTATAATAACTGAAGTATTTGACTACCATGAGGAGATACTGTTGCTGCTATATAATGAGGAAAATTTGTCTGAAACTCCAGGGATTCACTGGGGATGCCTGTTGGTAATCAATGCCCAGTGATAACCATGTAGTTTCAGTAACTGAGCCTGACAACAGTCTAAAATGGGGGGATTAGGGCTTCCCTGGTGGCGCAGTAGTTGAGAGTCCGCCTGCCGATGCAGGGGACACGGGTTCGTGCCCCGGTCCAGGAGGATCCCACATGCCGCGGAGCTGCTGGGCCCGTGAGCCATGGCCACTGGTCCTGCGCGTCCGGAGCCTGTGCTCCGCAGCAGGGGAGGCCATAGCAGTGAGAGGCCCGCGTAGAGCAAAAATAAAATAAAATAAAATGGGGGGATTAGAAATCTCAGAGATGAGATTCTGGGTCATATCGCTGGCAATCTAGAGCTGAGAGGAATCTAGAAAGCATGACATAGGAAAATGATAAAATATTAATAATGATCTGCAGACCGGCTAAGGCAGTAAGTAGGGACTGTAGCTGGTCCCACTACATTTTGTTGTGTCTTTTTTCCCAAATAAATTTTGTCTGGCCACAACTTGGAAGCATTCCTAACAGGACAAAGTGAATTCAACATGGACATGAGTGGATCCGAGAAGTACAAAGGGTGAATTGGAGCTGATACCTTTGCTGCCCGATTCATATTGTTTCAGTGCTCACTGTTCCCATACACACCTGTAGGTTTGTACATCAAGCTCTGCTTCTTATTCGCAAGTCACTCTGACTGAGAGCTATTTCTGGCCATCGGAACATGGTACTCCTAAGTAGGACAGGCTGGCAGGACCAGGGGGTTGAAGCTCGGTGAACAGCTCCAACAAGTGACAACAGGAATTCGTTGATATATACCTCAGCTTTCTTTTTTTTTTTTTTTTTTTTTTTTGCGGTACGCGGGCCTCTCAGTGCTGTGGCCTCTCCCATTGCGGAGCACAGGCTCCGGACACGCAGGCTCAGCGGCCATGGCTCACGGGCCCAGCCGCTCCGCGGCATGTGGGATCTTCCTAGACCAGGGCACGAACCCGTCTCCCCTGCATCGGCAGGCGGACTCTCAACCACTGCACCACCAGGGAAGCCCTATACCTCAGCTTTCTTGCTTTTGTGTGCGGCAGCTTTGAGGCATGGTTGCCATCCGGAGGTCATCAGTGGGCCTGAGAACAAACTGCTCTGAGTGCTTGGCTCATTCTTACTTTCTATTGCCTTCATACCTCTCACTTTGGAATGGCCTCCCAAGTAAACTAGCACTAAACCAATTCATGGTCTGCTTCTACGGGAACCCAATTTAAAATGAGATTTTTAACTCAGGTCTACCTGAAACCAAAGCATGAACTCATAAGCACTATGCTATCCTGCAAAGTCTCATAAAATATGGCCTATGGAATAATTGCCTTAGGATTATGTGATGATAACTGTTAATAAACAAAGATTCCTGGGCAGATGGGTTTTAAACACCCTGGAACTTGAGAACCACTTTCGTATTTTGGGTCTCAGTTAAGATTTCCAAGGCTAAGGTGGATTCTCTTTTCATATGTAAAAATTACACATGACTTCAAGTTGCTTAGACTGGCTCTAATGATTTTCTACATTTATTTCTTGGATGTATGTCTGTATGTTCCTTATGCTATATGCTTAAGCTTACAGATACATTTTGGTATTTCAGAGTAGGTCAAGAGTCTTAGAAAATAAGAAATTGTTTTAATAATAGAAAAACAAAATCCAAGGAGCAGAGAAAATGGCTTAACACTAAGGATTTTTGATCCTTTGTTCTCTGTCTACCAGCAATTTCCCAAGAGGCTCTGTAAAGGCCAGTTAACCTCTTAGTGTCTGTGTTTCCTTATGTGTTAAATGGGACTCATAACCCTGATGATGTAAGGGCACCAAGCAGATGAATTATTTAACGTTAGATGATCTATAATCTGCCACACAATATTATTTTGAAGATCTCCATCCATTATTCATTGCTGAATGCACTTATCTTACATTATTAGAGTATGCAGTCTCTCACAAATATCAGATTATTACACACACTTTTTAATAGGTGGCGGTAAGACACATGCCTTGGGCTATTTTTAGCTAAAAGAGTTCATCCTAGGTGACCCAGAGTGAGATGCTGTAAGGATCTATAAAAACAATGAACCTAACCTTCATGGTGGATGATAAATATTACTGTATTTATTTATAGTTTGGTAGACCCTTGGCATTCAGGGATTTAATATCACACTTTGTATTCTTCGTAACCAACTTCAGAGGTTCATATCACAGAGCAATCTGCAGTTTTTTTGGTGGCACGAATTTGAATTATACTCACTAAGCCTGAAATACGGGGCCGGTCACAGTAGCAGAAAGGAAAGTGAGCTGGATTTCCTATCTGGTTCACCTTGCCCTGCTTTTCTCCTCTCTCAGATGTAGTAGCTGTTCTTAAGTGATAAAACCTTAGTATATTTGTGTAAAATTGCTCTTCTGGGAGAAATAAAACATTGCTAGTGATGGTGATGAAACTGAAAAAGTCTAAGAAGTGCCTATTCTTAGCCAGAAAAGAGAGGTTTTTAATAAAGAGTGAAACGTTGAACTTGGCAGATTTAAATCCATGATACAATCAAGTCCACCAAACGAGTATATGAAAACCAGAAAAATCACTTCATGAAATTATTTTAGCCACAGTCCTTATGAAATCAAGATTTTATTAATTTATTTTTGCATTTTTACTTTTAAAAATATGACTAATCTGAGGATCAGAAAAGGAGCTGTTTTTAATGTTCAATTTTACTTTGTAGCATTTTGTAGGAGAGGGTCTATGTTATGGTAGTGTTCTATCACATTCCTTTTCTTTTGCATTTTGTAGGAGGAAATCGCATAATATCCAAATGAAATCTCACCTCCTCCTTTTTGACCTCTGAATCATTAAGCTCCTTATTTTGTTGTATTGTATCGGCACTTCAGAAATAATGTTAAAAATAGAGATGCCTGACATGCTTCTATTGTTCTTAACTTTAACCGGAATATTTCTAGGGTCCCTCAAAGTGTACTTTATAGAACAGGAGCTCTCCTTGAAGAAAAGATTCTATGATAAGTTAAACTTTAGAGTCTGGATGCCCTGTTCCCATCTTAGAGAGTCAAACAGCATGTTCACCTGTTTATTAAATGTGCTGAGCACATCTATGGTTTAATTATCCCTAAGTGAGCTGGGAGCTAGTCATCATTCACTGTGAGAGCAAGGGGTGTGAAGGAAAACCCCTGCCACGATGTCGCCAGTGGTCACTATGGAATGGACGCCAAGCCCTCTAACTACTGACATGAAGCCATAAGGAAAAGCTTTCCAAAGTGAGCAATTTCCATGTAAAGAATGAATAATTATACTCTGCTAGAGATTGTTGAGCACCAAGTTTTGTTGACTACTGAGACAAAAGATACCTACATTTCCTTTTGTAGACTTCTGGATTAATATAAAAAATACAGAGCACAATGGATAAAACAGATCTATTGACAACTCGTTTTCCTATTTGAACCACGATGTTTTCAATTCTCTGTGACATTGTGCCGTGGAGCGGCTGGGCCCGTGAGCCATGGCTGCTGAGCCTGCGCGTCCGGAGCCTGTGCTCCACAACGGGAGAGGCCACAACAGTGAGAGGCCTGCATACCACAAAAAAAAAAAAAAAAGATTTAGGGCTTTTCTGGTGGACCAGTGGTTAAGAATCCACCTGCCAATGCAGGGGACACACTTCCCAGGCTTGGTCTGGAAGGATCCCACATGCTGCGGAGCAGCTAAGCCCATGTGCCACAACTACTGAGCCTGCATGCCACCACTACTGAGTCTGTGTGCCACAACTACTGAAACCCGTGTGCCTAGAGCCTCTGCTCTGCAACAAGAGAAGCCACCCCAATGAGAAGCCCACGTACTGCAAGGAAGAGTAGCCCCCACTCGCCGCAACTAGAGAAAGCTCGCGTGCAGCAACGAAGACCCAAGGCCGCCAAAAATAAATAAATTTTAAAAAATTATTTTAAAAATGATTTATATCAACTATGCCCACCTTTTGGTCTGAGGATTAGGTAAAATATTTTATAGTTCTCTGAAATACAATTCTACATAAACTAGTAGCATTATTTTATAAATTTAATATGGTCAATTCTGACTCATTCTGTAGCAAATTTCCATTTTTAAATTATGCCCTTTATTTTGTGTTGAGGCAGATGACCAATATACGAGTTTTTGATTGATGGCAAGTTCTGGCTGACCACAGGACTATCCAAGATAAAAAAGGCCTTGTAAGATTAGTTAATATATTCATTATTACTGATAAGAGTTGTAACCACCAATATGGTCTTCTAGACCAATTTTTAAAGAAAACTCCAGCAAATAATTATAACTTTGGAACTATGACTACCCTCCTTAAAAGAATCAGCACTTAGTGTGAAAAGAGGAACAGATGTTTAAAACGTGTTACCTTGACAAAAAGCTTGTTCAAAAGAGAGAAAGATGTTGGCCTGTAGCCCAACTACTTATCTTCTGTTCATGAACCTCTCTCTCCATCTACCCTTCTATCTAATACCCCACCGAAGACATGGGCAATTTGTGGTTGATATTATGGTAATGACAGTTGGAAAAGTTATTTGATTTCTTTCCTATCTATTTTTAACATTTCCCTATTGTTTTGCATTTCGTCTATTGTTTTGTGACCAGGGGCAATGTCCTGCTGATAAAAAGAGTTTAAATTTCCTGGAAGCCATCATTTTAGCTATTCCACAAATGTCCCTAACTTCCTCTTGCTGATACAATCACTTCTGTGGGTGGCAAATAGTGTTTTGGTTATAAAGAGCATGAACGGAGAACCAAGAGAATAAAAAAACAACGATGTATTTAATGGAAGCCTGAGGTGTTAAGCCCACCTTATCATTCTGCCACTCATTAAAACATCCATAGAAGTGTATTTCTCTAGAGGGAAATAACCAAATGAAATGTCTGTTCTCCACACCATCTGTAGGCATCAATTTGCCCAGAGAGAGTGTAGAAGGGGAACTGCTGGTTGTCCTGGAGAATTTTGTAAATTAATCTGCATATCAGATACCCCCAAATGGGGACATTGCCTTAAAAATAAACCATGAATTTTATAAGTTTATTTTGGAGAGTGTATATGACAAGGAGGACCATCTGATGAATGTAAAATATTTAGATAAGCAGAGGCAACAGAAGCACAATCATGGCTGTGTGACAGAGATGCAAATCTAATTTTCTCATATCCTCCCTCTTCCCCACTGGCTAACCCCATTTCTTAAGACAAAATGACTGAGATGGTTCAGCAAAGACCAAGAACGTCAGGTGAACAACTGTAATTCATTGACAACTGTAATTCATTGTGAGCCACACAGAGTTACATGTCCCTTGGAAACCTAATATTTGTATAGTATTTAATTTACAGATCACCTTGAACACTGGATCCTTGCATTCTTCCTATGCTGGAAGTATTATTTTGATTATTTTTCAAGTGCAGTAAACACACTAAGACTCAGCGATCCTAAGGGACTGGTCCTTTGCTTTATCACTGCTAAGCACAGAGGGGACCCACACCCAGGTGGCCTAGCTCCAAATCCCAAGCTTTCCCTGCCTTCAGCAGTTACCAATGTTTGGGGAGGTATCACCCAACCATATGAAATAACAGAGAATTAAGCAGAGCACATGAAGGGAACACTGGGTGAGTATCCTTACTCCACTGTCAAGTGAAGCTGGTGGGTCCTCTGGTATGTCTGACTCTTAGTAACTGACTCTGAAGCAGCTCTGAGATTAGCCTGAAGGGTTCTTATGAACCTTATATAATGATACACCCATATGAAAAATACTGTTACATATGTCTGTCAAACACGTATGGATTCAATCTGCAAGCATTGCTTGGATTTCCATTCCACCCGTTGCCAACATAGCTACCCCAGTGCGAATAATGATTCTTCAGGCTCCTTTGGTCCTGGCTGTCCTCCACCTCAAAAGATGAACAAAACCTGCAACTTTCTCTTTCTTATGCAGTCATCTCATGTATTTTTAAAATCATTATTAAAATGCTTGAAAGTTAGAGCATTCAAAGGAACCCACCCCCCTGTGTTTGGAGAACTGTATTGAGTGCTCTCTGAACTTGGGGTTTAGACGTTTGGACACACTGACCATTTCTTATAACCATCATTGTTCTTTCCTGAGTTTTCCTGGAAGATGTAGGAATAGGTCCTTTACCATTTAGATTATTGAAATGAATGAGCCGGTTTTCTGTGTAACTCCTTCAGCCTGTTCTAAATTACCTATTAGAGGAAGACATGAGAGTCTTCTCTCCCTTATAATAAATGCCAGCTGTTGAATCATTGTTTCTAAACCATGATTAGAGCTGTTCTGAGAGCTTCATACCAGGGTCCCTTGGTTTTCTACATTAGCATATAGTTACATGGTTTATTTGCCCCAGGCCAAAAGCCCTGTGACAACTTAGCTGTCAAAATATGTTTTGCCCTAAGTGGGAGGTCAATAGCATCTCCATATCCCTGACCGGGAAGAAGAAGTAAGCTGGCAAGTGTGACTCCCACTAATCATCTACCTTTCAGGGCTTGATTGGGTAATTTTCTCTGAGGATGAAGAAGCTGACAAGAAATGCTTTCAAGATGGAAAAGGAGCTTGTAAACCTGCCCGACTTATCTTCTGCCTGAAAGCAATAAACATCTGTTTTCTTGGTAAAGTAACCAGGTTCATATTTGAGGGGAACAAGGCTATTTAGTTGGCTTCCAATTATTGATTCTTCTTGAGAACATTACCCCAAGGGTTCTGTGCAGTGAAACATTGAACATTACCCCAAACCCTCTAGATTCCCTTACACAGTCTGTCATTAGTCCAAATTCCATGCTCTGAGACATTTTTTTCATACTAGAAAATGTTGGCAAATCTGTGGAGCACAGAAAGTAGGTAATGGCTGTTCACTTTGATTGAGATATTGGAGGACCTCAGGATATTGGGAAGATAATCTTTCTCACGTATCAATGAGTTCCACTTCTAAATAGCCAGAAGTAATTTCTTTGGACTTAGATAAGCAAATAGGTCTAGAAAGAGATGGGGCTTTTGTCTTGTGTGTGTGTGTGTGTGTGTGTGACGTCTGAGTCTTATTATTCATACTTAGAACGCTCAGACTCTTGGTTCTTGATTAACAAAAGTTTAGTCTATTATATACCATTTAAAAACTATTAAAAAAAACCCGATTCTTTCATTCACTCACTTATTCAGCAAAGCATTTTGGGTATCGCTATATGCCAGACACTCTTTTAGGCACAAAAAGACTAGGAAACAAAAGATAATAACCCTTCTCCTCCTGGGAACTTACATTCCAGGCAATAAATAATAAGCATAGTAAATAAGGAGATTCCATATTGTGGGGTGGGGGGAAAATGAACAAAGTGATGGAACCCAGAGAGAGGTAGTGAGTAGACACCAGTTGTAATTTTAAAAAGAGTGAGCAGGATTGAGGCTTATTGAGAAGGTAACATTTGAGCAAAGGTTTGATGGAGATGAGAGAGCTCTTCATACAGATACTCAAGGAAGAACATCCTAGAAAGAAGGAAAAGCCCATGCAAGGGCTAGAAAGCAAGAATACACTTGGGAAATTCAAGCAGCATCGAGGAAGCCAATATGCCCAGAGAGGAGTGATCAAGCAGGGAATTCCAGCAGGATAATGTCAGAGAAGTAAGGTTGGAAGGACCGGAAGGAGGATGGATTATGCAGAACTCTTTTGACTCTACTGAGATCTTTGGCTCGTACTCGGAGTGAAATGAAGCCTTTTCCAGCAACGAAGCCTGTGATCTGACTCGCATTTTAAAAGGATCACTCTATCTGCTGTGTTAAAAGAGACTGTGGTTGTTGGGTAGCAAGTGTAGAATCAAGGAGTTGTTTCAGGAGTCTTCTGCAATAGTCCAAGCAAGAAGTTCAGACAAGGATGGTAGCAGTAGAGGCGGTGAGAAGTGAGGGACTGAATATATTTTGAAGAGTCCATAGGATTTCACGTTATGTCAAGAGTAAAGGATGACCTTGAGATTTTTGGTCTCAGCAGCTGGAAGGATGGAACTGCATTAACTGAGATGGGAAAAAACTGTGGATGAAATAAGATTGGGGAAGAATATGATAACTTCAGTCTTGAACATGTTATGTTTGAAATTATTAGGTATCCTAATGGAGATGTTACCTAGGCATCTCGATGTGTGGATTTCAGATGAAAGATCAAGTGGAAGTATAAATTTTGAATATCTGTGGTATTTAAAGTCATACTTCTGGGAGACATAACCAAAGGAGTAAATGTAGATAGAGAGCTAAAGATTGAGCCCTGGAGCATGCCGAAGTTAAGAGACCAGATACAGTAAGAAGAAGCAGCAAAGAAGAAAAAACAGTGTGTGGTGTTCTAGCGTGCAACAAGGAGGAAGGAGTTAATAAATGTACAGAAAGCCAATGAAAAGTAAGGTAGGGACTGGAATTGACCACTGGATTTCACAACGTAATTCTCATTGCTGACCTCGATAAAAACTACGAATGAGAAGAAAACGGTGACCACAGATGTGGAAAACTTGTGTAATTTCTTTGCAAATAAGTATAAAAATTGGAGTGGAAGCTGGTGGGGTAAGTGGAATCAAAATAAGCGTTTTTTTTTTTTTTTTGCTTTTTAAGATAAGGAAAATAATGATGTTTGTGTGACATGCTAGGACCTGTCAGGACAGGACAGAGGGGAAAAAATAATGATGCAGAAAAGAGTATTCCTGAAGCAACACCCTTGGGTGAACAAGAGCAGGTGGGATGTGGTGGTTGGGTGGACTGGTTTTGAATGGGAGCATCGACACTCCATCTATGGTTATAGGTGGGAAGACTGAGTACGTGGAGGCAGATGTGGGGAAGTGGGTAGATGTGACAGTGTGAGTCTTTTGAATGCTTCTGTTTTCTCAATGAAGTAAGAAGCAAGGTCATCGAGTGCAAATGACGAGGACAGAGGAGGAATTTTTCCAAGTGTGAAGAAAGGAGAGGGTAGGAAATAGTTGTTTATGTCCTTGAAACTCAAAGAGAGATCCTCAGACCAGCAGCATTGGCTGGGAGGTTGTCAGAAATGCAGAATCTCAGGCCTCAGAACTACATTTTCACCCCAAACTGCATTTTAATGGAATCCCCAAGGGCTTCACATGCACATTAAAGTTTGAGAAACTCTGATCTGGGCAACACATCCTAGTGGAAAGAGCATAAGGAACATGAGCTTTTGAGCCAAATAAATTGAATTCCAGCTCCACCATTTAGAAATCACATGCTTTTCAGGACATTACTTAACCTCCATGCAAAAGTTTTCTCATCTGAAAATTGGGGAGAACTATTATATTAATCCAGATTAAACTAATATTAACATAGTAGAAATAAACGTCCTGGTGGTATAGTAGTTGTATTAACAATAGGTAACATTCACCGAGTACTGCATTAGTCAGCATCTTGGCAGGAGACAGAATCCACTCAGATGTTTTCAATAAGTGGCTCTCAACTCTGGCTTCATTACCTTCCAAGCTCGTAAACAAGACGAGTGCCTAGACCCCACCTCAGGCCTGTTACATCAATCTCTGGGGATGGAGGCCCAGGCACTTGTGGTTTTCAAAAGCTCCCCTGGTGATGATGATGTGCAGGAAGAGTTGAGAGTCACTTATTTAAGTGAATAGATTTTTGAAGGAAGGGACTACTTACAGAGATTCGGGAAGAGTTAAGGAAACAAAAATGGGAGGTTGAAGCACTCAGGGACCAGCAGCAGAGGGAAGGCATTAACCTTCCTGGGCTGTGGGAACAAAGGGAACAAGCAGTGACACTGCAGCGGCAGAGCAAGGGCCACCCGGTGGAGTTTAGTAGTGCAGGGACTGGATTGCTGCCAGAGAAGAAAGTGGAGGGGCCAGGAAGGAAATTCCCTATCCCCTCTTCCTCCTGCCTTCTGGTTCCGCTTCCTCCCATTGGCTGACCCCAAACTTAAGCTGGCTGGCAAGGGAACCTGGGTAATGTAGTCCTCCGCAGAGGTCCCCTTTCCTGGGGAGTGGGCAGGAGAGAAAAGATGGGAGAATGAATAGTGGGAGGAGAGAGGGTTGCCGGGGGTCAAATGAAGAATGATCTGCACAAGCACTTACTGTGGGCCAGGCTCCCTTCCAAGTGCTTTACATGTATTAACATTTCAGTAAATGGCTTCATTCTTTTTCATTAAAATCCAGTACTTTTTTATTGAACAAGGATATGTTCCAGGTCAATTAATTACTGGAGACAGTTAAATATTTCAAAGGTTTCAGATGCACCATCACCAGAAGAGTGCTTCTAGTGCCCAAAGCCCAGCATACACATTCTCCAGACCAGCTGGGTACACCTAGTGGATTCTGGATAATCAGCTGGTTGTATAGGGGTAACCGTGTGGGTGATGAAACAACTTGTGTTCATCCTAATGACCCAGCTTCCTAATTTGTCTTAGGAAACAGATACAGTGACCCCCAGTTGTAGATCCTGCCAGAATTCCAAGATCCATTACATAAGCTAAATGAAGAAGTCTACAAGATCAACTCTAAAATTTTTGGTTTTCTGTTGAAAGATATATTTTGATAGAGTGAACAACAGTCTGGGAAAGCAGACAGGAGAGGATAACTGGCTGGAAGATGCAGAGTCCCAGTCAGTAAAGACAGCACGAAAGATAATCTAGGTCACATTTTAGACACTGGATTAAGAGATACAAACTACTATTTATAAAATAAATAACAAGGATATATTGTACAGCACAGGGGAATATAGCCATTAGGTTATAATAACCTTAAATGAAGTAAGGTCAATATTTTAAATATTGAAAAATATTGAATCACTATGTTGTATACTTGAGACTGCTATAATATTGTAAATCAACTTTACATCAATAAATTTAAAAAAATAATTGGTAAAAAGTTAACCAATAACATTTTAAAAGCTTTTCAACTCAGAAGGGGGAGTTTTACTTATTTTGACCCAGAAAGAGGAGTTGAAATCAAAGCTTTCTTGGATTCTGGGTTGACTCTGTCGGAACATAACGAATGGGAAAATAAGCAACATTAGAGCAGGTAATGTATCAGGCAAGACTCGTCTCTGGCACCAACTGCTTTCCTCTGCAGTGATCCCATTCCACTTATGGATCAAAAAGATGTAACCAGGGAAAGTGAGAACTGGGACTGGGCCCTCGGGATGGGGGGCAGATCTGAGCCGCTGATCAGAGGAGCACGAGTACGGTTAATAAAGGCACTTTTCCAGGTCCTGCTCTCTAGCACTTCACTTCCTCTGACTCCATTCCCCAGTGCTCTACCAGGGCTTCTATCTACCTGTTGCCTTTAAAATTTGCTATAAAGCATCGCTTTTGCAGAATGTGCTCTCAGGGAGAGCATACTACTTTTTTTTTCAATTGAAGTATGCTGATTTACAATGTTGTGTTAATTTCTGCTGTACAACAAAATGATTCAGTTATATATATGTATACATTTTTTATATTCTTTTCCATTATGGTTCATCTCAGGATATTGAACATAGTTCATCGCGCTATACAGTAGGACCTTGTTGTTAATCCATTCTAAGTGTAATAGTTAGCATCCGCTAGCCCCAGACTCTCAATCCATCCCTCCCCCACCCCTCTCCCCCCTTGGCAACTACAAGCCTGTTCTCTATGTCTGTGAGTCTGTTTCTGTTTCATAGATAAGTTCATTTGTGTCATATTTCAGATTCCACATACAAGTGATATCATATGATATTTGTCTTTCTCTGTTTGACTTACTTCACTTAGTATGAGAATCTCTAGTTCCATCCATGTTGCTCCAAATGGCATTATTTTGTTCTTTTTATGGCTGAGTACTATTCCATTGTATATATGTACTACATCTTTATCCATTCATCTGTCGATGGGCAATTTAGATTGTTTTGAGATCACACTTCTTTAAAACAACATCCTTGCATGTCTGTCTGTCCAGTGCAGGTTTCCCAGATGCTTCATTCAAAGTTCATTCCAAGTCTTAACTTTCAGAGCACATTGAGAAAATCCTCTTAAAGGTGGTCGTTGGCACATCATTTTATTAGAAGTTTCCAGAGAAAAGAAAAGTCTTCTAGACTCAGACATTCTTTCCTACTATTGTTATCCAAGCACTGTGACGAGTCTATGGGAGAGAGAAATTGCTCTCAAGGTCCACCAACACTTAAAACTGCTTAGATTGCTTTCACATCCAGATGCTGTGCTTAAAGAGTTAATGATGACTGTGTCTCAGCGCTGGTGATATTTATTTAACGCGCACTATAATTCCAGCTGACACTTCCTAATGAGTTGATGACTGCTATGGAGTTAAAGCTCCCCCACTCAAGAAGCGTAAACTAGAGTGTCAAAAATGAAACATAGTCAGTCCTGATGCTTAAATGGCCTGTATCGATTCTCCAGGAGTCTAACTGCTGTAGTCTGGTGCCAGTCTTCTAATTTGTGCCCTGAAGTGTACAGCCTCACTTGATTTAGATGTCAGAATAAGGCAGCCCATCAGTTTGAGAAATCAACTGAAACATTCTGGAGAACTGGTCTGGATTTCTTCACCTTGAATTGTAAAAATCATTGTTCTCACATAAACAAGGGGCTAAATATTATTATTCCCATAGACTTTTTCTGTGTGTTTTATCAAAGGAAATGTCCTCAGAGTCCAAGCTTGCTGGGTTTTGTGCTTTATCTGTACAGCAAATTCCATCTAGAGAAATTTAATGCCAAAGCTGTAAGATCTGCATTCCTAGAGAATGACTATTTAAGGCATTGTCTTTGAACATGAAGTCAACACACACTCAGAATGCGTTTGTATGGAGCTCTTTCAGTGGCCAAAATAGTCTCACTATCCCTGGAGTCAAAAGGACTTAGACGCCTTGAAGATGCGGACCATGGCGTCGCCAAAACACCACTGTGTGTTGCTATATGCTCTGCCCCAGAGAAATCATCTACCATTTCCAATGGAGTCAAAGACAGCAGTTGAAGAGCTAGGAGTGTGGAGGTCAGCCAGGTTTCTACTTAACACGGGCAAAACCCAAGAAAAGCTACTTATCTCCTTCAAACGTCAAGTGAAAAATTCAAATACTTAGAATTATAATCCAGACTTTAGACCCTTTTAAAGCTAGAAGAGTCTTCAACCACTCTACGACAAAAGAGACAAAAATTCAAAAAACATAAAGTGAGCTCAGCAAGTTAAAGAGCTTGCCAAGAGGTAGGGAAAGGACTAGAATTCAAGCCCTATTCCCCCAGGTTTCTCCAGTAGTTTGACTTCTTGCTAGAATGGTGTGGATTTACCTTAATCTTATAATTTTCCAGGGAAAAAGCATCTTCACTTCCTTTCTGTTGAAGCTTGATATGGTTATAATGTTCTGAAAAAGCCATTAGCAAATATTTCTTCAGATTTTCTGTCCTTAGAAAGCACTCTTTCCCAAGTTTCTCAGTATATGGGTGTCTTTCAGTTTTCTTAAGGCACGGGGTATTTTGATAACTGTTCTTTATTCTAAAATATTTGTATATAAATGCATAGTGTTAGTTTAATCCACACTCTTGGGGGTCAGCAAACATGTAACCAGAAACCCAGAGGCTGCTACAGCTGCTCTGTTAGTCAACCGTTGAGGTTTTTCAAAATAGAACAATGAGTATTAGAAATGGGGTTTCTTTGTTTAAAGGAAAGGCTAGTCCCCTAGACTTCCATTTAAAGAAAATTCAATATGCAAATGTTCAATGGGTTAGTTTGGGAGTTGTTAAATCATTGTTAAAAAGGGTTTCTTTACTTTTCAAGAAAGTCTCTAATAAAGATTATTTTATGTATCCAGCAACTTCGGTTTAATTTTTTTAAATTCCACTTTAAAAATTCAATTTCTATAAAATGTTTAAGAACGTCTATTATTTATGCTGTGATCTAACCAGAATGACATTTCTTTGAACTCAGTGGCTCAATCAAGCAATAGTACAACCAGAATAAAGCCGAAGTAAAGTATTTCCTCACTTCTGAATTCTGTGCTCTTAGGTTAAGTGTGATTTTCCCACTATCAGGGAAGAACATTGATAAACATTAAGAAATTAATGGATTAGCAGGCAATGCAACAGAGGCCAATGGAATGATGACCAAATGAAGCAAAAAGAGACAAATCTCTTTTTAAGTGTCATTGATAAGTCTACTCTGGAATCCTAGAACAAGTCTGGGTATACTGATGCCGGAACAATATAGATTAACTCAAGGGAGTTAAAAAAGCAGGAACATATATGATTAGAAAGTGGGAGAGTGACTTATGGGCAAAGACCCACAGAACTAAATACTGTCCATATAGGTTACTCAAGCAGGAGGCCAGGTGTGGAAGTGACAGCTCAGTAATTGAAGAATGCAGGAGGGAGAAGAATCTTTGAAGGGGGTAGAAAAAAAGGTTAAGTAGGGGCAATGGAATGGACTAAAATGCCCTTGTTTATGTATTTAAAAGACCCTCAGAGACAACCTTCTGAATTCCAAGTTAGCTGAGTCATCACAGTGCTCCCTCAAACTTAAAAAGATCAAAACACCTAACCATAAACCCTTGAAATGATTGTGTTTGCTGCTCAGAGAGGAAAAAATGTAGAGAAGAAAAATTCTGGTTAGACGTCGGGAAAACCTTTCCACTTCCACATGGCAAGAAATATTAGATCATGAAGGTGGTCCCTGAGGAAATTGACAGGCAGCACTGTGAAGCTCTTAAAAATTGGGCTCCCCAAAGCAATAGAAAATCCATCAGGGAGAGAATGACTGTATTAGCACAGAGATGAAACAGACACAATAATATCTATCACCTCTCCCCTCCTCAAAACCCCTGGTCTTCTCTGTTACTGTTAGTGCCACCAGCATTTCACCAGACACCAGGTGCTTTCATGTCCTTCCCTCAGGTCAGCCAGCTGCCAGCTCCAGTTTGCACACTGCATTTTTTGTTCAGTTTCCTCCTTTCCATCATTACCTTTTTTCAGGTCGCCCATTCCCTCTCACAGAGACAGCTGAGCTCCTAGGAATCCTGAATTCTGCCTTTGTCCCCAGTATCACAACTTCCTACCCATTTTTCATATCCCTATCAGTTTTAGTCTCCTAAAGTACAACTTTGATTATGTCACCTTCTTGTTCAAAAACCACTTTTCTTAAAAGAAGCATTCTGGCTAATGAATCAGGAAGGTATAATAGAGTATTACCACTTTGCCATCGTTAATGAAGTAATGTCTCTAAGGCATTGATCATCAACCTAAAATCATTAGATGGAGAGCTGAAAGGGAGCTTAATAATGAAAGTTTCAGGCTGACAACATTGGAACCCACTGGCCAATTTTAACATCAGTAAGAAGAGAGACAAACAGTACATACTGACAGAAGGATACAATTTCATTTATGAAGAATTCTTGCCAATAAATCAAAACTGAATCTAATCAAATATCTAGATATAACTACTAGTTTACAGAAAATATAGGGACAGAGAACTATGTTAAACTAAACCCTGGTGGTGCAATCAGTAAAATCCAGAATATGGAGAAATTTAAGCAGACGAGGACCCAGTTTCTTCAACAAATAACAGGTGAGTGAAAAGAATAAGAAATAGAAGATGAATTCATAGATTGAATGAGACTTCCGAGATGTATCAACCAAATGCAATGTGTGGATCCAGCATAAATTCTGATGCAAAAAAAACTATCGATAGAATATAGTTACGGGCCAGTTAGTGATATTTAAAGCCTGCCTGGATACTTGATGACATGAAGGGATTCTGGTAAATTACAGGGGCAGAGGCGGGATTCAGTGACATTATTATAGCTTTCTGGGAGAGAATTCTTACTTTTCACAGATACACACTGAGGTATGACATATTAAGAAAAATGAAATATTATATACAAATTTGCTTCAAAATAATCAAGGGAAAAAGGAAGTGGATGTGGATTTAGATGAAAGAAAATTGGCATGAGCAACAATTCTTAAAGCTCAGTGATAGGTGCATGGATTTCATGACACTATCTTTTCTAAATTATATGTGTTCAAAAAGTTCCACAATAAAAAGCTTTTTTAAAAAGTCTATTGACAAAGAAATTTAGCACATGGATTTTATTATAACCACTGCACAGAGCCCAATAAAATGCATTGCTTAAGAAGTGGGCTGTTTAAGTGCAGGAACTGGATTTTTTTTTTTAATTCTCCTTCCAGGTGGCAATAGATTTTTAAAGTTGTTGACTTTCTATTAATTTGGGTTTTTTTTTCTCTATCACACAACTCATAAGTTATTCACTATTTGGTGGCAGCAATGACTGAGAATTTGGTTTTATGGTCTGGCCATTTGGTGATGTCTGTTGGAAGGATGACATAGATTTTGTCGCTGTTAGATGAGAAACAGCAGAGAGCTCGATCTGTTAGTTGTTTTTTTTGTTTGTTTATCTATCTGTGAGCTCAAATCAATGAAGAATTTTAGGTCCACTGAGGAAGAGAACAACTCTGAGATCTGGACAGTGATTTTTGTGTTTCTGTGTTTACTTTGACCTATGGCTAAAATGATAAGCTCTCTGTATGTGTGTATGTCTGTAATTCAGGAAGATCCTTAATGCTTATTGTTGATTATGAAACGTTTTCCTACCTCCAAAGGGTTTAATAAATGATTATAATGTATCTTAAGTTAAAGGAGTCCCATTTGCATTGATTCGTAGAGATAGTATTTCCAAAATACACAGAAAATGAGGAAATTGAACTTGTAAAATTTTGAATGTGCTGGACCTTTAAGAAAAAAAATTCTTACGGACACCACCAGCTCAACAATATTTTTATGTAAGAATACAAGTTCACACAATTAAGATGAATCCTTGGTTTAATAATTTGGGTTTAAGAAAGAAAAAGAAATCAGCTGTGTTTCTTTTCCCAAGTTTTATCAACATGGAATACAAGAGTACACGGTTATTATAAAATTAATTTATTTTCTCATGAAGAAACTAATTAATCTGAACTTTCTAAATATTTTACATTGGATTATTTATCAAAAAATGTTACTCCTGCATAATACTTAAGACTGTGAAAATGCTAATTTGTTTTTTGTTTTGTTTTTATTGAAGTATAGTTGATTTACAATGTTGTGTTAGTTTCTGGTGTACAACAAAATGATTCAGATTCTTTTCCATTATAGTTTATTACTGGATATTGAATATAGTTCCCTATGAAAATGTTAATTTGTGTTTAATTACTTTGAGTCTTCATTCTGGAAAACTTTTAATATCATCAGTAATCATATTTTATAGTGTATCAGCTTGAACATAATTTCCAAGACCCTTAGGTAACTTAAAACTTTAGACTTATATGAAATTGAGTTAATAATGAATAATCATTGGACACCCATATAATTTTTAAGTATAACTACATTTTAAAACATAGATGATTAAGCATAATTTCAAATGCGTATACCTTTACGTCTATACTTACAATGCTGTGGAATATCTGTATCTTCATGTCACATTAACAATTGTGGCTAGTTTTTCCATTGTAAGAATGTGACTGTAGAAATTTATGTTGTGTGTTTTTATGAGCTTTGCTAGTCTGCTAAAATGCTTGTATAGAGCAGATAGTTCTCAATTATCTGCCTCCCCGTTTTCTCTGTGAAATAGAAGTTAGTTACTTTGATGAAGTCATCATTGCTATGAGTTTTGAGGCTATACTGAAAACAGTGGTGGCAGAGAGGGATGAATATATAAGCAAAGTAATGGATGTGTTTTTGTTTACCAATATTAAAAGAGTTACGTCTTAAAATATCTGGTTGTTCTAGAATGCAAAACCTGAGGAGGATAGTGAAAGACAAACCCTGCATGGATACAGAAAGGTGTAGAAGGTTTGCAGAAAGGAAAGAGACCTTTATTTCCCTTAGTTTATAATATTGTGCTTGAGTCTGAAAAGAAGCAATAAAATGTGCTAAAATTTTTATCAAAGCTGGCTCAGTTTTAATGGGTTTATCCATAAGAAAAATTTTCTGTGTATTCTTTGCTGCCAAATGTTATGTTTATGAAAAACTAGAACCTGATTTTCTGCCTGTTACAATGATAAATTAGTTTTAGAGCTCTTAACAAGAGGTTATTCTTTAGTTTCTGTGTGATCTGACCAGACAGCATAGATTCCATAACTTATTGTATAATCTCCTTTGAACATATTGTGATAAAAACATTATTAGAAGATGAGCTTTATTTAAGTTTTCTACTCTTGTTAAGCTTTTATATTTGCCTGTCTTTGAATAGTGACCCAGTACCACTAATCTAAACACTCATTAAATAAAAAGGAAGAAATAAAAACAAGAGAAAATGATGCATTAGGAGATATAAGGCCAAAAAAGCAACAGAAATAGGAGGAGTCATTTCTTCTCTGTCCCATTTAGGTATGAAGCTATAACTGGTAGCTTCGGGAAAGACATATAGTAAAGAAAAATAATTATTACATATGAAGACAGCCTACTTGCATTTTGAAAGAGAATTTTAAAACAATAGTAGACAATAATACTATTTAGTTGTTTATTTCCTAGTCAGTATGCAAGTGAGTGGAACGTTTATTTCAAACGTTTATCTATGCAGTAATACTCTATGAAGAGCCAAGAGAAGGCCCTTGGCAGTGTTCTGGGGGGACAGCACACATAATTACTCCCAAGTACTACCACCAACATTATATAGAGCAACAATATAGATCATCAAATTCACATAACAATCTGTTGTCTTACTGAATTTTCCTGATGCAAGTTAAAGGCAGATTTCTTTATAGAAAAAGAAAAATAAATTTAAAAGAACTCAGTATTTGCATGGTGACTTAAAGTTATAGGAAATTTCTAAAACAAACACATCAGTCTACTTACATGCAGTTTGGTACATCAATTTCATGGCCATGGCTAGAAACAATTGTTTTAATAAATACAAGCTTTTCACAATAATTTATTACACATATGCCATACTAGACCCCTGAAATGATACAAAAGGAAACAAATCAGGTTTCTTTGAGAGCTGGAGAGATCTTGAAGATTCTCCTCAGCCACTCATTTTATAGAAAAAAATGAGGTCCAGAAAAATTAGGCAACTTTTCTAAGGCTGTATAGCTAGTTTTTAACAAACTCCAGGGCACTGTCCATTTTATCTACTCAAATATGGGAGTGGGAGCTATATACGTTTTTGAGATGGTTTACTCCAAAAACTTATTTTTGCTCTTTTGAGAAATTAAAGAGATATGACATAATATAACAATCATCGCTACTCTCATACTTCAGAATTGGCAACTGTCAACATATTTCTTTGTATTTGCTTCTAGTCTATTTTCTTTAATACAATTAAACCTTACTAAAATAAAGAATTTGTTAAATACCATTCCAAGTGCTACTTCCTCCCCCTTTCCCTAAGGATAAACCAGTGAGCTGGGTTAAGAGGTAAACCTCTAGCCTAGCACTGTCCATGAGAAGTATAATAGGAGCCATATATGTAATTTTAAATGTTTAGTAGCCACATTTTAAAAAGTAAAAAGAAACAGTAGAATTAATTTTAGTAATATATTTTGAGTAATATATACTCAAGCTATCATTCAGCAGGTAATCAACATTAAAAAAGGATTAATGAACTATTTTTCTTCATTTTTTTATACTAAGTCTTCAAAACCAGTGTGTAGTTTACACTTACAGCACATCCTACTTAGAATTATCTGCTCAATAGCCACATGTGGCTAATGGATAGGAATTGACTAGCCCAGCTCTCATCCATTTTCAAAGTGGCTTCATATATATATATATATATATATATATATATATATATATATATATATATATATATACATATACACACACATATATATGCATTTACTACATACAGTACTGTTTCTGTATTGTGAGTTAAATTTACATAAGTGGTGATACACTGTTGGTATTATTTTCTACTTTACTTTAAGATCTATTTGTGATCATGTGTATAAGTCAGATTGATATATTTAAACTGCCATATTGTATCTTATTGTGTGAATATAAAGAATTTGATATATTCATTCCCCCACTGATGTGCATTTAGGTTGTTTCCAATCTTTTGCCTTTTATGGACAGAAATGCAATGAACGTCGTTGTACCTGTCTACAGCCTCTTACTTTTGCTGGCTAGGAGAGAGATGCTGAGAGAAATTAAATACCAAATGTCATATATCAAAAAGGGATATTACTATATTATTGCCGACTTTAAGGAACTTACAGAATAAGAGATTTTCATTTGAGAGGTGGTACAATCAGAATCACTTGAATAACTTTTCCAAATTAAACAGCTCTGCTTTTTCATACCTACCCCCAACCCTAAGCCCTCACACCAGGTGAGATCTGGTAGGGGATGACATTGCTGAACTTTATCTGAGCCCTGGGGCTTGACAGTCAAGAAGTCTGCCCAGTCCTTTATATTTTGGGGAATGGCTAACCATGAAGGACAACAGTGCCCTCACATAGACAAGATAAGAGTGTCCTCCCTGTGAATCCCATGGGACTTACTGTCCATCCTTTCTCATGACTCCCTCCTTTACTTGTCTCTATAAAACTTCAGGTTTCCTCCATCTTCTTTGAAATGTTTCTCTTTCATAAAAATTCACCCTATTACAACAACTTGAGTAAAATCATCTCCTTCATTTCATAGTACATTTGTCTTTCACAGTTTTGGTGCCCTAACTTGAACAGGCTTGCACCCTGCTTTCAGATGCCCATTTATTCCACCCACGCCAAGAGGCTTCTTGGAAACCTTTGGGCTCCATTCCTGACTGGTGTCCCCAGCAGTGTCTGTCTCCTCATGCCGTGCCCTGCACGCTTGTCCATTGGTAGCATGGCAAGAATTTGACTTTGCTTCCTTCTGAGTAGTCACTTGATTTCCGGTTCTGGCTTCTTTAGGTTTCATGGTCTGACCATTTGGTGATCTCTGTATATGAATGAATGATTTATAGAGACCTTTCTCTTGGGTAAGAGACAACAGATAATCCAGTTTGTTAGTCTTTTCTGTTTGTGTACCTGTTCATATTGAGCTCAAATTAATTAAAAATTCATACCCAGGGCCTCCCTGGTGGCGCAGTGGTTAAGAGTCCGCCTGCCGATGCAGGGGATACGGGTTCGTGCCCCGGTCTGGGAGGATCCCATATGCCGCGGAGCGGCTGGGCCCGTGAGCCATGGCCGCTGGGCCTGCGCATCTGGAGCCTGTGCTCCGCAACGGGAGAGGCCACAACAGTGAGAGGCCCGCATACCGCAAAAAGAAAGAAAAAAAAAAAAAAAAAAATTCATACCCACTGTAAAGAGAACAGCTCTTTGATATGGATCAGTGAGTTCTGAAATTATGTGTTTATGCTTGACTCATGGGTGAAATTTCATTTTTTATTTTTTTATTTTATTATTATTTGTTTTATAAATTTATTTATTTATTTATTTATGGCTGCATTGGGTCTTCGCTGCTGTGCACGGGCTTACTCTAGTTGCGGCGAGTGGGGGGCTTCTCTTGTTGCGGAGCACAGGCTCTAGGCACGCGGGCTTCAGTAGTTGTGGCACATGGGCCCCGTAGTTGTGGCTCGTGGGCTCTAGAGCTCAGGCTCAGTAGTTGTGGCTCATAGGCTTAGTTGCTCTGCAGCATGTGCGGTCTTCCTGGACCAGGGCTCGAACCCATGTCCCTTGGATTTGCAGGCGGATTCTTAACCACTGTGCCACAGGGAAGTCTCATGGCTGAAATTTGAGAATTGAAGTTATTAGGTATCTCTATGCCTGCACGATTATGCATATGTAGTTCAGAAAGTCTTTTACCTCTCATTGTGTGAGTGTGTAATATTTCTCTACCTCAAGATGGTATTACTAAATTAGGTTATAAGATTTCTTAAAGGAGCTCTATTCTGATGGCTTAGTGATAAATCAGCATTATATAAACTGAATATTCCTAAAATTCCCAGAAGTTAAGGAAATTGAATCTTAAATACTTTCAATGTACTTGACTTAAAAATATCTTTACAGAAACTAACTTGGATATGTTTTAGGAGTTCAAGTTTACATAATTTGGATACAGTTTTGGCAAACAAGACTAATTTAATATTTTAGGTTTAGTAAAAACAGCTCCATCTTCTCTGATTTATTAGGGTTAATCATAATATATACATAGATTTTTATTCTACTTGGGAATGTTCTGTGCAAACTTATACAGGTTTACTGATTGATTAAACTAGTATTACTAATGCTTAAGATTGTGAATGTTTATAATTATGAAAAACATAAATTTGTGTTTAACCAAATAAAGTCATTATAATGACAAGCTGTATTTCAACAGTAATTATGTTTTGTAATATGTGGACAGGAAGATAATTTCCAAGATCTTTAGGAAACTTAAAACTTTAGATTTATACTCAATTGAGTTGATACATATTAATTGAATACCTAGATCATTTCAAAGTAAGATGGAATACTGAAACATTAATATATAAGCATAATTTTAAGTTTATATACTTTTCTCCTCTTATTTTATATGTTATAGAGAAACTATATATTTGAGTCTGTCAGTGAATATGTTCGTTTTTACCACTTTGAGAAGTTGTGCTATGGGTATATGTAAGACTATAGATGTGTATCCATGAGTTCAGCTTGTCTGCTGAAAAGTATTGGTGTGTGACAAACAGTTCATGGCTATTTGCCTCCTAGCTTTCTCTGTGAAACAGAAGTCACTTTAGTTAAATAATATGTGTGTGTGAGACTCTACCAGGAGCAATATTGGTAGGAGGTGCCACTTTGTGTTTAAGGTATGCAGGATGTGTTTCTGTTAAAGAAGAAGAGAGTGGTTTTTTCCTAAAGTAAAATGACTGGTAGGGGAAATCTTGCAGGACAGAATCTGAATGGCTGTAGAAAGTTCATAGAAAAGGAATTTTATTTACCATGGGTAATATTTATATTAAAAATTATATTTTTTATATTATAAAAATAATTTATATATATTATATATAAAAATTATATAAAAATTATATATTATATGTATCATTATATAAATATATTTATATATTATAAAATAAATTTTATATTATAAATATAAAAATTATATTTATTTATATTAAAAAAAGCTTGTGTTTACATTTGTTTTATCAAGAGATTGTAAAATATTTCTTTACCATTCTGGGTAATCTGATAGAATGAAGAAGAATGATATTCTTCTTGAACACAAAAAAGGGGCTGATAATATTGAACTTTAATCCTACACTCCTTTATGTTCTAGGGAATGGCTAAGCACAAAGGACCACCCTGCCCACTTATATTCCAAAAAAAGAAAGGCCTCCACCCTCGTCTCCAATCCCATAAAAACTCACTGTCCATCCTTCCTCATGGCTCTTGTTTACCTGCCTCTGTAAATCCCAGGTTTTCTCCCTCTTCTTTGAGAACCTTTATTAATGAACGGTCCCCCTTTTGCAGTAATCTTAATAAAATCATCTCCTTAATCATCCAGGGTTACAAACCTTAAATTAAGTGACCTCGACAAATTAATAAATGTAGCAAGAAATGCATGTAAAAATAAGATGACAAAATGGTATATTTTGTGATGACTATAGAAATGAGCCTCAGAAAAAGATATGAAGGTGAGGTGAGGAAGTTTAGCCCACTGGTAGCCCCCAAGAAAGCCAAAATTATCTTCCATATGGACCACTCCTAGGGAAGGTCTAAAAGAGCCAGAAACAAAGCAATTATTACTGAAGTTCCAACACCTAATTAGACATTTTTAAAATATCTGAAATAATAGCCTTTAATGCAGGTTCTTCCACAGTATGAGCTGGAATTTTTCATTGAGGAAGTATTTACTAAGCTCCAAAGGGCTGATAGCCATGGAAGACTCATAGCAGAGCCTTTATGTTGTGAAACACAGAGTAGGGAATTATAAGTAATGATCCAAGAGCAGTTTCCTGCCCTAAGACACAAAGGTTCATCCAAAGTAAGAGGAATCAGGGGATCAGTAATAATCCTCTGATTGAGTCAATCCCCAGGTTGATACCTTAGAATGAATCCACAGTTGAGGATGGATTACAAAAGCATTGATAGAAACTCTGGGTCCTAGAAGAGAAAGCACATTTCCTGGACTACCAGGATGTAGCCTGGGGAAGTCCAGGCATCACAGAAGAGTGCCAAGTCAACGGAAGCTGAGGCAGGTATCCGAGAGGCACGGCATGGATGTGAGTGCCCCAGTGTGGTGTGGAAAATGCAGGTGAGAATTCCCCAGCCCCCAAGGAGGACTGCTTTCCTGTTGAGCAGAATGTAGTCTGGGGTCCAGGCAGGGGTCTTGACAACCACAGTAGATGCAGCAGGGCCAGAAATGGACACCCAAGACCAGGTGAGATAAGTGAGAGTCAAAGAGAACACAGTGTAGCAGGTGGGCCAGACAGCCCTCATCCATCCCAGAACCGTAATTCACAGTAAGTCAGCTGCCTTGGAATGTATATAACCTCCAGGAAGAAAGGCAGCGAAGTAGAGAAACTTCTGGATTGATTCAGTAGGCACAGAAAGATACAGTTTTTATCCAGAAGAAAATTAATGATTGAATTGACATGATTAAGTTTTTGCTGCCTACCTGGTGGAAACGGGGTACAAGCTACATTAAGTTCAATTTTTTTTTTTAATCACATCTTGGGCTTCCCTGGTGGCGCAGTGGTTGAGACTCCACCTGCCAATGCAGGGGACACGGGTTCGTGCCCCGGTCCGGGAAGATCCCACATGTTGCGGAGAGGCTGGGCCTGTGAGCCATGGCCGCTGAGCCTGCGCGTCCGGAGCCTGTGCTCCACGATGGGAGAGGCCACAACAGTGAGAGGCCCGCGTACCGCAAAAAAAAAAAAAAAAGAAAGAAAGAAAAAAAATCACATCTTGCATATGTGAATGTGAAATGTTATAGCCACTGCAAATTACAGGTAGAGAGAAACTATCAGGAAAGAGAGACTGTTTCTGATCAAAATAAGGTTAATCATAACATAAGAGTGACTCTCAGAGCTTTCTGAATCATGATCCCAGATAAAGGTCCAGGACAAAAGAATTTTATTTTAAGAAACAGCATGATACAAGGTTCATGGTACTCTTCTCTAGGAGAGAAAGAATAGAAGAAACATATGATGGAGGGCTCAGTTGGACCATATCCTGGTCCGTATATGACTCCAGGATCACCAAACAAACCTCGGTAGATGGGGTGCCTTCCTGAGTAGATAACCTTACCAAAAACATTGTCCTAAATATAGGGTTGGCATTTTCCAGACAGTCTAGACCAATGATCTACACATGTAGTTCTATAGATAGGAGTGCAACTATTGATGCACTAAGATGTGGCAGAAAATTTGAAATTCAGTGTAATCCTTGGAAATCCAGGCTGTCTGATTACTAGACCCATGCAAATAAAAGATCACAGTTGGGCCTCCCTGGTGGCGCAAGTGGTTGAGAGTCCGCCTGCCGATGCAGGGGATACGGGTTCGTGCCCCGGTCTGGGAGGATCCCATATGCCGCGGAGCGGCTGGGCCCGTGAGCCATGGCCGCTGAGCCTGCGCGTCCGGAGCCTGTGCTCCGCAACGGGGGAGGCCACAACAGTGAGAGGCCCGCATACCGCAAAAAAAAAAAAAAAAAAAAAAAAAAAATCACAGTTCGTGGCCAAATAAACATAAATAAGAGAGCTGTCTGGTTTATAGACTGTCCCCCTGGATCCTTAGTTTACCTGAATGTGTTACTGAAATTACCCTTGAATTTTTGTGTAAATTGGAAAATAGGTTGGGTTTTTTGTTGTTTTTTTTTAATATATATGAATACACACACACACACACACACACACACACACACACACACCCCACCCCGCATGTTGTGGTGGCTTCTTCATTGACTTCAAGCCCCTCATGTTCTCTAGATCTTGATCTATAACACCTGCTCTTGGAAAAATCCTTCACACTGAAACACTGGATTGTAAATTGGTAACCATTCGAAATACACATCTCTTAGGAAGGGGGCAACCCTTTAACAATCACCAAATGTGAAACTGAAGGAAGGAAGAAATGCTAATAATGAAGTAGCAGGCTGCATACAAGTGGATGAGAGAAATATCTGGGGACTATACCCCTCACCTGACCTACTTGTAATCATGCTACCTAATTGATAACCTCATCTATGAATAAGTTGGCCCTGATAGGATCAAGAAACATTTGTCTGGTTAGGGTTCAAAGTTAAGCTTGTTGGGAATGAAGGGAAAAGGGTAGTGCATTTGATGGAAGCTTGGAAATATGTACCATAGAATATAGTAAGGAGTCAACTGGTATTCATGATCATTTCTGAAATGGAAACAGAACTTTAAGAAACAGTTCTTTATGCAAAAAGCAGGATAGATTGGAAAGAGCAGTTGTTGATGGCAGACAACCTAATATAGCACATTTCTATTGGTGCATCTATAAAATTCTGTTGATAGACTTTCCATGAGTCAAGTCCCTTGGTACAGGCAAGGCAGGCTTTCTTCCTAATAGAAAATTCCATGTCTGTGTTCTCTTGCCTAATGATGGCTTAGCTACAAGTATCCAAACTTCTGTGAGAATCTTGACGGGAAGAACTTATATTTTACTGAAGAGGAAAAAGATTCTATGGTACCAGCAACAACCCTGGTGTCGTAAGACAATACAACAGCAGCCCTGGGAGATGGGTCCCATCATATCACCAGAACACCAGACTGCATCACTTTTGCTCTGAGCCTCCTGCTCGTCTTTCTTTTCTTTCTCTTTTTGAATTACACTGGGAACCCAGTGCTATTAAAATGCATTCAATCTGAGCAGCCGCTGACAAAGATGTATAGGATCCTGGTGCAGGCTAATAATTTAACACGCTGAGCCTGCTAATACACTCGCCCCTTCAAACTAGTATCCTTGGATCATTTGTTCACGTTATTTGGAGGCGAGGTTGAGAGCTTCCTGGGGGAAGGTCAGAGCAGGACCCTGGCAGCAGGCAGCCGTGCTCAGACTCTCTGCCTTGTCCTGCACAGTCAGTTCTGACCCTAAACTTGTACACATTCTCAGCCAAGCACAAAACCCTGACTATTTCTGGGCCGACTCTTCTTAGCAAGGAGTTAAATGAATATCTTATGTTTCTGGAGCATAACCTTGGGGGTCAGGAGGGTCTCAAGCACCTTTCTAAGAAGCTTTTGAAGTATTTATTCTAAGGTCTCAAGCACCTTTCTAAGAAGCTTTTGAAGTACTTATTCTAACACCTACAGTTCCTCCATATGAGATCAAGACTCCTAGCTGTGTGACTTTGGACAGTTATTTAACCTCTCTGTGCCTCAGTTTCCTCATCTGTAAAATGGGAATAATAATAGTACCTACATCATCGGGTTGCTATGAGATTTAAAGGCATTAATATAGTTAATGCATTTAGAACAGTGCTTGGAACAGGTTGAACTGCATATGGGTGTTTGCTCTTATTAGGGCATTTGTTATTATTTGGAAGAGAATTTGGGTAATTGCTATTTTCTCAATCTCCTTTCATTTCTAGAAATGTTCAATCACCCCATAAGTTTTGTTGCTCCCGAGCAGATACTGGCATCCCAAATATCTGCTTGAGCAGCCCATCCTTTAGCTGGACTCTGAGTCCCAATAGATTGCCATGCAGAAGTATTGATGTAAGAAATAAGTAGTTAAGCAAGACAGAAGGTACACTATCTTTCAGAGCATGGGGCACTGAAATGGATATACAAAGCCAGTAATCCTTTCACGGGTGCAGGAAGAATTGGGAGAAAATCATTGGTGGTGGCAGGGTGAGGCAGAAGTGAAAAGTCAAGAGGCTATTTATTATGAGAAAATATACCCAAACCTGCATATTCAAATACTGACAACATATGCATCGCTTGAAAGGCTATACTCTTTTTCTCAATGCTGCTGCTATATTTTTTAGAAATTTTGGAAATGTGGACATTTTCAGAAAGCCAAATTAGAAAGCGTTTATTGAAAAGATCACTGTTTTTTTTTTACCCTTACCTCTGTTGGGCAGAGGTGCTGTCCGCTGTATTCACTGGACTTGGCTCTGGATGTCCTTGGGCTATTTCTAAAATGCCAAAGGATGAAGCGGCACTTCCACCACTGAGGCTGTACAAATCTCAGTTCTGAAAATGGCAGCAGCATTTGAGTAAGGACATTTAATTTGCATTTTAGATTGTAATATTGAATTTCTTGAATGTTTGTTAAGAAAATGAACTGCATTACTTTGCAGTCAAATTTGCACCCTTGGATATTATTAAATGGCTGTACAGTTGACCCTCGAATGACACGGGGGTTAGAGATGTTGATCCTCTGTGCACAGTGGAAAATTCCAGTATAACTTGCAGTTGATCCCCGGTATATACACTATTCCTCCATATCCATGGTTCCGCATATGTGGATTCAGCCAACTGCAGATCGAGTAGTACTGAAGTATTTACTACTGAAAAAAATCCTAGTATAAGTGAATTCTAGTATAAGTTCAAACCCATGTTGTTCAAGGGTCAACTGTATTTTCTAGGTAAATCTAACTCAATGGCTCACGATCCTGCCTAGAAAAATGAACAAAATACAATTAACCAGGTATTTATTTCACAGCAACAGAGTACCTTTTAAGGGAAATATTTGCAAAGTAATTCTGAGTCTTTACTGTGTGTATGAAAACCATCAGTATCAAAGTTGGCGAATAACACAGCTGCCTGTGATGAAGGCAGTCAAGGTTAAGGGCTTTTAAGAAAGTGTTTAAGAAGCTATTTCTATTCTCTCCTTTGTAGAGGCTAAGTTATCCTTTGTACTACCTTTCTTGATAGGAATGGTAATGTGCTGCTCTGGGAATGCTGACTGCATCACAGTTAAGTCATTTGTGACTACTAAGTGGTTTGCATCCTAGCAGGACCGAAAGGTGTCTGAATTGCCTGTGCCCACACATTTCGACTGCAGAGATTCTGCTCAGTGGACTCTTATGTATTTGTCTTTAGAGTTTTCACCTCTGATGAGGTAGTGAGCCAGGGTTTGTCTTCAAATTCCGATTGGTATGAGTTTGTGGAAACAAAACAAGCAGGGCATGTACATTGAGATGGCAGACCTCAGGAAAATTACAAGGAAAACCCACATCTTCTCATGCCCAACACCTAGTCTAACTCTGGAAAGTGTCAAGAGCATGCATCATGTAGAGACTGCTGCACAAGCATCTGGTTGACCCCTGGAATGGCTAAACACTAGCCAGAGAGTAGGAGACGCTGCCTCGAGCTGATACTTGGCTAATTTTAGACCCTGGATATAAGAAGTGCCGTCGGTCAGTTTCATGAGTAGGTTGTATATTACTGTCTTAAACCGGGTTCTCCCAGACGCAGACCTTGAATGAAGGACTTGCGTGCATGTCATTTCTTTGGGAGGTACTTCCAGGCAGGACCCTTAGGAAAGTGGGGAAGTGAAACAGAAGGCAAGGAAGCCAATAAAGGGCACACTGATGAGCGGATTACTACGGGAAGTAAGTGGGGCTCCATCCATGGGGGTTTCTGGGAGACTGCAGAGGGCACTTCTCAGAGTTGGAGTGAGCTAGCTGGGGTATCTGCCCACTCACTCCCTTTAGTTATTAGCTGAAGGTTGTTTGGGGGAGCCTTAACTCCCTAGCTCGAATGGTCACAGAAGGCCCTCAGGCAAAGGGTCGAAGATGCTTGACTTCTGAAGTCCTGGGGAATGGTGAGTTCCAAAAGGAAAAGGGCTGTGGACAAAGATGCACAGAGTTTGCTACAATTATTACCCTCATTTCAGAAATATGGCAACTGAGGACCAGAGAAGCTCAGTGTCTCACCCAGTTACTTGGGGATTATGAATATGCTAGCAGTAGACTCTGCTAGACACTGTGACAATCCCCCCCAAAATGTGTTTTTCATGGGGGGAAAGGATGAATCCATTAACTTCTCAAGGTGTTTCCTTATTAACACATTTACTCCTCCTGGTCAGGAGTTATGTTCATCTCCGCATTCTGCTTTCCTTTCCATTATCAGCTCTCAGCTCATGAGCTCTCCCCAACTTGTGCAACAGTCAACAAGGTCTTCAAAGTGCATTTTCTCTGCCTTCTTATGGTATCACTCCCCCCGCCCACCTGTTTTAACTCATCACCTCTATAAAGACCATATCTCCAAATAAGGTCACATTCTGAGGCACGGGGTTAGGAGATCAACATATGAATATGGGGGTGATACAATTCAAGCCATAACAGTACATATCTGAAGAAGTCAATTAGGCCCATAGAACTAATCATTTATGTTCAATTTAGGGATAATCTTCATTTTTGTGGTATTTCAAATGATCACCATATTTTAAAGAATTTGGCATTTTGAAATTCTGAAAGATTAGCCTTACGAGTAAAATGTAAACCATGTAACTGAGTCATTGATTTTAGATTTGGAATTTTAAGTTGAAAAGTATGAGTCTTTGGCTAAGTTTGTAAATAATATTAGAATGTTTTAAAGAACTTGAGATTCCCTGTATTTTAAAGTGTAATTTACTAGATTTATATGCAATGTCAAAGTTTCTGGGAAAGTTTTGCTTGTTGAACGTTTATTTTAAAATATGTAAAAATAGAATCTATTATGTTACATTTATAAATGAAGTTTAAAACATTTTAAGAGAGTGTAGCCAAGTTTGTAAATGGGACAGAATATTTAGGAGGATGTAAAAGTATTAATCAAAGCTCCCTTGGAAGTGATTGTTGAATTATAACTATAATTAGACTTATAACTAAATAACATTTTTAACTAGACTTATAACTATAATAGACTAGACTAGACTTATAACTATAATAACTTTTTTTAGGTTGAACTTAAAAGCTTAATGGAAAACTACGTTTTTCAATTTTTCACTTTAATAAGTTGAATATTGATTTTTAAAAAGCAGCCACCGATAGTATTTTTTGTGCATCAATCTGCCTTCAAGAACACAAAAATCTCCTATCGGTGTTAAGAATATCATGTGAAAAAGAGCTGCCTCTCTAATTTAAAATTATATTCTTCTCTTATTACAAAAGCAACACACACCTATTATAGAAACATTTGAAAACATTTTTAAAGATTTGAAAACATTCATAAGAAAAAGATAATAAAACAAAAATTATATCATCCAAGAGATAATTTCAACAATAAGCATCCTTGAAGTAAATGTCTGCATATGTCAGTGTTCTCAGTGTGTGGTTTCCAGATCAGGGCAGCGGTAGCAACTAGTTATAAAGGCAAACTCTCCCTCTTCCCCTGATGCCCCAGACATACTGAATTCAATTCTGGGAATGGAGCCTAGCAATCTGGTTATCACAGTGACTCCAGGTGATTCAGTTGTATGCTAAAGTTTGAGAACCACTCATACATGTCATAATTGTATACTTACAGGATAAGTACCTAGGAGAAATATTGTTTGGTCAGTGGAGTATTTTTAGTTTTGTTTTTTTTTTTTTTTTTTTTTTTTTTTTTTTTTTTTTACTAAACCATAGATTTTATTTAGATTGCACCAGTTTTTCCACTAATATCCCTTTCTCTTCCGGGATCCAGTCCATGATCCTATATTACATTCAGTCATCACGTCTCTTTTGTCACCTCAGGTCTGTGGCAATTTCTTAGGCTTTGCTATTTTACAAGACCTCAGTATTTTATTTTATTTTATTTTTGTTAAAAGTGTTGAAATTTTTATTGGGATTGCATGAAATCTACAGATAATTTTAGAAAGAACTGTCATTTTTACAATGTCAGGTCTTCTAATCCATGAACACAGGATGTCACTCTATTTTCAGTCTTTAATTTCTCTCAATAATTTTTCCATTAGTTCCTAAACAATCTCATCTATAAATTTTATTTTATGGGCTCTGTTGGATTTTTTATATTTTACTTTTTAAATTTTATTTATTTATTTTGGTTGTGCCGGCTCTTAGTTGCATGCAGCACGTGTGCTCCTTAGTTGCGGCTTGAGGGCTCCTTAGTTGCAGCATGCAAACTCTTAGTTGTGGCATGCATGTGGGATCTAGTTCCCTGACCAGGGATCGAACCCACGTCCCCTGCACTGGGAAGCGGATTCTTAACCACTGCACCATCAGGGAAGTCCCAAGACCTCAGTATTTTTGAAGGGTATTTGTGAGGTATTTGTTGAATGTCCCTCATTTAGGGTTTGTCCCGTGTTTTCTCATGATTAGACTGGGGTTAAGAGTTTGGGGGAAGAATATCAGAGAGGTAAGGTACTCTTCTCGTTGCGTCATATCCAAGGGTGCATGATATCATCATGATTTATTCCTGGTGATGTTAACCTTGAGCACTTGGTTAAAGCAGCATCTGTCAGATTTCTCCACTGCAAAGTTACTGTCTTTCCTTTTCTCTGAAAGCAAGTCACAAAGTCCAGTCAACACTCAAGGGGAGGAACATTAAGCTCCACCTCCTAAAAGGGGGTAGTACCTGCATATATTGTTTGGACTTGTTCTCTAAAAAGATTTCCTCTCCCCCATTGATTGACAGATCAGTTGATTTCTATCAGTATGGATTCATGGTTATTTATTTTGTTCTTTGGGTTATAATCCAGTACAATCTTTATTTATTTGTTCCTCATTTTATTCTAGCTTTGGCCAACCCTTTCAGGTTGGTTCCTAGTTATTTTTTCCAGCTTTACTGAGGTATAATGGACAAATAAAATTTTAATATATTTTAAGTGTACAACGTGATAAGATGACATCTCATGATATGCATATACATTATGAAAGGACTCCCACCATCAAGTTAATTAATAGACCCATCACCTCACATAGTTACCTGTTTTTTTTTTTCAGTGAGAATGCTTAAGAGCAACTCTCAGCAAATTTCAATTATATAATACAGTGTAATCAACTATAGTCACTATGCTGTACATTAAATCCTCAGAACTTATCCATCTTATAACTAAAAGTTTGTACCCTTTTACCAACTCCCCATTTCCATCTTCTTCCATCCTCATGACAACCACCAATCCACTCTCTGTTTCTATGTGTTCAACTTTTTCCCCCTAGATTCCACATATGTGATACCATGCAGTATTCGTCTTTTTTCTGTCTGATTCCTATGTCTTTTCTTTATTCTTTCTTACTTTCTGACACCACAAGATGCTCCAAATTTCCTATCTTATATTTTCCCATACAAGAATTCTAATTTTCCCAGCCCTGTAATCAATCATTTCTCCATGGAGCCTTGATTCCTTTAACTGGAAAATTGTATTTAGTAACCAGGATCTGGGTGCCAGGTGTGTTTTTTGCCATTAGGGTATTACTAATCCTAGGCCTTCTGAGTGGGAAGAGCTAGGAAATAGATACTTTTAAAGATTCCAATATTTTGCCAAATTGCCCTCTAATTTTTTGTCTAGTTTACATTATGCCATTAATGTATGATAGAGCAAATTTTCCCATATCTTTGTCAAAAAAATTACTATGATTTATTTTAACTTTACCAATTTGGTACTTTTTTAAAACAATGGTATAACCATGCAATTTTTATTTCTGTGCCAATTAAATATTTTCCATATACTTACTGGGTATTTTACTTTCTCCTTTCATATATTTTCTCTTTGTGGCATTTTCTTAATATATATTTTTTAATTGAAGTATAGTTGATTTAAATGTTGTGTTAATTATTGCTGTACAGCAAAGTGATTCAGTTATACATATATATACTTTTTAAAATTCTTTTCCATTATGGTTTATCATAGGATATTGAATATAGTTCTTTGCGCTATATGGTGGGACCTCGCTGTTTATTCATTCTATATATAAAAGCTTTCTTTGTGGCATTTTCTCATTCATTTTTCTACTACTGATTATTTTCTAACTACCGTAAAAGAAAATATTTAAACTTACACTATTCAGATGTTAAGATGACAGAAAACAAACATGCTAATAGCCACATCTAGTAAATCTCATGGCTTAACTATATTTAGGAAATGAATGAACAGCCATTCAGCTATCTTTTTGACCTGAAGCTCACCTGAAAAGACACTTGTTAGAACAGACTCCAGAGTAGAATAAAATACTGCAACATCTCCGATTGACCTCCCTCTGCACTGGTAGCTGACAGCAATCACTAACATCCTCTGAGTTTGTATGCAGTATGGGGTGAATTGAAGTTCTTCTCCCCTCTTGCAGAAAAGTCATGATTTAGTTGTGCTGATGGCCTCATTTATAAGGATTGGCAAGCTGTATAACCTCCTTCCTCCAAACGTACATGGGGCACATGAATTTTGCTATACCTGCCAAAGAAGGTTAAGATGGAGTTTGCAGTTTAAAAAGTGCAGTACAGAGGATCATAACCAGGGCATTTCATTTATATTATAGTTACTTTGGTATAAGATACTCAAAGGCAATTATGCAATTTAGCATGGGCTTGAAAAAAGAAGAAAATGGGCATAGGAGGTACAAGAAGAGGTCCAGTGCCTAAATAGTATTATAAGGCTCTCAAACCCTGAAAAATCTGGCAATACCTTCTCCTCTCACTTAATTCATCCACAGTTCTTTGTTCTTATTACACTAAGCTAACTGCTGTCCAGGGACCATGCCAGGCATGCTTCTGCCTTAGGGCTTTTACACATGCTATTCGCTCTGCTTGGACCCTTCTTTTTTTTTTTTTTTTTTTTTTTTTTGCATTTTATTTTATTTTTCCAATTTCAGGTATGTATTTTTTAAATTTTTTAAATTTTATATTGGAGTATAGTTGGTTAACAATGTTGTGCTAGTTTCAGGTGTCCAGCAAAGTGGTTCAGTTATACGTATACATTTAACTATCCCTTTTCAAATTCTTTTCCTATTTAGGTTATTACAGAATATTGAGCAGAGTTCCTTGTGTGTTAATACAGTAGGTCCTTGTTGGTTCCTTATTTTATTTATTTAATTTATTTTTTTAACATCTTTATTGGAGTATAATTGATTTACAATGGTGTGTTAATTTCTGCCTTATAACAAAGTGAAACAGCTATATATATACATATATCCCCATATCTCCTCCATCTTGCATCTCCCTCCCACACTTCCTATACCACCCCTCTAGGTGGTCACAAAGCACCGAGCTGATCTCCCTGTGCTATGCGGCTGCTTCCCACTAGCTATCTATTTTACATTTGGTAGTGTATATATGTCCATGCCACTCTCTCACTTCATCCTAGCTTACCCTTCCCCCTCCCTGTGTCCTCAAGTCCATTCTCTATGTCTGCATCTTTATTCCTGTCCTGACCCTATGTTCTTCAGAACTTTTTTTTTTAGATTCCATATATATGTGTTAGCATACAGCAATTGTTTTTCTCTTTCTGACTTACTTCACTCTGTATGACAGACTCTAGGTCCATCCACCTCACTACAAATAACTCAATTTCATTTCTTTTTATGGCTGAGTAATATTCCATTGTATATATGTGCCACATATTTTTTATCCATTCATCTGTCGATGGACACTGAGGTTGCTTCCATGTCCTGGCTATTGTAAATAGAGCTGCCAATGAACATTGTGGTACATGACTCTTTGAATTATGGTTTTCTCAGGGTATATGCCCAGTAGTGGGATTGCTGGGTCATATGGTAGTTCTATTTTTAGTTTTTTAAGGAACCTCCATACTGTTCTCCCTAGTGGCTATATCAATTTACATTCCCACCAAGAGTGCAAGAGGGTTCCTTTTTCTCCACACCCTCTCCAGCATTTAATGTTTGTAGATTTTTTGATGATGGCCAATCTGACTGGTGTGAGGTGATACCTCATTGTAGTTTTGGTTTGCATTTCTCTAATGATTAGTGATGTTGAGCATCCTTTCATGTGTTTGTTGGCAAAATGTGTATCTTCTTTGGAGAAATGTCTATTTAGGTCTTCTGCCCATTTTTGGATTGGGTTGTTTGTTTTCTTGATATTGAGCTGCATGAGCTGCCTGTATATTTTGGAGATTAATCCTCTGTCAGTTGCTTCATTTGCAAATATTTTCTTCCATTCTGAGGGTTGTCTTTTGGTCTTGTTTATAGTTTCCTTTGCTGTGCAAAAGCTGTTGAGTTTCATTGTCCCATTTGTTTATTTTTATTTCCACTTCTCTATTACCTATTTTAAATATAGCAGTGTGTACGTGTCAATCCCAAACTCCCAGTTTATCCCTCCCCCCACCTGTCCCCTTTGGTGCCCATACGTTTGTTTCTCCACCCATGTAGTCACATGGCTACCTCCCTCTGCCTTTACCTAGTCTGCTCAAATGTTACCTTCTCAGTAAGAACTCCCCGACCTTGATTAAAAATGACAATCCTTTACTCTCAGATCTCTTTGTTAAGATAATGTTAGCAGCTATCACAGATAAAACCCTACCTCTCAATGGCTTACCATAATAAAAGTTTTATCCTCTCAGAAGTCCAAATTGTGGATTGGTGGGAGGGGATGGTGGTTCTGTTCCACACAGTCATTTAGGAGCTGAGGTTGATGGAAGAGGCTCTGCCATTGTAAGCATGTTGCTTCTGAGTATGTCCTAGAAATCAGTAAAGAAAGAAGGAAATTGATCGTCCCAGCAGGAGACTTTTATGTTCCAAGAGAGAACACGTTAATCATCACTCTACACACATATTATTGGCCTGAACTCAGTCGCATGATTGCATGTAACTGTGATACAGACTGAGAGATGAGGGCTGGCTGTGTGCACAGGAGGAAAAGCAAAACGGTTGGATTGACACCCAACCAGACTCTTCCACACACATAGTAGGGCCTCATTAAATACCTGTTGACAGATTGAATAAGTGCACAAATCAGGGCTGTGGGTAGTTCATTCCAGAAAGTTAAGAGGGTCTTTGAGGGATTCAGTGATAAGCACAATTTCAGATTATTTCAAGGGATTTGTACTGAAGTGGGAAAAGAACATGTGCTCACTTAAAAACTTAGCACACAGGGCTTCCCTGGTGGCGCAGTGGTTGAGAGTCCGCTTGCCAATGCAGGGGACATGGGTTTGTGCCCCGGTCCGGGAGGATCCCACATGCTGCAGAGCGGCTGGGCCCGTGAGCCATGGCCGCTGGGCCTGCGCGTCCGGAGCCTGTGCTCCGCAACGGGAGAGGCCACAACAGTGAGAGGCCCGCGTACCGCAAAAAAAAAAAAAAAAACATGACTCATTAGAGGCACAGCCTCATTGCTTACCTGTGTGTGAAGATGACCATGCCATCTATCAGGCAGGGCAGGGTCCTACTTTACTTATTCCACAGCCCTTAAGGTTCTGAATACAATGCTAGGCACACGGCAGATGCTAGATCCTGCTAACTGTTCCCTCTCGCACCCTCATTTCTTCTCCTTTTTCTCTCTCCCTTCATCTCCACCACTCTTGTTCTCTTTACTGGCAGTGACAGCACCATCCCAGATGAAATTCTGTTTTGTGAAAAGCTTTATCTCCTTTATTAAAAAAAAAAAAAGCTGTATCTAGTTCTTTGTAAAATCAATGAGAAACCTGAACCTGGCACACAATGGGCGGTCAATATTATCTGTTGCTCTGAATGTATTTATGTTCTTGTTTCTTTTTTCCCCACAATAAGTATTCTGACTTCTTCCCTAATACTACACCACACACATTTTCAAGTGGCTCTCGGAATAAGGGCTTACGATGTAATTATGGAAACCATGATAAAGTACCCCCCCAATAATTGGTAAGTACTCTATTGCAGTAATGTCTTTTGAAGTCTAATCTTACAAAATTGACATTTTGAATTTTAGCCCAAGAGGTTTAGAAAATTACAAACTGAACTCTGCAGTTTTCCAAGATTCAAGTTCATTTTCCAAGCAGTGCTATGAGTCAGCAACCTTAAGGCTGTCATGTTAGATTACTAGAATATATATACTCAATATTGCTCTAATATTAGGGCACCAATTCCCTACAATAATAAGCAAAACATGAAAAACAATAATTCTAAACAAGAAAAATATACACAACTTTCTAAATGAAGACATTTCTGCGCAGCTTACTTTTAATGGCCACATTAAAAAAAAATAAATCAGAGCATAAATAAACAAATAGACAATCAAGCATAAATCAACCCTTCTGCTTAGGTTTCTGCAAAAAATAAGGACTTGGATTGTTGAAGGGTTACATGTATATCCCTGAAAACCCTGTAGCAATATCATCTGTAATCCTGCTCCTCGTAAGCAGAGATTTTTGTTTTCTCTTGTTCATTCTAGTTATCTCAGCTTTCTTTATTTCTGTAAAGGTTTTCTGAGCACCGAGAACTAGAGGGTGGATTTATTCAACAGCTGGCAATTTTAGAAGTAGGTGCAATGGAACAAGAGGCGAACAAGGGCAGGACCATAATGAGGGCTCATGAAACCTAGGCTGAATACAGAGACAGGAGAAGAAAAGAAGGAGCTCAGTGATGGGAAATGATATAGACCATGGATTGGAGAGGATTTGACAAGGTCCAAGTACTGTTGAAGTGAAAGTGCCTAAGAAAGGTAGGAGGAAGGACACACGTGTATTAGGGAGTGAGTATCAGTGAACAATTTAAGAGGCAATGAAAGCTGGAGTGTGGCTCTGGGCATAGGTATCACGGAAACATGGATAACTCAGAGGCTGAAGAACCATGAGGATGGGGTGTTTTGTCTGTGCCGTCCTCACAGCTGCTAAAGCCAGGAGCTGCTCTGGAGAGCAGAATGGTGGCCCCGTGGACCTGGTGTGGGATTACTCAGTGGAAAAGGAAAATGTGTTTGAACAGTGAAAGCAATGAGAGGGCAGGGCACTCCAGGGCCTCAGACACACTGGAGAGCATGACAGTAGACAGCATGTATTAAGAAACTGCCACAAGCCAGACACTCAGCTAAGAGCTGTATATTCATCTTCTCACTTCCAATCCCAACAATATAAAGGTATTTGGAAACTAACAAATAGAATGAAGGAAGGAAGGAAGGAAGGAAGGGAGGGAGGGAGGAAAGAAAGCTATTTTTTTCCCTCAATTTTACAGCTTAGAAAAGGGGTCTAAGAAAGATTATCTCAGTAAACATGATTACATTTGTGGAGCCCATTCTGGACCCAGGCGATCTATTCCAGATTCTGTGTTCTTGCCCGCTCAGCTGTATTGTCACTCAATTTGGAACCCCGTCTAGATGAGGCTAATGACCTTGAGTGAAGCCTTTGTCTGGAACTATTGTGAGAAATTACAATAGCTTAATCACTTGATCAAGACCAGTTTGCTAGATTTCAGAGGCAGGCCCTTAAACATGGGACATAAACAGAGACTAAATTGCTTTATGATAAATAACTGGAGAGAAGGGAAAACCTACTTCCCATCCTCCCAGGCAGGTGCCACTATCAGCCTGATGAAAGTGCAGTGATGGAAGAGAACACCATGTTGACCAAGGAGACTGCTTAAGTGGTAGTGTGTTTGCTGATTTGGCAATTCTGAGACTACTCATCACGCGGTATCCGCAGCCCATAAAGGGAGGAATAGCTATGATGGGGGGGTGGGGGGATTCCTAAGCTGCAATATGTTAAAGCCTGAACTAGTTCAGGTTATTGAAGCAGATGATATTTGCTGCCCTAGGTTATTTCTAAATGGCTATGAAAAGCTGTGGATTCATATCCAAGCCCTATTTTACATTTGTGTAAGTTTGGGAAAGTCACTTAATCTCCCTTCATCTTCATTTCCTCAATGTAGGGTAAGAATATTATTATCTACAGTTGTCGTAGAATAGTATATGTGAAAGGACCTGGTACATACTGTGCTGGACACAAAAGATCTTAGGCTTTTCTTTCAGTTTCCCTCCTAGAGAGCAAAATGATAAGTGAGTTTTTTTTCAAATGAAATTAATTACTTAATTTGTTGGACACTACACACGAGAGAACGTGTGTTGGTTAAGACCCAAGATTGAAGTGTGAGTCCTGGAGGCATTCTCTACTGACTCTGCTTCTCTGTCACTAATTTCCTATCCGATCTTGAGCAAATTGCCCTCTTCCCAAGGTGCATTTTCCTTGCCTATGAGGAAGCAAATGTGTTCTGAATCAACAGGTCTCAACCTAAGGCTAATTTTGTATACATGTGCATTTTAAGATAAGGTCCATAGCTGTTAACAGTCTTTCAAAGAGATCTGTGTTGCAGTAATGGCTAGTAATATTCTAGAATCTAGATGGCCTCTAAAATTTCATCTGTTATCTAACACTCCCAGTCTAATCAAGCTCATAATCGACTCTTCCTTTTGCTTCAGTAGCATTCATTAATATGTTATAAGGCAATGTAATATTTTAGCAGTGATTTTCCAGCCAAAATGGAAAGATTCTTTCTTGGCCTCCATGTCTCTCCACAGTGTTTCCACAGCCGCTGGGAAAATGGAGTGGCTCCGGTGTTGCTACACCAAAACCTCTGATTACCCAAGTGGTTTCTTAGGCTTATTATCCTCTTCATCCTTCTTGGTTCATTTTTTTTTTAATGTTCTCTCTCTTGACTAATAATTCACCAGAGTACAGATTTAATTAAAAGGTGGCAACATATTGCAACTTTCACTGCCAAGATACATGATTAAGAGCCTATAGGCTTCTAGATCTTTTGATTGTTTTCATTTCCAGCCTCTTGAAATACACAAGCGCACATTGAGATCAATGTCAGATTATAACCTTACCATGCTAAATATGTCTAAATGTCTGCTAATATTAAAAAATAAACTGAAGAAAAAATACTAGATGTAAATGAGCATTAGTAAGCAATGTACTTATCTGCAATGAAAATTATAGTGTTAAACGACTGCATCATGGAGCTAGAAGAAGTAAAATATTCATTCTGTTAATATTTGAGTCAACAATGTGCTTGCAAGGGGATGTAATGCTGAACTTGAATCCTTCCTTCAGGAAAATAGTATATCACGATGTGCAAGAATATTATAAATGTATGCAAATAACTATATAATGTTAAGTTCCATCTCAACACTGATAGATAAACTGCTACAGTTGTCAACGGTCAGAGAGAAAACTTTAAAATGTGGAAAGAAAGATTTCATACAGACGTTAGACATTGAGCTGAACCCTGAGTCACAGGTTGAGTTTGGACACATAAAATATTGGTGTAGACATTCAAACAGAGGCAATGACATGGACAAAGCAAAGAGAGAAATCTGGAAGGTTCGAGGCCTCTTCAGGACATGCATTTACCTCCACTCTCAGTAATATTTCTAACTTCTTGTAGGAAGGATACACCAAAGGCAGAAACAAGGTAAGAGAAGCCTCTGTCTACCCACCTCAAAGTGAGACTGCTTGTGCTCTCACCTCAAGCACTCTGATGGGATCCCTATCTATGGACAGTCTGTATGATGAGCTGTAGCGGGGAAGGCATCCAAAGGAGGAGAGATGGTCTCTAACACCGAAAATACTCAGTCTCTGCCAGGAGATCACTCTTCCTGTTGATTCCTGAAAGGCAGGAGTGAAAAGTTAAAGGGACCAGTGACAATGGAAAACTTAACTCTGGAAACTTCAGCTGAAACTTGAGCATCTTTAAAAATAGGAAGATCTAGAAATTCTGGGCCGTTTCCCTCATTTATGTTACTGCATTGGCCTTTATAGGCATTGGAGGTTATCTCCGCGAAGTAGAGAAATGTGACGTCATATGGGCCGGATTCGAAGGGGAAAACTACATAAAATGGGTGGGACCTCCTGTGTTTGAAGACCCACAGGCTACATAAAAGGCTTCAACAGTGTGGAAGTCATTCTCTTGGACTGTGACCAACAGACAGGTCACCCAAGGGATCCCAGGGTTGGCTCAGTGTCACTTAGCCCTTAACCCAGGAGAAATCCTCAGGATTATGCTGTTGCCATGGAGAAGGTCACTGCTATTCCAGTGGTGGGAAAGAGTATACAGTGAAATCAGCGAGAAAGGGTATTTCGAGGCAAGTGCAGTGGGCTCTGAATCCTGATTTCTACTCCGGGCTATTTTATTACTCTGCTCTGCGTCTGGGCAATTTGCTGACACTGTGGACCTCTGCCTCTCCATCAGTAAAATTAAAGCGTTGGACTAGGTAACCTCCTAATCTCTGTAGCCTCAAAGACCATGATTCTAGCAAAAGTAACTAGGACTGGGCATCTAGATATTCTGTTGGAGATTAGGGGAAGTGGTGTTTTGTTTGGGGAACTGTGAGGGAATCACGGGCTTATTCAGCACTTGATTTATGGAGCACATGATTTATGCTCAGCGCGTGATTTATGCTCCATTTATGGAGCACCTACTAGTTGCTGTCTTAGGGACTGGGAATATAGTAATAAAATAGACAAAACATGACTACCCTCACTGAACTTAGATTCTAGTGGAGGGGGACAGAAAATCAATGAGCTAAACAAGACATAATATATAGTGTATTAAGAGGTAACGCAGGGCTTCCCTGGTGGCGCAGTGGTTGAGAGTCCGCCTGCCGATGCAGGGGACGTGGGTTCGTGCCCTGGTCCGGGAGGATCCCACATGCCACGGAGCGGCTGGGCCCGTGAGCCGTGGCCTCTGGGCCTGTGAGTCTGGAGCCTGTGCTCTGCAACAGGAGAGGCCACAACAGTGAGAGGCCCGCATACCGCAAAAAAAAAAAAAAAAAAGAGGTAACGCAGGCCTACGTGTGATGGTATTAAAACTGAAGAAGGTTCTATGATAAATGGAGAACAGAGGATTAAGCAAAAATTACACACCTTGGAACAGAATAAGAGCAAAGCTTTCCTTTCTGTCCACCTTCCATTTAGCTTGTGGCCTCTGTTCTATACTGACGGGCACACTTTCATCATACATACTTCTTATGAACTGCTGTGGCCAGAAATCTTGGCAAAAGTCAGAGTGATCAGACAGTTGTCTGTTGTTTTCCTGTTCTAGAAGAACGTGCCATCAAAGGCCAATGGGGACCTTTGCTTGCCACTTGGCAGCCACTGTTGACTACAAACTGCCTTGATTTTCCCTTGGCTGGCATTTCTCTCTTTTTTTTCCTTTTCTGTATTTTTGGCCTGAAATTCTAAATTTAATGAATATTATTCAGTTGTGTTTCTTCACCACCTGTTTTTTTTTTTTAATTAATGATTTCACAGAATTTTTTTTAAATGGGGTAAATGTCAAAGTTTAAAACAAAGCCTCCATTTTGCAGGTCCATTTTCTAGGTTAATCTCATTAGTAGGTCCAGATAAGGCATAATATTTGTGTCAAAGAAAGGAAGTCAGCAAGCTCTCATATCTTAAGAAAATTACATTCTCTGAAAGCAAGTTGGCCTCTATCTAATCACCATAAGACACCTTTTTTTTTTTTTTCCCTAGACAACCAAACACAGATTGGCTGATCCCTTGAAAAAAATAATTTAAGGGTTAGAGAAGGAGGTTAGAGTTTATGTAAAATAAAACAACCAGAAAAACTAGTAGTCCTCCAAGTTACATCTGAATAGACAGGAAATATATGAACACATCATCTAGACTCAGATAGCAGAACTAACGGCCAATATTTAGAAATACATAATTTCTTGGGTGAAAGTCAGAGCTCAAATTCCAAGCCAAATGGTGCTGCACATGTCATGATTTGTTATGGAGTTGATAGGGGAATAAGAGGGGCGTGCTCATAAAGACCCACAACTTCACTGGAAGCAGCCTTATGTCACAGAGAGTGAGGAGAAAAGACAATAGATAAAGTTGTGATGCTTGGCTGTGGATTTGCCTGTGTTGATTTTTAAGATGCCAGCTGGCTGAGTCAGAGTGGAGAGTGACAGCTAGCAACTTGATGGGGTTGGGGAGGGCGGGGCTGTCATGAAAGCCGAGGCAAACCAGAAGGAAAAAGAGGGCCAGACTCTAGAGCAGATGTGAGCAGCTGGAACAGCCCCACGCCATCCAGCTGGGTCCTGAAACCCGCACGACATGGTAGGGGGGAAAAGGAGGGCTCTGGTCTTTGTTACAGTTTGCTTCTTACTCTTTCTTTCCCTCTGCTGGTAGGAACTGTCCCAGTGGCCTGTGCTACTCTGTGTGTTACACCAAAAACTTCTGAGCACTTATACTAATACTAATGGATTGTAGTAGTAATAGTCATCGGTAATATTAACAGCAAATACTTATATCATGTCTACTATTTTCCAGTCACCATTTTAATCACATATATTAATGTAGCTAATCCTCACAGCCACACCATGAGGTTGGTACAGCTTTTATCCCCACTTTTCAGATGAGGAAACTTGAGTCCCAGAGGAGGTAAGTGACATACTCAAGGGCACACAGCAGGATTCACAGCTGGAGTGGGCAACAGGATGCTAGGAATGTCTAGCCTCTGCCTTCTTGACTGTTCACTCAGTTTCCACTCATGGTGGGGGCAGTGGGAGCTTGAAGATAGGCTGCATGACTGAGATGACCTCAGAGCACTGTCTTGTCACACCCCTGCCCTCACATCCCCTACCACCACTCTCATCTCCAGGGTCCAGTGGTGACGTGGGTTGAGAAATACCAAGCCTGGAGAGAGAAACCCCTAAGGGTAGACTGAACAGGAAAGCTGAAGGGGACATGGGGGCCACCAAGGATGAAAAGAAAACCAGGGCTCTTGGATGGCAAAGAATCACCACTGAGAAAAGGTTTCATGTGCTAGGAGAAGAATACTGAAATCTACTATCCACGTGGAGATCATGTATCTGTAAGCCCTGAATCAGGACACATGGTTTGAAACAACATCTGACAATGAAGCAGAATATTTAGAATTGGGACTGTCCCCCAAGTGTACTGATATACCACACTGTCTTGTTTTCAAGTCACCTGCTGAATGTTTGACTGCCTTCAGCTGAGGAACAGGGACACCTTGTAAAACCGTGTGTGTACACATGGAAGTGTAGGCAGGTTCCAAAGGGACCTGCCAGCTGCCAAATCAACCAACCAACAAATAAACAACACTTGTTGAGTACTGCTGGACAGACCAGAACACGGCTGTGACACAGGTCTTTCATTTGCTGTCATACACTATTTGACATCATACATTTCATCACCCCTGTTGCATCTCTACAGATGTGCCGAGAAAACAAAAACCAGAACCCAAAAAACTTGCCTCATATTCATGGCACACCTCTCGGGCTTTCGGGAAGCTTACGAAGATCCTTTAATTAATTATGATAGAACAATAATCCTGACTGACCTCCCTCCCCTGCAACTGCCCGAGGCTCCCACAGGCTGCTTTCTGGAGAGCTTTGTCTTCCGATAATAAGAGACACTTCAAAAGAAATGTCCCCTCTGACATGGAAAAGCGCCAGGGGAAATTCCCTTCAGAACATCTCCCATAAATGCTTCCATTTCCTGAAACAGGAACAGGAGGCCACAAAAATGAACTCTTGGATGAGGCACCATGGTGGTATTTGTCACAATGTATTATAATCATTTGTATGATTTTCTGTTTCGCCTGCATGGGACTCTGTACCAGCCAGCACTTTACAGAGCAGCAGGCATAGAATAGGTGCTCTCTAAATTTGTATTGAAAGGGATGAATGAATTCACTGGTTCTGACACGAAAAAGGAATTTTAGGCTCATGTGAAACACACACGCCAAAGGTACAAAACCAAAATAATCTTTTACTTCACTGATTGTAAAGAAGATCAAATTACTAAACACAATAATTCCCACAGTTATGAAAATAGTTCTTTCTGCCTTCTCTTCCTCCTCTATCCTCTCAAAAAAAAAAAAAAACTGGCTGATAGCTTTTAAACTTTTATTATCAAGAGAACACTTCTTCCAGGAAATCTACGGTATGTCTTCTTCCTTAGGGATAGTAAACTTTTAACGGGTGCTTACCAGTGATAGGTCAATTCCTATAAAGAAGGTTCTGTTATCTCCTTCAGCGGATGAGAAAGTGGGTCTAAGAGAGTTAAGACAACTTGCTCTTGGTTGCACAGATGTGAAAGTGGCGAGGTTGTAACTCAAACTCTAAGGTCTTGGTTTCACCATTGCAAGTCATGTCTTTGCCAGTTTCATAAACTTGCCTTTTTTAATCTCAGAGAAGAATTGAGGGAGGGAACTGGGAACGGGAGAGGTGAGGGAGTCGAGGAGTAATCAGAAGCAAGAACACTGTCTTGGAGGAAGATCACCTTAATAGGAAAGAGAGCAGACAGTAAGACCTCAAGAGCCAGAGGTAATGGGTCATTTCTGGAAATGCCAAGGAGTCATTTTAGAAAGAGTGAATTTTATACGTAAGGCCATAAGGATACGGATATTAGAATCATGTGCTCCAGGAGGGCAAAAGAGAGATGACACACAGAGCAGCACTGAACCCCAAACTTAGTGAATGGTAATTCAAACCTTATTAGGGCATTGAGGCTGTTTCTTGGCTGTAGGGCTTAGAATCACAAGGCTCGTGTCAAAAACCTGAAAAGCTCCTTTAGAAGGGTAAGGCACATAAGAAAAATCCTTTGTGAGGCAGAAGAAATAACTAAAACAATTACAGTGGTGCTAAGATAGACGGCCTTCAGAGCTTCTTAAAAACCACAGCTTGTGGAGGTAGCTGGCTCTCCTGTGGACGGCTATATCTGATTTGGTAGGTTTGGCGCAATTGATCTTGGACAGGGACGTAGGTGGATTTCAGCCTAGTGTAATTTTAGGAGTTTCAAATGTTGATCTCCAAAATCTAGCCCCCCCACCCTGCAATCCTGTCACAGCATTAAGAAGTCCACCACTGGAATCACTGTGGGTTTAAAATACAGGATGCAGAAAACCCCTGTTGCTTTGCAAATTCCAAAGAGTAGAAACACACTAAATTGTTTGCAGAGTAGTATGTCGGTTTCCAAACAGAAAGTTAAGTTGCTGCAGCCATTGGGCAGGACAGGCAATTTCTGAAAGAAGACAGAAAGCGTCCAAAGTATGCACACAGCTGTGTGGAAGGTGGCAGGAGACAGGAGAGAGGAGGGAGCGGGAGATGGCAAAATGCAAATCATTCATTCAGTCAACAAATATGACTGAGTGTCTATGTGCCAAGCACTCCGTCCGACACTGGATACATGTAATGAGCAAAACGGGCAAAAATTCTGGCCTCATGTAGCTTATAACCAATGATAAATATAGATAGACCTTTCTGACTTGGCCCATTTCCTTCTGGCTGGACCAACACCATGATCTGGAAGTCTTTGACAGAGAATACCAATAATAACAGCAAAATCGTACATAACCGTGATCCCCCTTAAGTCAACAGTAGTCTGTTAGTTATGTATTTCACCAAAGAGGAAACCAAGGTTAAAGTTCTCATGAGATTACACAGCTAGCAGGGACTGAGCTGGAATTACCTCTCAGGACTTACTGGCTGGAGACGCAACCCAGGGTAGGACATGGAAACTGGGGTCAACAGAACTAGATCTGCGTTCTGGCTCTGCTGCTCAGGTGACCTTGGGCAACGTATGCATTTTCTCCTTCACTCAGCATCCTGGTAGGCACAGTTGGGATGATAAAACCTATTGCAAAGACTTGAGATCAAGCTAACGTGAAAAACGTAAGGAAAATACTTAGAACAACTCTTGGCACAGAATAAGTGCTCAGTCAGTGATGGCTATCGTAACAGCAACAATTAATGCATGTTCCCTTTCTTTGTCATTACCTCACACTTGTCACCTGGATTGGGTATCCACCTGAGGCCACATCATCCCCACTCCACCTTGACCATCTCCCTCTGCCTCTGTGATCTGTGGACCCAGGAACAGACTTAAAGATGCCCCAGCCTTGGAGGTTCCTCACTCCCATTCCCAGGCACAGGGAATTACACAACATCAGCCAGTCTGGTGTGCTTTTCTGTGGGCCATTTTTGAAAGTTTGTCCCTTTGAACACACAGAAGTCAGGAAATGCAAAAATGAAGGTTCCCAGAGTAACCATAACTCACCCACAATGCACATCGAGGCATAAGTTTCCCTGGAAGTACAATAACATAAACCACCAAGCTTACCAGTGTGGGAGAAGTTAAGACTGTAGCTGAAGTCATAAATTTGAATGTCCTGACTGGGTTGCGTTTTCATTGTCACCCATGATACTGCATTAACATAGCGTTCACACTAGAAATTGCGATATAATTCAGAAGCCGTTGTGCCTGTGACTGAGGTAGTTTTCTCTATAGGGACTTCTCCTCGAACATTCACAAGGATTTCAAGAAAAGAACCCTGAGAAGAAATATTAGTCCCCTGGGGAGTGCAGCTAAATCCCCCCAGCATGAAAGGATTGAGCCACATTTATTTTCTAGCAAGCTCTGGAAGCAAGCAACCTCTTTCCTTTCAAGTGCTACATCCCTGAGAGCACTTACCTGATCCCTGCCGTTATCTGAATCCTCCACCTGGGCCCTGAGGGAGTGTGGGTTGTAGATGTCCTATCTCCTCACCTGGGATGGGGAAGGTCAAATAAACAGGGGCCAGATAAGTCGGTGCATGCAAGTTGATGATTTGTGCATTTTGATGATTTGTGCATTTACAGTGGAAATCGATCCAACATTCCTCCAAGACGTAGAAGTCAGAGTGAGAACCATGCCCATTGGTCCTCATGGTTCACAAACTCTAGTGAAGACCCATAGGATCAAGGAATCTAGAGCAAGTCACCACCTCAGTTCCAGTTCTCCTTCTCCCTGGCCCTGGGGGCCTTGTATCAGGGGGTCTAATGACAATAATACGTCATCTTCATAGAGGGAGGAGACTACAGGAGCTCTTAGACCTATCCTCTCTGTGATCAAATATTCTTTGATCATAATGTGTTATCTTAACACCCTTTTTGCATAGATTATGTTCTGAGACTAGCACTTTCCCTAAAAGTTCACTATTCTTTATCCGGAGCGCTCTCCTTGTTTCATAGAAGGCACACACTTCCTTCATAGAGAGGGTGCTTACTTCTCTCTGGAAAGGAGACTTTCCAAGAACTATTAGCAATTAAGACAGTCAGCAGGCTGCTCACTTGATCCTCATGGTACTTACCTCATGTCTCACTCTTCCTTGTTGGGTTGTTGTAAGGTTTAAACAAGAAAATGTGTCTAAAGTTCCTGACACCCAGTAGAAGCTCAAGTAATGTCAATTTCATGTAAGTTACCCTCCCCTGGTAATTAGTTCCTTCCCAAGAAGGAGTGTTCTCTTGTGCCCCCTTCTCTATACTCCCCTCCCCATACAGAGCATGGACAGAGGAATTCCATACTATACTTTGGGCTTCCTCTGCTCAAAGTACAGGCTAATCCTTAAAGAACTTCCAGAATCGAACTCTGTAATAGTTACTCCAGTCTGTTTGGGCATTTCCTCTATCATTTCAGTAACCAGAACACAAAATCTACTCAAGGTGTACTTTTGGTCTTCCTTGCTCTGTACTCCATCAGGAGTGCACCCTCAGTTTTCATATTCCTTTCCATGGCTATCACACATCTGTGCTTCTCATGTGATAAAAAGATGTGACAATTGAATGCTGTTGTTTTGTTTTGTTTTTTTTCTCCAAGTTGCACCTGTCTGAGGACTGGGGCTGCTAAGTACATTATGAAGTCAAGGAGAGTTCAATCTCTGATACTCATTCATCACCAAGCACATTCCCAAGCTCTGTAATTCTTCCTCTCCTGTGTTTCTCTGACCCAGCCTCTCCCTCTCATTTCCACTGCTCTGCCCCAAGACTGGTCATAAGAGACTTGTACTTGGCCTTTTCCCCATCTTTTCACACACAATGTTGTGACTCAAAATGTTCTTCTTCAGATTTTTGGTTTTGGTCATGATACAGGCTTATTCAGGACCTGGCAGAGGTTCTTTCTTCCCTTCATGTCAAATCCTGATGCCTAATCAAGTTCTCTGAGGCTCTTCACTAGAAATAGCCTCCTCCCTAAGGATTGGGAACTCTTGAAGCTGGAGGCAAGAAAGTCCAGGGGTGACCAAATAGTCATCCTCAAACACTTAGGTACTTCTTATGTGAAGGATGTGTTTTTGCTCAGAAAACATAATAAAAAGAATGTTTAAACAACCATAAGAATGCCTTTGGTTGGAATAAAAGAAAGGGTGTCTTGACCCTCAGATCTAGCTTATGTCCTGTCATCTCCACAAGGGTTTCCTTAAACCTCTAGCTTTCTCCACTTGCATTTTCCTTCATTTGACCTCACAGCCCTTTTCTGCACCGTTTATTTTAGATTGGTCTGCCCCTTGGCTTTCTGACAGCTCTTCTATTGTTGCTCTGAACATCATTTACCTTGCTCGATATGTACGTTGCACTTCCTCCAGGCATGTTATAATTTCTGTTTTATGAAACCTTTCCAAAGCACTTGAACTGCTGCTGACTCCCACCATTTCAAATTTCCTTCCATTGAATTCTGTCACTGGGTGCTGCCCAGTTGTCCTTATAGCTCTCTGTCTGTTTCTTTTCATCCCTCTACCTACACCCTAAAAGATCATGCACCTTAAGGGTCCTCTTTCTAGTCAAAATTATTTTCTGATTGTATACAAAGAAAGCTTGAATTTTAAGGTTGTGGGATCTTTGGTAATCTGTGAACTATTATAGACCAGCTCTCCTGAGAATTACACGTACCAACAAAATTTGGCTTCCGTGAAATCAGAAAGAAAACGCTCTATGATGAAATGAATCTCAGGAAATGAATGCCTGCTCTGACCTACTTCCTAGTTATCTCATTCAAACCACAGGTTGCTGATTCCCAAACTTATATCTTCCTTTAAGATCTTTCTATTATGCTTCAAACACTCAAATGGATTGACCTACTAAAATATGGCATTTGACCCCTGTTTTTGATTAGTAAAAGATTTTTCTTATATTAAGGTCATTTACTGCATCTTCCATATCTTGGCATTGTGTCTATACCTTAGGCTGCAGGGAATTAACTTAATCCTTCCTCCACTAATATCCCTTCCCATATATGACGACAGCTATGACAAACCCAGCTGCTTCAGCCTCTCTTCTTAAAATGAACGTCCCTCAGAACGCTCCTCTTTCTCTGAAGGAGTAATGACTTGTCAGTATCCCTCTTAAAAGTGGGACCTACAGGGCTTCCCTGATGGCGCAGTGGTTGAGAGTCCGCCTGCCGATGCAGGGGACACGGGTTTGTGCCCCGGTCCGGGAGGATCCCACATGCCGCGGAGCGGCTGGGCCCGTGAGCCATGGCCGCTGAGCCTGCGCGTCCGGAGCCTGTGCTCCGCAACGGGAGAGGCCACAACAGTGAGAGGCCCGCGTACCGCAAAAAAAAAAAAAAAAAAAGTGGGACCTAGAGCTGATCACAACATTCCAGGTAGTTTTTGACAGTGGAAGGCATAGTGTGGCTCTGTCACCTCTTGTGTGAGACATGTAATGTCTTAAAGTTTCTCTGGTTTTCCCTGCTTGTCATTCCTATTGGGATGCCAACTAGAGCTCCAAAGTCTTTTCACAAGTGTTGCTATTGAAACGTGCTCCTCACATCCTGTATTTTTATACTGTGATGCCTCTTAAAATATAAAACTTCATCCTGGTGGTTTCCACCTAATCATCCAACAGCCAAAGTCATTTTTCAGTTTTTATTGTCCTCGGAGCTTGTGCCGAAGCCCTGTGACATGCCGCTGCTAGAAGCACCTTCCATTCTGATGCCGATTCATTGACCTCTCAGTTCTAGCAATGAGCTCCTCTGTCTATACTACTGTTAAAACCAATTCGGCAACAAACATACAATGAGAGAATTTTTCAATAGCTGGGGGAAAAACAGATACACTGAAGGCAAAAAGTCTCTTGGTTTGTCAGTCAAGAAATTCTCTCCAAAAAAAAAAAAATAGCCAATCCTTTTCTTAGCATTATTCCTATAATCACCACTTCACATTTACTCAAAACATTAATCAATCATTCCTAGAATTTCACAAGACATCCATTACAAGCTCCCCAAATAATAGATGTCAGAAATTACTTTCCCACTGACAATTCTGAAATTATTTGTCAATTCTAAAATTATTTGTCCACCTGTCAGTCTTCTGGTACCATTCTCATTCTCCATGAATTCTCAAAAATGTGGTCCGTGGTTTTAAATTCCCATCTATAAACATTAGGGGAGGCTGGCTAAACTGTGCCCAGGACCTCTCTGTGCATTTCTTTGTGCCTTCCTATGAATCTATAATTATTTCAAAATAAAAATGTTTTTAAAGAAGTCCCATCAGCAAAGTTCTTTCAATATCTTTGGATATAAAATATCTGGACCTAAAGCTTTTAGATGTAGTTTTTATTTTTTTAAATTGAAGTATAGTTGATTTACAATGTTGTGTTAATTATTGCCGTACAGCAAAGTGATTCAGTTATACACATATATACATTCTCTTTTGAAATATTATTTTCCATTATGGTTTATCATAGGATATTGAATATAGTTCTCTGTGCTATACAGTAGGACCTTGTTGTTTATTCATTCTCTATATAAAAGCTTACATCTGCTAACCCCAACCTCCCACGCCATCCCTCCCCCAACCCCTCCCCCTTGGCAACCACCAGTCTGTTCTCTATGTCCCTGATTCTGTTTCTGTTTCATAGATAGGTTCGTTTGTGTCATATTTTAGATTCCACATATAAGTGATAATCCTATGGTAATTTGTCTTTCTCTTTCTGACTTATTTCACTTAGTATGCTCATCTCTAGTTGCATAGATGTAGTTTAAAAACGAGAAGCCTTTTGAAGTAGCTCACCTCTTTGGGGCTTCAGTTTCTTCTTCACCAGGTTTGTTTTATTCTTTCTAGTTTGAAGACAGTTGTCTTTATTAGAGAAGTGCGAACTCCATGGGATTAGAACAGCCCAGCCTCCTCTCCGCCATCCATTCTCAGTGCACCATACCTACCCTTCCCTTGCTGTCTATCATCTGTTCATCACTGATTCCCAGCTGTCACATTTTCCAATAACTTTTCTCTCCCTCTGAGCCATCCTCTCGATTCTCTTCTTACCAAATTTCATGTCATTCCTTTATGTTGTTCTTGACCACATGCTCTTTGCTCTGCCCTTGACCTGCCTACTTTAAAAATCCGACTTCATCTGCAACCTCCCTGGTGCTAAGTACAGTGTGACATGCTTTCCAAGTGCTGTGATGCTACACCCACTTTATTTTTACAGAGCAGAAATTTGCTTCCCTTCTATTACCATTTTAGTAATTCTTATGTAAGGGTTTTCTTTTTATCTTTGGAGTTTAAATTATTTATATACTAGAAAATTGCTCTGGCTTAAATGAAGAAAGAGGAGATTTTAACATTTTTGTCAGTGGGCCAAGATTTAAGACCTCCTAGAAATGGTATATTTTCTTCTGAAAGTCCAAACTGCTTTATCTAGACCCTCTTAGAGCCCACTCCCTCCGAATGAAACTTTTTCATGTGGATGTATTTCTGACCTCATCATTCTCTCTCATTAGGGGCCTGTGAAGCCCAGCTGGGACTCTTTCAAATGATTTCTCATGTGAAATTGGGTGTAACCCGTTAGAAACAATCCATCACCCCATCCTGCAGCCCCACATGGAATATTCCAGAGACTTCTTTCTTAGCTAGACTTCTCCTGCTATGATTCCTGCTTTAGAGTGATTTCTCCCAAACGTTCAACTGAAATCATTTCACTCCATCCATATCCCAGTTGGGATGTGGAATTCCTTACAATGTATGCGAAAGAAAGTGTGAATGGAGTTTCTGATAGGTCTTTATCTAAACTCCTTAATAGCTTGATACTAGAAAAGTACAGATTAACATGTAGCAAGAAAATACATTCAGCAAACATAATCCCATCTGTACCTGCCAAAATCTTCAATCCGCTTTACCAACATCCTTGTAATAACATTGTTAAACAGTTCTGACACTTCTTAGATAAGCTCTTCATTCAGCTCCCTGCCTGCTTCCAGAAGGAAACAGGAAAATTCCAAATACAGTCAACTTGGTTATCAAGGGCTTCTTATCCACTGTGTGAAGTAACCAGGCCCTTTGTTTGTCTTCTGTCTCCCTCTGACCCCCTACATTTGGGATGTATTAGTTCCACTCTGTACCACCACTTCGGGGCACTTTGAGAGAAAAGTATTGTAGGTTGCCAGAAATGTTTTTATTTTACTTTTTATTAGCATGCCTAATAAAGAGCTGGGTGAATGATGTCTTTGGAACCAAAAACCAAAATGAATCCCGATGATTCCAAGTAAATCTGACTTTAAAACACTTAGTTCCAAGATATCTTGACTTAGCAACAATAATTTAAGCTACCATAAAAGGGCCTCCGACCCATAGAAATTGCTGGAGATTTCCTTTTCCTTTCTCTGCTGCGCCATTTTCTTGCTATTTTCTCTGTCAGCAAAGATAAACTATGCATAGTGAAGCAAAATTAGTTATAATAAATAAAGTGAGCCATTAGCCTCTAAAACCCTTGAAGATGTTGACATACCTCAATCAGGAGGTCCCCCAGATTTCCATCCATCTCTTATCATCTTCAAATTAAGGGGTAACTGGAGGGGGATAAAAGGGGTAAAAGAAAAAAAAAGAAGTTTATTAAATCTGATTCCCTCCCACCACACCCTCAACCCCAGTTTTCTGTGATTATGTGACTGTTCTCTAGTTTTTATGTAGTAGAAGGGGTTTAACCCGCGTGTGGTTTAAATAGAGTTCGGAGGGTTATGAGAGCCAGGGAGCAGCCGAACTGTGTCTACCTCTGTTTCTTTACAGAAAATGTGTTTAGGTGTCCAAAGGAATGATTCGCAGACAAACTTTGGCCCACGATTTGTTTATAATGTGGAGTCTACCTGGGAACCTGGATTCTCCTTCCTGCAGCAGCCCCTGCAAAGAGAGAATCCAGCCAGGGCTTCGAGCCCCAGTAGAAGTGACTGTGAAATGTTTTAAACAAAAGTTAGAAACTGATTTAGGCAGTTCGTTTGAGCATGCAGTCTAGGCCATTGCTACAAGTTGTATTACTTCCTATGGCACCTGGGACTGAGTTACTTTAAGTGCATAAATCAGCCTTCTGAGAAACAGTATTCAGTTTCCTGAGCTTAGTTTAAGCTGAATTACAAGTGACCCTATAGAATTATTTTATTTCCCTTTTGCCTGAATTCCTGTGGAAAGGATTAAAAACCCATGCTGTCTGTTTTTATTGGCATGTTTTTCGCTCACCCCACCCCATTTTAATAACTTCAGCCCTTTATATCTATATTCTCTATACAGCATTTTATAGAAATTTGCCAAACATGTAAATGCCCAAAGTGAAGTAGGACCTCACGATTTCTACAACAGCCGGTGCATATACAGAAGATGTGATGGCCCTTTGGGTACCAATAATTTCCCAGGGACATAAAAATGAGAACGGCTGCTTTTGCCAGGATCTCCCAGGGCTTCATGACATCACCAGGCGTTTTGTGACACCATCACTTTAACATACAGACTTTGGCCCTAGACTAGAAGCAAAGAAACATGTCTATTGATGGAGGCAGTGGAGTCAGAACTGGAAATTGGAAAGGAAAGCCTCCAAAGTTGCCTGGAGAAATTATCCCGAGGAAAAACAAGATCCAGACACTTCCAAAGGGGAAGTGAAGGTGGGGAGGGCAAAGAGGGTTGAGGGTTAGGCAACACTGAGTTTAAAATCATCCAGTTTTGAAAATACCAGTCCTTCATGGCAGTGCTTGCTTTTTTCCCATTTTAAATTGCAAGATACACATGAAAGTTTCTGATCTTTTACCAGCTCAGATTCTAAATGAATCAGTAAAGGAGAGGTATTTGCAGTAAAATATCAACGAACAAAAAATTAAGCTTGGTCCCTCCTCAGTTCACTCTCCACACCCCTCCACAGCCACCCGATCCCCTTTAATGCTAGATTCACTGGCGCCGGAGTTGGGAAAAGTACCTCTTTCATTGTGGAATTTCTGACCACTAGGGGCGCTCTGTGGCCATCATCAACAAGAATCAAGTTGCCCCTTTAAATCAAACGGAACAAAGCTGGAAGTCTCTAAAGGAATATTTCCTAGAAATAAAAACTCAGGAATTTATAAATTACCATGCACATAGAGCACATGTAAAAGTTTATAAAGTATTGGCTTCTAATTATAGCTTTTTAATACATGGCCAACATTTACCATGGCTGGTAACCATTGAAGGGTATCTGGGCTGTGGACCCTTTTCTACAATACAGACAACTGAGATGAATATTAGACCAGGTCCCTCCACCACCCCCGCCGCCAACTCCTTTTTTTTTTTTACCAGAAGGCAGGTTACAGTTAGTGTTGTATCCAGATTTCACGAAAATGTCTGTTTCTCTCATCATATTCTAGACATGATTCTGGATTATGCCACCCTTGGAGATGCTGCCATGGAGAGAGAACTCTGGACTGTTGAAACTGGGTATCTGACCACTGTAGTATTCCTTAGACTTTGTGTGTCGTAAAGAAGAACCTCTAAATTCCCTGGGTCTTTCCGTTATAGACTCAGACTTCTGCCATCTCTCAGTCCATACCTGAATATAGATAACACAATAGTAACTATGAAAAAAGATGAAAAACACAATCACCAAAGCTTCCACACACCACACCCAATACTCATTCCCACATACTCCTTAAACCCGCTCTACTGAGTGAAGAACCCAACAATTTCTTCAGTTCTTAAACCTCGGAGAAATCCACATCCCCTGCGTTCAGATGGCAGGTGGGGAGGTCTCCATTTCCCCGTGGTTGTGCCCTCGTCCCCCTTTTACTGACTCATTACTAAGAGACCCCCCAGCTTCTTGGCGAAATATCCATAGACAGAAGGAGAAAAAGATGTAGACCTTTTTCAGACAGAGCTGTGAGACTTGCAGTCCCATTACTTTTTCTCTCCTGAAATTAAAGTAAACCAGAAAGAGAAAACCAGATAAGTGAATTAAAACGATGATGAGGTCTCTCCTGTTGGTAGACTATCTTCAGCGAATAATGAAATTCACACTGGAGAATTTTATGATGCACAATTTCCATTTGGGAAAATCTTTATGCTCCTTGGAGCAACCAGTTTAAGGTTTGTTTGGAGTTTGTTTTTTCCCTTTTTTGGAGGGGGTGAAGTGTTGGTCTTACAGCAACATTATAAAGTCCTGGAAAATACATAATGTCTAAGAACCATAGCAATTAGAGATGGAGGAACCCCATTATATCATCCCTCAGGCCCAGGGGAATCAGTGGAGGATTCTTTCTTAGAATAGATTTTCTTTATCTTGTTGACTATCAACAGCTCCAGGGATGGAGTTTCCACCACTTCCTTTATTACATATTTCCCAATCTCATAATTCTTACTGTCATAATTTTTCAGGGTGTTTAGTCCAAATGCTCCTTTTTTGAAAATGACAACTGCTCACTCAAAGTTGTGTCTACCTGTTAGAATGAGCACGTCACACTTTTTTTTTTTTTTTAAAGGGGAAACTATCTTTTATTGAGAGCCCTGGTCTGTAACTCTTAAGACCATGATCTTTCCAATACACCTGTATATTGTTGCCAGGAATGCAGATCTGGAGAAATGTACACTCGTGGTCAGAAAACTTCCTTAAAGTATATGTCGTATTGCTAAGTCAGCACTGACAATTCAAACATTTACTTAACAACTAGTAGTTGGGTTTCTACCCTGTGCAAGGTCTGAGGAACACTGAGAGGTGGTACGATATACAAGGGAGTGCCTGGGATCAGGAGGTATTGAGGGAGAAGTCAGGTATTAAATTAGAATCCGGTGTTCCCTCCCAGAAGTCGGTGTTGAGTCCTACCAGGTCTAAGTTAAAGACCAAATTAAGTAGAGATGCCTTATTTATATTCCTTATGGCCAGCATATTCTGACGGGTTATGATTAAATGCTCCACAGGCTATCTTCATTATTCTCTTATGTAAGATGGGAATGGTGTCTGTCTGAACTCACTGGGATATTATAAGGACAAATTAAGTGAAAAATTGACATTTAAAATATTAGATAGTGTAAATAGGTAGACAACACCCAATCTCTGTCAAAATATGTGACGCATCTTCCCCCTCACTGTTTAGTATATTTCTCCTTAAACCCCCTGGCTCTCCTTGAAGGTAACCACAGGATTAGAGAGAAAACCACGGGATTAGAGAGAAAACCACAGTATTTGCCTTTGACCACTTTGGGTAAAATTGTGAATAGGTATTAACATGAATCAAAAGACCTAGGTATCGGGGCTTCCCTGGTGGCACAGTGGTTGCGAGTCCGCCTGCCGATGCAGGGGACATGGGTTCGTGCCCCGGTCTGGGAAGATCCCACATGCCGTGGAGCGACGGGGCCCGTGAGCCATGGCCTCTGAGCCTGCGCGTCCGCAGCCTGTGCTCCACAACGGGAGAGGCCACAACAGTGAGAGGCCCGCGTACCGCAAAAAAAAAAAAAAAAAAAAAAAGACCTAGGTATCATTATAGTTTCTCCTACTGACTCACTGCAAGACCCTAACTGGTCCGTTAACCTCTCTTTTCTGTAACTTTCAAGCAGAGTGTGATTTACAGAAAATACAGATATAAGTATAGCCAAACTTCAAAAAGTAAAAGTGAAAAAATTATAAAATACTTTAAAAACAAATACTAGGGCTTCCCTGGTGGTGCAGTGGTTAAGAATCTGCCTGCCAATGCAGGGGACACGGGTTCAAGCCCTGGTCCGGGAAGATCCCACATGCCACAGAGCAACCAAGCCCGTGCACCACAACTACTGAGCCTGCGCTCCAGGGCCCGCGAGCCACAACCACTGAGCCCGCGCCTGGAGCCCATGCTCTGCAACGAGACGCAACCGCAATGAGAAGCCCACGCACCACAGCAAGGAGTGGCCCCTGCTCACAGCAGCTAGAGAAAGCCTGCGAGCAGCAACGAAGACTCAATGCAGCCAAAAAAATAAAATAAAATAACTAAAATAAATGAATTTATTAAAAAAATAGTAGACTGTTAAAGCTTAAAGGAAACATACTGCAGCATTCTGAAGAGGAAGATGAATCTCTGAACAAAATTTTAGAACACAGATATATAAATTATGCTGAGTGGGGCTCCTTATTAGTAAGTAAAAATATTCATATTGGGAAACTTTCAGGCAGAAGTGTCTTTGTATTAATCTTCAAAGAGAAAGAGAATTACAAAGGAAAGTACTGTAAACTAAATTAGCTGGTATCAAGATAAAGAATTGACGAGGGTAGATCACAAAAAAAAGGATAATTTCAATTTACTAAAGTTTTACCTGAAATTTAGAGAAACAGAGTATGTCAATTATCTGCTGTTGTATAACAAACTACCACCAAATAAAAACCATTTTATTTGCTTATGATTTTGTAGGTCAGCAATTGGGCTGGGGTCATTGGGCAGTTCTGTTCTTCTTGCCTGGGTCACTAACAATGCTGTGATCTCCTGGGGCGTAAGCTGGGGCTGCTTGGGCTATGGGGCCTCCATTGAGATGGCTTGTCTCTGCTCCCTTTGTTCTTATCCTCCAGGAGGTAGCTTGGGCTTCTTCCCATGGCAATCTCAGAGATGTGATATATACTACAAGTTCTTTTTAAGCTTTCGCTCGTGTTACGTTTGCTAACATCCCATTGGTCAAAGCAAATCATATGGCCCAACCAGGAGTTAAATAGGAGAGGGGGCCTACGCATGGATTTAAACATTGGGAGGTGTAATTCATTGGTTCCATTACTTTAACAACCCACCACAATTTACTTTGACAGAATATACTAATCAGTTTTTGGTGGATCATCCGGCTGGTCACCAAAATCAGTAGCATCTAAGGACTTATCCCTCAAACATGTTAAAGTTCACATTTCTTGTTCCTGTTCTTGTTCGTAATCTGCTTCCATCTACCTTTCTGGAGGTCAAAATCTAAAATCAAGGTATGGGCTGGGCTGCATTTCTTCTGGAGGCTTCAAGGGGAGAATCCCCTTTCTTCCTTTTGTCAGCTTCCAGATGTGCCTTCAATTCTTGGCTCACGGCCCCTTACTCCGACCTCTTGCTGCTTTTTTCATTCGAGAGGAGGGGTCGTTGGGCAGGTCTCGCGCCCCCCGCCGGCCGGAGCGGGGCCGGCCCGCCGCGCTCTGTAACGCCCGCCGCGACGAGCGGCGCCGCGCGGGGCCTCTCACGTCACACTTTTGAAACTGTAACCATTTTCCTTTTTTTTTCACCAGAATTCTCTGAATCTCTCTCTCTAGAAGCCATCGTGGCTGCAGGTGGGGCAGGGAGCACATACAAGAAATCTTGGCGATTTGGCAAAAGGAGTTTTAGCCTGTTTGAGCTGCGATGTCTCAGAATTCCAACACTAGAGCTCCTCTGGATGTTTCAGGGCATACAGTGCCAGGCTGAGATCTCCTTTAGTGCCTACACGTGGAGTGTGCAGTTCACACTGGCATCCCTAGAACTGTGCAGTGCACAACCTCAACAAATGTACACAGTCCTATAAAAAATACCCTTCCTTCATATCCATTAATGCCCCATTAAAGTTTAGCTTGTGTATGAATGTATGTTGATGTACAGCAGTGCCTTTATATGTTGGGATGATAATTACAAAATGCTCAGGTCCATTTTCCTCATGAGGGGCCTAATACAGTACAGGGCTGAGAGCTGTGAGATTATCATAAACCCCTGTGATCCAGCCTCCTTATTTAACAGATAGAGCTAGAAAAGTTAGACATTATGAGTCCAGAAGTAACTGACCCAGACGACAAAATCAGAAAAGAACCTAAATATCCTCTCGTAGGCCATGGCACCTACTCAGTTCTTGTTCTTTTTTTTTAAATTAATTTTTATTGGCATATAGTTGATTTACAATGTTTTGTTCATCTCTGCCGTACAGCAAGGTGAATCAGTTATACATATACATATATCCATTTTAGATTCTTTTTCCATTTAGGTCATTACAGAGTATTGAGTAGAGTTCTCTGTGCTATACAGTAGGTTGTTATTAGTTATCTATTTTATATATAGTAGTGTGTGTATGTCAATCCCAATCTCCCAATTTATCCCTCCCCCGCACTCTCCCCCTTGGTAACCATAAGTTTCTTTTTACCTCTGTGACTCTATTTCTGTTTGGTAAATAGGTTCATTTGTACCATTTTTTTAGATTCCGCATATAAACGATGTCATATGATATTTGTCTTTCTCTGTCTGACTTGTTCTGATGGTCCACTTCCTATGCCTCTGAGAGTGTCTTTCCCTTTCTCTGGAACTCGGTTTCTTTAAGTCTGAAACAGAGAAATTAGTCTGGTAAGAGGTGGCAAACGAGTTTCCACAGAATGACTTTTCTAGCGGTGTTTACCTTTGTTTTTAAGTCAGTAGATTTTTTGATATAACAATCCGGATTTTTTTTTTTTTTTTTGCGATACGCAGGCCTCTCACTGCTGTGGCCTCTCCCATTGCGGAGCACAGGCTCCGGACGCGCAGGCTCAGCAGCCATGGCTCACGGGCCCAGCCACTCCGCGGCACATGGGATCTCCCCGGACCGGGGCACGAACCCGTGTCCCCTGCATAGGCAGGCGGACTCTCAACCACTGTGCCACCAGGGAAGCCCAATCCGGATTTTTAAACTCTCACAGATGCCCCCTGGTCTCCTCCTCACATGCATCCCTACGCCCCTTCCACCTTCTAGCGCCATACTCCTTCTTTCTACGCTGAAGGTACCCAACTCTGGGGTTCTAGCCTCACCAGTTCCTCCTCTTTGAGCATTTTTTTTTCATTATTTGCTGGTGAAAGCATCCTGAACGACTGGCTTCATCTTAGAGACAAGAAGATCTGGCAAGCCACAACTAGCCACAATTCCCTCTGGCAACAATGAACTGGAACGCATCAGGGCTGCTCCCTTCCAATGGGCCATGCTCTCTCCAAGCTCGGCTCACTCCTCTCATTTGGCTACCTGTTTGCCCCATGTAGGGATTTTATTCTGTGACTCTTGGTTAAATGATTACGAGCTATGTGATTTTATACACTTTTTGGTTGCAGCACATGTGGGTGTGGCCCTGGGTGGGCATCCTGTGATTCAACTGTCTATTTGATTAGGTCAAATAGCAAGTTTTTCCCGACGTGACCAGGCTGTGCTTTTAACTGACCCAAAAGACTGGTGGTTTTGGCAGTGTGTGGAGGCGGCCTCAGTGAGGCTCTGCTGAACTTCGTGTAGAAGTAGGTGTCAAATTATATGCAAATTTGTATTTTGCATGGGAGCTGAGCGCTTTGGCACTTAATTTTGTTGTTTAATATAGCTAAGTATGTAACACTGGCCAAGTTCTGCATGTTTAATCCTTTTAACCGTTCAGCATAAATCATGCTCTCAGCCCCTTAATCATTCCTGTTATTCTTCTTTGAACTTCCTCCAGTTTCCTTACATCCTTCATTGCATAAAGAAGCGTTTTTTAACAGGCCTGTTTCACTTCCAAGTATCCATTCTGTGATGGAAACAGTGGGGGTCCAGAAGATCCAGTGCCCTGAGAGAGTCCAAGGGAAATTCAAAGCTTGGTCCTTGGAAAGTGACAGACATTCATAGGCACAGGGATTGAAAGGAACTAGCCCCGCCTTCTCTGCCACATCTGACCCAGAAAGACGATTTTGTATCCCTTTTCTCTTCAGTAATGCAGAGGATTTATAGGATGATCCTTGGTGACTTAGTCCGTGCTCTTTTATTGGGTCTTTATTGAGCATCTACTATACAAATGAGAGAGTTGTTATGCTTCCCATATTGAGTGAAGGGAGAAAAACAGCTAGGGGAAGGAAGCCACTTGTCACATCTCTTAGGATCAGAGATTTATCATCTATCAACTGTTCCCCCTTTAATCTGGTTATCGTGGTGCCAGAGAATAGTGTCTCAGGGAAACTCATGGAGGGAAAAAAGACACTAGAGGAAGTCGCAGAAAGAAGGTGATGGAGAGACTGAACACACATCCACTTTATCTGCCTTTTCTTATCTCTACAGGTCCTTCCCTGCCTCCAACTAGAATGTAAGCTCTAGGAATTTGGGCTTGCTCACCAGCCTACCCCCAAACCTAGAAAGGAGCGTGCCCCATAATAAGTGCTTAACAAGTGTTTGTAGAATGAATAAATAATCACCTTCAGCTATCAATTCATATTTCTGAGACAAGCTGGGACCTGGGACCCTTTACTGCAGTGCTTGCACCTGGACAAACATCACCTCCTCCTTGAGGAACAGAATACAAAGAAACTATAAGGGACTAAAAATAACCGCACGCATGCGCAGTTGGGACAAATTGCGAACAAGATCCAAAAAGACCAAAAACCCAACTGCTACTTCTAGGGAGCAGGGAGAAGAAGCAGGGTACTGCACATGCCCCCTGCACAAAGCACCATCAAGGGGTAAGCAATCCACCTAAGCCATCTGTCGGTCCCACCCCTGGACCCACCTCTACCTTCACCCCATTTAAGGGACCAGCTCATCTCCCCCTCAGGGAGAGACAAGGGCACCTGTTACTTGTTTTCGCTCCCCCCCCGCTGCAGCAGGAACCCCAGTAAAGCCTTGCCTGAATTTCTTGTCTGGTCTCTTATCAACTTCTATTGATTAAAATGTCCAAGAACCCTGGTCAGGAACACTTGGATAAGGATCATTGATACTTCTTAATTTTATGGAAAGCAGGATGCGAAACATGGCTTCCAGACAATTATGAAAGCTTCACTCACTCTCCAATACACCTTTCAAACTGGATTTTTGCCTAAAGATCGTCTTACAGAGAAATGGAGAGCCACCACTGTCCAAGGCCATTTTGTCTGACTGATGCAGGGATCCCCGTTATTGGCCACCCTGCCAGTTATCCGTCAGACTCTGCTTGAATACCTCTAGAAACAGAGAGCTCACTTCTCCCAGAGCACCTTCCATGGGAAGCTCTGTTAGAATGCTCTTGCCTGAATTTGGCTAATATCTCTTTTTTTTTCTCTAGCCTCCACCCATTGTCTTGGTTGTCAGAAGCAAATTCATCTTTCTTTCCACTGGGCAGTCCTTCAGGTATTTTGAGACACGTAACACGTTCCCCCCAAACTTTCTCTTCTGTATGTGAAATGTCCCTTCTCCCTTTCTACACTTAGAAACATACAGCAGACACGCCAGCTTGGGAGTTTGGCATGTCTTCACCTTGAGGACTCACATGTGAACAGCAGGAATGGCCCAGCTGGGTGTCTGTTGACGGGAAGGAGTAAAGAGTTTCATAAGGAAACCGATTAGTAACTACATAACCAAAGATAAGTCATCCTTCCAGAGCCACCAGTCAGCAAGAGGGAGGAGGAACGTTAGGGGCATAGGCTCCCTTCATTCCGTGGATCAGCTTTCTTTCCTCCAGCAACAGTAAGAAGCTGGGGAGGGGGTCCCTGAAGAAAAAGAACCAGGCAAGGCTTTCTTGACAAAAGAGAAGCCATTTTTGGCCCAAGCCATTTTGTGATCTAAGCCTGGCCACAACGCTTGCCTTGAACGGGTCTCAGTAATTAATGATCTTAAGGGAAGTGAGGGAATGCAGGAACAAAGGAAAAGCAGTCAAGAAATAATAGTTCAGTGATAAATTAGAGTCCTGGTTCCTCTCAAGGGATGTACGTAACAATCTGATACATGTCTCTGAGTTCTGCAGGAACAGAGGCCCCCCACCCAGGTGGAGGATGGAATGATGATGTTGACATTTTCTGACCCTGGTGACTTCAGTCGACTAGAGCCTGGACTCTGTCAACCTTTGTCTCAATTCTAGGCTGAACTCTCCTCTGCTCAAGCCCCTTCATGAATATGCATACACTGGCCAAGCCCCTTCATGAATATGCATATACCCTTAGCTTAAAACCTCCCCAGTTTTGCCGTTGGGGAGATGCTGCTTTCAGAAAGATCCCCGGTGTTCTCCTCACTTGCTGCAAGTAATAAATCCTTCCTTCTCCCGTGTGTCTTTTGGCTTGATGCCCACCAGGAGGCGAACCCAGTTTTTTGGGTAACAGAACGAGTGCCAAACTTGGGGAGAGGGAATATTGGGCATCAAAGGCCCAAAATCTTTGGTCAACCTTGAAAACACAAGGTTGAAACACACAGTGTTTAAACTTGGGCGATGTTATATACCACCTAAGTGGAGAAGTGGGGGAGAATATCATATCACATTGGAGGAGAAAAGACAGCATTAACTCTACAGCAATACAGGACCGAGGATGGAGAAGTGGTGGAGGAAGCGGCATCACGGTGGCAGGAGATGGTTCGGGAACAGCTAGAGTAGGAAGGGGAAATGGTGGCTGGGGGTGACAGCTGAGAGGAGAGGAGTCTGCATCTGGCACATCTGGGTAGGACTTGAGGGGCACTGGAGTTCTCGTAAATCTGCTAAGAGAGATGCTGTTTTATTGCTGTTATTCCCCCAGCACCAGGAAACATGATTATAAGTCATAATGATAACAACAGCTTCTATCTATGGAGTCTGTCTCATGAGGCAGGCACTGCATTAACACTGGGGTAACTCATTAATCCTCACAATAATCTTGTCTGGTAGGTACAATTCTTATTCCCATTTTATAGATGAGAAAACTAAGACAGAGAAGCTATCTTATCCCAAATTGCATAGCTAGTCATGGCAGAGCTGTGAAACAAAGCTACTTTTACCTAACTTTTAAGCCTGACTTCTCTAATAAGATAAAATTCTGCATTTTAGTACCATCTCCTTGAATCACAGCTCAGACTTCAATAGTATTTACATTTCGGGTAGATATGTTTGCCTTAACCAATGCATTTTTTAAAAATTGCTGAATCTAAGTATATACAGCATCTCAAGCAAAAACTCATACAGGGAAGTGAAGTTAGTTGACTTCTGCAGGAACTGTTCTTATCAATGGACAGTACAGGATATCCATTCCCTGTCACTGAACTAGAGGTAAGTCTTCACATCAGTGTAGCCCTTTCAGCCTCAAAGCTAGCAATTTTCAACGTGCTGTTTCTCTGAAGCAGCCTCCACTTGTTACCAAGGCAATAAAACAAGGGAGGTAATGAACACGGTCCCACATCTCATGTGTCGGTCAGCATCTTCTACACCCCTCGACGCTCCCCTGGACAGAGAACTTCTCACTCTGTTCCAATGAAATCTAAATCTTCTCATGCATATTCTGGGGCATGCTGCTTTATAAAAACCTATCATGGGACCATAAAATGCCTCACCTCACTGCCTTCAAGAAGTTAGCCTCAGGGATCTTTCATACCAAGATTTCATACGAAATCCTTCACAGTGTAAACTGTGTTGCCCTGAGTTGGACAAGTTCAGCAAATTGATATTTCTCTGGCTGGAGCACATCCGATATCCTTGTTAGGCTAAATGCATTTAGCGAAAGAAAACAATTTTTTAAATTGCAGGCTCTTCTTTGCAGTAAGCCAGGAGCAGCCTCCGTATAAAGAGCAAAGTGTTCTAGACGTGTTGATACTTTGTGCCCAAGAACACAGCCAATTACAACCCAGCAGTACTTTACTGCTAATGATCTTTGAAGTTAACAAGGTTTGCGAAAGCTTCTCTGCATTATTATTACTATTTATATTAATAGCACTAGTGATCTCTTTTATTCTGCTAAGATTTAGCACTACTAATTGGCATCAGTATAAACAGAGGTATTAATGCTCTCATGCAATGCAAGCAGAGCCAACTCTGGCAGCTTTGTGGGTTTAATATGGAAATGTTTGCTGTCTAATGAGGACACAAAATGTTAATCTCCAGAACAAATTGTATTTATAGAGAAACTAATTATCATATTCAAATGTGACACACATCACTTGCAAAATTCCTGTTGCTACTGGGCCAGGCCTCTGTGACCTTTTTGAAATGCAGCACTTTGAAGCAGTGGCTAATAGTTTCACGCGCTGAGGCTGATTACTTTTATTTTCATACAGAAATCAGCTACATGGGAGAGACTCCGGATAAACCCAGCAGAGGCATACCTTCTGTAACCATGACCGGCACTCTACTAGTAAGTTCTTATCCTTTCCTTTAAGACTCAGAATTCTTCTGCAGTTTTTGCTATATCTGAAAAGCCAGATAATACAGAACAGAATGAAGAATGTTTTAACCCCATTAATAAAAGAACTAAGATGTTCTTATAAATGCAGTCCTATTGGGTGAAAGCTATTTTGTTATTATTTTCATAATTGTTTTGGGGTTTTTTTTGTTTGTTTGTTTTTTTCACTGCCGTGGCCTCTCCCTTTGCGGAGCACAGGCTCCGGGCGCGCAGGCTCAGCGGCCATGGCTCACGGGCCCAGCCGCTCCGCGGCATGTGGGATCTTCCCGGATCGGGGCACGAACCCACGTCCCCTGCATCGGCAGGTGGACTCCCAACCACTGCGCCACCAGGGAAGCCCTGGGTTTTTTTTGTTCGTTTTCTTCTTCATTGAGTAAGAAACGACTCTAAGTATATGACACAGGTGGTTAAATCGAGTGAATATAGTGTTAACTCCTTTTCTTGGTACTTTTTCCTCTTCTCTTTCAAATAAGCATGTTCTCTAGTCTGAAATCTCATAGAAGTACAACTTACGGGAACTTAAATGGCCATACATTACCCAGTGAGTCCAGATATTTCATTTGCAGATGAGGAAGGTGTGGATCAGAGAGGTCAGGTGGCATGCCCAAGATCACACAGTGAGTTGGTAGAAGATGCTAGAGGTCACGTGCTCTTTATATATGCTTTAAAATTTGAAAAATAACCACCACTACTGTAGTGTTGCCAAGTTTAGAATCACGTGAATGCTTAACAGCTTTTACAACTTTATATAAAAGATGCTGCTGACCAGAGAGCCTCGGCTAGCTTACGGTCCTAGCCCAGCTAATTCTCATCCGACACTGGGGGTCTAATTCAGCGTCTTCCAAAGGCCTGTTGGGCTCCAAGGACAGAAAGATGAAGGAAACCTTTAGAAGGGGGTCTCTACTGTCATGGAACCCACAGTTGGCTGAGGGAGACCAACAGTTTCAATAAGCTGAGCTAAGTGCATTATCAAAGTATGCCTGAGGTGTGTGAGAACACAGAAAAGGGACAAGTACCCCATGTGGAGGGGGCCGCAGGGTGGGATAGTGTACGTGTTTCTATTGCTGTGTAACAAATTACCTCAAATGTAGTGGCTTAAAAACATACGTTTATTATTATTATTTCCATGGCTCAGTAGTTCCTGCATGTCTTAACTGAGTCCTCAGCTCAGGGTCTCACAAGAATGCAGTCAAGGTGTTGGTCAAGCTTCCTTTCTAAAGCTCAGGGATCTCTTCCAAGCTTGGTGGTTGGTGGCAGAATTCAGTCCCTTGTGGTTGTAGGACTGAAGTCTTTGCTTTCTTGCTGGCTGTTAGCAGGGACTGCTCTGGCCTCCTGGAGGGTCCCCCAACTCCCTGCCATGAGGGCCTCTCACAATATGGCAGCTTACTTCAGCAGGAGGATCACTCTTCAGGATGGCCCAGTCCCTTTTTCTTTCTTTTTTTTTTTTTTTGCGGTACGCAGGCTTCCCACTGTTGTGGCCTCTCCCATTGCAGAGCACAGGCTCCGGACGCGCAGGCTCAGCGGCCATGGCTCACGGGCCCAGCCGCTCCGTGGCATGTGGGATCTTCCCGGACCAGGGCACGAACCCGTGTCCCCTGCATCGGCAGGCGGACTCTCAACCACTGCGCCAGCAGGGAAGCCCCCAGTCCCTTTTCCAAGATCTTCTGCTGGTTGTCAGGTCCATGTAAGATAATCTTCCTTTTGATTAACCTGAAATCATCTGATTTGGGATCTTAATTACATCTGCAAAATCTCTTCACCTTTGTTGTGTAGTATAACCTAATCATAGGAGAGAAATCCCACCATACTCAGAGGTCTTGCCACCCTCAAGGGAAAGGGATTATACAACATATGTAAATCGGGGAAATCTTGGGACCCATCTTAGAATTCCACTTCCCTCAAGTGGAGAGCAGAGGGATAGAGTTAGGTTTCAGGAGATGTGAATTATATCATGCAAGACAAATAGAGGTAAACATCTGGAGTGGTTAATCTTATAATTTTCTTGAAACTGTTTTTCACCAGAAACCTGTGTTCATAAAGTATAATTTTATTTATTTACATCAGATTTGGATGGAACATGAAGAAAAACAGAGGAATGAAAAGACAATTCACCAAGAGTAAAAAACACAAGCAAACCAAACCAAAGCTTTGTTAGAATGAATGAATGAAAAATGAAGGGACCTGGATAGGACCATAGACAATGTTATAAGCACCTGGACCTCTGTATGCGCACTGGAAAATATATTGATGATTTGCAATATGTGAGAGGCAAAGGAATAATATGTCTAACACATAAAAACTTCTTATAAAGTAAGAAAAGAAAAAGAAGAATCCTTGGAATGGGATGAATATTGGACTCCGCAGTAGAGAAAAGAGCCACAAATGGTCCACAGGCATATTAAAGTGTTCAAATTCATTTCTAATTAAAGAATAATGATAATAGTTAATCAAAATATCTGAATTAGGGCTGCCCTGGTGGCGCAGTGGTTGAGAGTCCACCTGCCGATGCAGGGGATGCGGGTTCGTGCCCCGGTCCGGGAAGATCCCACATGCCGTGGAGCGGCTGGGCCCGTGAGCCATGGCCGCTGAGCCTGTGCGTCCGGAGCCTGTGCTCCGCAACAGGAGAGGCCACAACAGTGAGAGGCCCGTGTACCGCAAAAAAAAAAAAAAAAAAAAAAAAAAAAAAATCGGAATTATATGCAGGCACTATTCTACTTCCTTTATATATATATCACTTAATATAGCATGCAACCCTAAGGGTAAATCCTATTATGGGCTCCATTTTACAGATACAGAGAGGTTAAGTTAGTTGCCAAAGGTCACACAGTAGCAAGTGGCAGAGCCCCATTTCTACCCAGGTAGTCTGGCTGTGCTCTGACCATCATGTGTTCCTGCCTTGAAGGCACACTGACAAGTCAACAATGGTTTGGCAGGTCATGTTAAAATAATAACCTAGTGGTGATGAGGGTTTGGGAAAATAGGCACGCTCCTATTCTACCATGAAGATGGAAACAAACCTTTCTGTAGAGGTTTTAACAGTATGTATCTAAAATCTTTTTAAAAACTGCATAGTCTTTATTTTTCTAATTAATTTTTTTATTTTTGGCTGCGTTGGGTCTTCGTTGCTGCGCGCGGGCTTTCTCTAGTTGTAGTGAGCGGGGGCTACTCTTTGTTGCAGTGCGCGGGCTTCTCATTGTGGTGGCTTCTCTCGTTGCAGAGCACGGGCTCTAGGCACACAGGCTTCAGTAGCTGTGGCACGCTGGCTCAGTAGTTGTGGCTTGCAGGCTGTGGAGCGCAGGCTCAGTAGTTGTGGCGCACAGGCTTAGTTGCTCCGCGGCATGTGGGATCTTCCCAGACCAGGGCTCGAACCCGTGTCCCCTGCATTGGCAGGGGGATTCTTAACCACTGCGCCACTGGGGAAGTCCCATAAAAACCACATAGTCTTTAATGTAACATTTCTTTCCCATTCTTTTATCCCAGTGAAGACAGTATGTATGTATAAATACTTATTTAGCTTTAAGCATACCTCTCAAGTTATATATATAATAGCAAAAAAAATGAAACAGTATTAAAAAATGGAAACAACAAAGCAGAAACTACATCAATTATTTTGCATTCACTCGGTGAAATACTATGCAGCTATTGTGACTACATTTTATATTTTAGAATATTAACAGGAAAAACTGTACTGTATATTCGGAACCAAAAGCAGATTATATTATATCACATAATTGTTTTTTTAAAAAACTTGCACGTATGAATACCAAAAAAAAAGGGTGGCCTGGAAGTATATTCACCAAACTATTAAGTGCGATATGTTCAAAAAGTGGTTGAATTATAGATGATTTTTTTTTTTTTTTTTTTTTTTTTTGCCGTACGCAGGCCTCTCACTGTTGTGGCCTCTCCAGTTCCAGAGCACAGGTTCTGGACGTGCAGGTTCAGCAGCCATGGCTCACGGGCCCGGCTGCTCCGCGGCATGTGGGATCTTCCTGGACCAGGGCATGAACCCGTGTCCCCTGCATCGGCAGGCGGACTCTCAATCACTGCGCCACCAGGGAAGCCCTAGATGATTCTTTTTTTTAAAAAAATTACTTTTGAGTGTCGTTTTATTCAATAAGTATCATATACTAAGAAAAAGTAATGTAAATTTAATCAAATGCTCTTTAAAAGTCCTTTCATAATGCAGTCTAAGATCCACGCTTTCTAAGTTGTTCTGTATAAGGGGTCCGTCTCATGCTGTGGCGTCAACATTGAACTGAGTCTGGTTATGTCCTCTGCCCTTGGCTTGGTTACAGATTAACTCCAGAAAGTTAGAACTGGAAGAGATCCTAGAAATCAAGTGATCCAACACTTCTGTTTTATGGATAAGAAGGCAAAAGACCACAGGGAATAGATGACTTACCCAAGATTGACAGCCAGTGTGGGGCAACCTAGGACTGGAAGGCAGGTCTCGGTACTCACAGGTTGGTACCAGTTATCACTACACTATCTTCCTGGATTTGCATGTCTTTAGTTGTGAAATCAGAGCCCTGAAGCAGCGATTTCTCAGGGCAGATTGTGATGGTCACACCCACAGAGTTTGGGGTCAAATAACCTATTTCAGTGCCAGCTCTTCTGTTTCTGAGAGATCTTAAACAAGAGGATTGACTTTTTTGAGCCTAATTTTTCTCAACTGCAAAATGGTGATTATAAAAATATCCACCTCTTAGGATATAGTGAAGATTTTAAAATACAATAATATATTTAAAGTTTTTAGCACAATACCTGGTTGCTTGAGGTCTCAAGAAACACAGGCTCTTCTCTAGCTGTTTTGTATCTTTGGGCATGGAACCCTATGCTGACTCCAGAGCTGTTCCATCCTCTGGCAGAAGAAACACTGGAATGATGATTGGTTGCCAGGACAATGGTCCCATAGATAGTTAAAAGCCTCATCTATCTTCCCTGGCAAAGGAGGAGTTACTTTCCGTCTACTGCCTGCCCTCTAGGGAAATCACTTTTGCACCACCACCATAGTAGTAAGCCATCCAGATTTACAAGGAGCATAATTTATGAGCTAAGGAATGTCAGCTCCTGGTGTAACTAAGTAATGAGGTTGGGTAGTAAAACAGTCACTGAAGTTCGCTATTCTGGAGAATGCTGCTGATGCTGGGGTCACTGCTTGCAGGACCTGTGCAAGTGGATGTGTGGATAAGGATCCCCCACACTCACAGCCCTTCACCTACTCATCACTCCTGGCTTGTGCAAAATTACAGAAGTAACTGGTGGTCAGAAGTAGGATTACAGGGGAGAAAGGAAAATGAGAAAACAAAACAGATCCAACATGATATCGGATCTCTGGGTAAAAGCCCCTTAACACAGACCTAACCCTGCCCTCACCTTGCTCTGTTGTGTGGGCAAATCTTGTAACTTCTCCAAGATGCAGGGATTGGGCTAGGTGGTGGGAAAGGGATCTTCTGAGTCTGATGTCTTATGAAGATAAGATTCAGGGTCTAAGGCCCCCGTCCTAAGGCATTCAGAGAACAAGCACCCAAGTGAGAGGGCAAAACCCCAGTTTCTATGGAAATATGTGGGGCAGACTAGTAGAGAAAACCTCCTTCACACAGCTGCCCAGCCTTCGCTGGCCTGCCATTCAAACCTGTGCTTCCATCACGGAGAAGCCGGTGGAGATTATCAGGCTCTCAGACTTCCTAATCCCATTAACAGCCTGCTAAAGGATTTGGCTTCATTCTCCCATTGCTCCCTTTCCAATATTGAAATGCAATTAGTTTACATTTGGTTGATTATTGAGCCGCTATTTAAAAATGGTGATAAAAAGAACTCATCACATTTGGCTAAGCCAAGTTGCAAGTTTTCCCACTGTTCATTTACACCTCTTATTGGTGCTCTAAGAAGTCAGACTCACCTCCCACCTGTAATGCAACCCCTGACATGAGAGGAAGGAAGGCATTGCGGTCCCTGAACATTTGGGACCCGTTATAACCGGATGACTTCCAGAGGATCCGCTCTATCAGAGCAGCTCTATGCATGATTCTAATGTGCCGCAAAAAAAATGCTGTTTTCCATGGTCATTTCCGGGTTAGGATAAATTTTCAGTTGAACACTTTTCTTTCTTGTCTGCCAAGTGGCAGAGAGGCGAAATCATCACTAAGGCTCACCGCCTTAGGGCTCAGAAAATATCAAAAATTCACCCCCACTGAAAGGCGAGCTTTTTACAGATTCACAGGGACTTAGTAACCTACTGGACTGCAGAAGGGAAAAGAAGATCAGTTCTCAAATATCGTGGAGCGGAGCAAAAGGCAAAATGAGCAACTACCTGATAAGTGCTCTTGAAAATGCTCAAATAAAAGCTAAATGATATGAAAACAGCACCTAATCCCTGTACCAATTCCATGGTCCAAAATTACAAAGGTTCTGGAGAAAGAGGCTCCCACAAAAGCCATCCTATCCAGGTGAGGGGAAGCAGAGAAACAGGGTCTCCAGGCCAGCGTAGTCATCGAAATGGTCTAATTAAAGAAAACAATTAGGAGGTTGGCTTCTGTCCTGCAAGTGATTCCCCCACTGGTGAAATCCCAAGGAATGGCAGGGCTCCAAAACTGCTCAAGTGACTTCCTGTTTAACTCAGCCATTTAAGTCCTCGTGAAGTGTTCAATTTAAATGTGTGTAAAGATTATTACCAAAAAACCCCCAACACATCAGGGGGAAAGTGTGAATATGTATACACAGGGCCACACATATAGGTCAAGAGGGAAATAGATTCAGGGATATTTAGAGATTTAGCTTTTAGCAAAAGTCATTTTTCTCCTTCCAGTAAGCCTGTGAGCTTTTAATAGCCACTTTCCTTGATTGCCTTCTAAAATGCTGTCTGCTGCCCAGCGGCCCAGTCTGAACACACAGACTGGAGGTCTTGAAGGGGAAGGGGCTCTGAAAGGCTCCTCATATCAGAATTCTGAAACCTTGCCCAGACTGAGTCGACCATGTTACTCTCCTAAATTATGTAATAAAATAAAGTCTCGAGGTTTGATTTCAAGAATCATTCTTTTTCCTTTTGAATATTTTTATATTCTGAGTAGTAGAAGTTTGGAAAAATGCCCTTCTCAGAGTTCCTTATATTCTGAAAATATTATGATGACCTTGCATTTAAAATATTTTAGAAATATCATGAGATTGCTTAGAGAGTGAATTACTACAATAATTTATTATCTTGAGAGCTAAGGATACTAACTTGCTCTTTATTTTCTTATTAGTATTTTGGAGGGGGGTGGGAGGGGTAGAAACTATTGACCCTTTGACAGCTTTTTTCTTAACAGTTCTGTGGTTGAACTAGATCCCATAGTTTGGCACTGATTTTAAGAGTAGAGAAACCCTGGCATACTATTTAATACAAAAACCAACTAGTAGGCAGAGGACCTACCCAAGATCGAAGACACAGGTGAGTGAACACAGGTGCCCAATACCTCTTCCCTTAGCTCCTCCCCAAGGCACACGACTTACCTGGTTATTGACCAGTTGAGAGGCCTGGATCTATGGATTTGCTGCCATTTATACCATTTAGCCTGCCCGTCAGCTTCCAGCCACTTGTTTCAGCACGCAAGAATGCACCCTGTATCAAATAAGAGCTTTCTTGATGTGCCACTATTATATACTAACCCTGCTTTATTTTTTACCAAGATATTGGGTCTAAAGAGATCCCTATCCAGTGGGTTGGGCCACACCAACCACTGTGGTGACTTGATAATAATGGTCTTTGAAGAGTGCACTATTTTTCCTTTTGAAAAACTTGCCTGTATTGATTTCCCATAACCACTTGCATCATAGAAATAGCTAACAGTTCTGAAAAGGAAGTCAGTATCATGGTCTACCTCTTAAATGCCACATTTACTGAATAGCTGGCACTTGAGTAGGTGTTGAGTTTCCTTCCAAAGTATACTGAAGACACAGACCTTACCTTGAGTAGAGTTTGGAAGAGGAGAATCTCCAAAACCTTAATAAGAATGCAACATTGCAAACAAATGGACCCACTTTTATTGAGCACATAGTATGTGCCAGGCACTGAGCGAAGCACTTTACATATATTATTTCTAGTTTCCCCAGAAATTCTTCACAACACGTTATAAGGGCCACTTGATAGATGAGACAAATTGCATTCTAAGAGATTGCAACTTCTCATATATCACACAGAAAATATCATGGTTAGGGGCCTCCCTGGTGGCGCAAGTGGTTGAGAGTCCGCCTGCCGATGCAGGGGATACGGGTTCGTGCCCCGGTCTGGGAGGATCCCATATGCCGCGGAGCGGCTGGGCCCGTGAGCCATGGCCGCTGGGCCTGCGCGTCCAGAGCCTGTGCTCCACAACGGGAGAGGCCACAACAGTGAGAGGCCCGCATACCGCAAAAAAAAAATATATATATCATGGTTAGGATTACAGCTAGGAATATTTCATCCAAAGCTGATATATACTCCACTATACCACATTGCCTCTACACAGAGTTCACAATTCACTTTCCTACCTGTCCTTTTGAAAAGAATCAAATAGTATAATAAAAATACGTTTAAAATCTTTATAAAAGTATTCTATGTAGTATACATATATCGAGTCATCACATTATACACTTTGAGCATATTACAATTTTATTTACCAATTATACCTCAATAAAACTGGAAAAGAAAGTTGAAAATAAAGCTTTATATGTGTCAGTCAAATCTATTATATATTCATTAACCTCCAATATCTGAGTTTCAGTTGTGGACCCTCAAACATTGAAGACTCTGAGTTATCCCCAACTGATGGTCAGTTACGCAGTGTTAAATGTTTCCCGTTTAAGGCCAAGGCTCTTTTGTCCTTCTTACTGCCAGTGGGCGGGAAAGAGAGATACATCCTCCTGAAACTTTACAGAATGCATTGATGGAGATGTGTCCCCAGTATTCTAGATTCCTATTCTGGAACTTAGAACATGAAATAAGCTTTATTACATTATTGAGTGGATAGTCAAATGTAGGCTGAAAGTAAGGTGGCCAACCATCCCAGGCTGCCAGGGACTCAGGGCTTTCCCAGGATGTAGGACTTTCTGAGCTAAAACCAGTAAAGTCCCAGGCAAACCAGAACAAGTTGATCACTCTTGCTGAAATATGCATGACTTCATAGAATTCATAGAATTCTGTACCTAGACAGGACCCTTTGAGTTTAGCTAGTCCAATAAACACACTGTTGTGATGAAAGTCTATACAGAGATTAACTTACAGTGCAGTTTAAACATAAACAGAATTAACAGCATCTCACCATGAAAGTACTAGACATATTTTATATTTAGAAAATGCTATGCAGTTTCTATACTCTTATTAAAAACTGTTCTCTATTTTTCTGAATTCCACCTGCCCTTTGGGGACTTTGGGATTAGACCACCTTTCCTGGTGGACCCTGCACTTACAAGTAGTAAAATAAGTGCTAAGACAAAGTTTGGCAAAGAGAGGACCTGAATTGATCTCGGAGAGTTTCCTGGCTCCCACATAGCATGGAAATCATCTGGAAACTCCCATCTGCTCTGTGAAGGGATGTGGAAAGTAGCTGATAATGTTATCTTAGGAGCGGGGCATGCATCCCTATAGTAAGGAGGAGGGTGAGATGTTATTGCTAAGGAATAGGTGTCAAATGGCAACTTTAAGCAGACCTCAAGGTTATATAACACTTCTGAGGGAAGAAATCAGGAGCAGGGCTCCAACCAGTTGAGAGAAAACAGGCCCCCTGTTTATCAGCAGCAGACAACAGATGCCAGCAGCATGAGATGAGATGCTTGGGCGGGGCCACCATCCTCCAGAGACTGACTATCATCTACAGAGAGAGCAAGACCCAACAGCACCACAGTAGACTAAAGATACCAGGGTTCTTCTCCACCCCACCGAGGGCACAAGACCCCCCCCCCTTGCCCATACATCAAGACTCACCTTGGGAAGGACAAAGATGGAAGGCTCAACTCTGAAAACTTGAACATTAACCTGAAGGCAATCACTACGAACTGAAAGGAAATCGTTTATTTATTTATTTAGGCCACGCTGCGCTGGCATGCGGGACCTTAGTTCCCCAACCAGGGATCAAACCTGCACCCCCTTCAGTGGAAGCACTGAGTCTTAACCACTGGACCACCAGGGAATTCCCAGGAAATCGTTTGAAAAAGAAGACACTGAGATATTGTTCACTGACAAAGTTAAGTTCCTCAACTATCCCATAGGAAGGGAGCTTGTAAGGAAGAAGATGTAATAATAAAGAAATAAGCAAACAGATAAAGAAACAAATGAATGAATAGAAAATTTGTTTGGATTTTTGCACATCTAAATAGTGGTGAGAGATTTTGCCTACTTGCTACAAAGTAATTCATTAGAGGATTTGGACATTATAGAAAAGTATAATAAAAGTTTAATAATTGTATTGTGATAAATATTTTGGATAAATATATAGATAGATAGGGATAAATAGAATTATAATGTATATGTAATTAAGTTCTATATCCAGTTCTGTATCTTGACTTTCACATATTATATTATGATCATGCAACCACGTCACATGTTCTTTAATAATTGTTAACAGTTTCTGGGCTTCCCTGGTGGCACAGTGGTTGAGAGTCCGCCTGCCGATGCAGGGGACACGGGTTCATGCCCCAGTCTGGGAAGATCCCACATGCCGTGGAGCGGCTGGGCCCGTGAGCCATGGCCACAGAGCCTGCGCGTCCGGAGTCTGTGCTCCACAACCGGAGAGGCCACAACAGTGAGAGGCCCACGTACCGCAAAAAAAAAAAAAAAAAAAAAAAAAAAATTAACCTGGGAAAAAATTTTAAGTATTTAAATTTACCAGTTAAGAACATGTTTTACCTCTTCATTAACTCAATTCTCCTTTTATTTCCATCAATAAAAATTTTAAGGTATTTTTATTTTTGTTTGTTAGATCCCACATACATTCTTTTTTTTTTTTTTTTTTTTTTTGTTACGTGGGCCTCTCACTGTTGTGGCCTCTCCCCTTGCGGAGCACAGGCTCTGGACGCACAGGCTCAGCGGCCATGGCTCACGGGCCCAGCCGCTCCGCAGCATGTGGGATCTTCCCAGACTGGGGCACAAACTCGTGTCCCCTGCATCGGCAGGCGGACTCTCAACCACTGCGCCACCAGGGAAGCCCTACATACATTCTTTTTTTTTTTTTTTTTTTTTTTTGCGGTATGCGGGCCTCTCACTGTTGTGGCCTCCCCCGTTGCGGAGCACAGGCTCCGGACGCGCAGGCTCCGGACGCGCAGGCTCAGCGGCCATGGCTCACGGGCCCAGCCGCTCCGCGGCATATGGGATCCTCCCAGACCGGGGCACGAACCCGTATCCCCTGCATCGGCAGGCGGACTCTCAACCACTTGCGCCACCAGGGAGGCCCCATACATTCTTTTAAAGTTGATTCTAGTTAATATTTTTGGCAACTTTTGTAAGAATGAGAACTTAAAAATAATTATTACTGGATATATCTGTTATACAAAAAATACTTTTACAAAGTCCTTAACTTTATATGCCAGACTTTCAGAATTCTTCTTATCAGCACTAAGGGCTTTAGGCAAAGTTTTGAGATTTTGCTTTGTATTTTCAAAACGTTTCTGCTATAATTACCGTTTGATTTTCTTGTTCTATAACTGATGCAAGGTTTTTCTGCCAGTTGAATTAATTACGACAAGGTTGTTGATGCTAAAATGTGTGTTAAATATTGAAATTTTAACTTCATATGACACATACATAATAAAAAAGACAACCCTTTCTTATACCAACAAGTAAACAAGCATTATTGTTTCAAGGGTAATAGTTCTATGATTATTCATTGAATTTCAAGTAGACCATGTAAAATAATAAAACAGAAACCTCAATTAAATAGAGTTGGGAGACCAGAAGGGGGAGCTCTCACCACCCCTCCCCCCGTGAAGTTAGCAGAACCCAATGGGAAGAAGAAAGACTCCTCTTCTTTCCTGGCAAGAACTCAGCCAATGAAAAACCACCAACTCTCTGTTTACTAGAGCCCTCCCAACTAACTTCTTCTCTCTATGAAACTGTTCTCCTTCCCTTGCCCTGCGGGGGATTTGCCCGTGGTGCGCCATGATTGCAGACCCCAAATTGCATTTCTCTGCTGACCCCAAATAAACCATTTTTACTGGACTAAAATCTGGCAGTCTATTTGTTTCTGGTCAGTAATTCTCACAGCAGAGTTTCTTGCAAATAAACTGGTCATGCTTCAATATCCAAATGAAAAGATACAGAATAAATAAAAATCTGCTAGAAAGGACCTTCATCCTCATAAGAGATGTTACAGATTGCAGTTCAGCCAACATAGTCATTCATTTAACAGATTTTTTCTTTAACCCTCTGACCTCTTTCATCCATTTCTCCCACTCCCCCCCACCCCTCTACCTCTGGCAAGGTCGCTGTTATTATTGAAATTTGTATATTATTCATATTGCCTTTCAAGAAACACTTATAAATTTGCATGTAAATATTATATATATATTTGTTGAATTTATAATAATTATTTAGACTTCATACATTGTTTTGCTTCTTTTAAACTTTTCTAGGAATTGATGGTATAGCTCAATAATAGTGCCGAAGATAATAATGTGAAATTTAGGGTAAACAATGAAATTTTTATATATATTTAGTTTATAATGAATTATACCAATAAGACACATAATTAGATATATTTTGTGTATTGAGATCTAGGCAATTAGAATGAAAGATCAATACCAAGGCAAAAGGTAAACATCCCAGGAAAGAAGCTTGTGGTCCCTGTTCAGGAAAGAATCTGGTGAACAGCCCAAAGGTATCATGTTTACAAGGTCATGAATTATTAATGTTTTGGATCTGCTCCTAGAAATCTGTTGGAAGTGCAGGTTACCACTACCTGGACTAGCGCCCATTGCCCTGTGAAGCAGACTTGCTCTGTACTCCATTGCACGTGTATAGATGGAAAAAAATTCTGACTGAGTGCACCTCAGTCAGAATTTTGACAAGCACCCCCTGTGGATGGTGGAGAGCAGAATTTGTTTGGAACAAGCCTCTGTGTTCTTAATTTGCTCAATACTTTCCAGAATAATCCTTCATTGGATTTGATATTTTCTACATGTAGCTGTCTGGATAGAAAGGTGATTAGCTCAGATGCTAACTACGTATGGACATTAGCCCCCCTTTTATCTATCAAGGCAGCTTTTGCTGCAGTAGTGCTGCATAGAAAAACATGTCCTAAATCTCAGCTGATTGCAACTGCAGATGCTTTCTTTCTCACTCACTGTTCTGTGGGTTGGTGATGGTTGTTTTGCTGGTTTAGGTCAGCTTTATATGCCTTTACCTCCTACCACGAACATTGTAGGAGTGGCTTCTATCCAGGGCACAATATTATTAGGATAAGGGCTCAGTGCAGGAAGGCTTCAGAAACTTTCAATGCCTCGTAAAGCCTTCCTTTGCAACTGGTACACTATCCCTTCCAGTGCTGTTCACATGGCCAAATGGCCAGACTGACATTGATGGGGCTCAATAGTATTCTCTTCCTATGGAGGTGGGAGAAGGAGAGAGTAAATATTTGCTGAATAATAATGTAATTTACCACAGTCCACCCTTTTGGTCTCAAATATTGATGGATCTTCTCTTTGCATTCAAAATAAACTATTAGCCTTCTTGAGGAGAACACCCCAAAACATCCCAAGCCCAGGATCTTGTGCTAGCATCTACAGTAGGTCTAGATATGGTTCCTCTTGATTCAGACACCTATGAGCTAAAAAGAAAAGTTATTTATAGTCTCTTTTGACTGCACACACACACACACACACACCATATAAAGGTGAGATGAGACCAGAATGACAGCAATAAACAATCCCATTTGGAAAGGTGAAAAATGGGAGACACATAGCAGTCACTGGTCCAAAACAATTTTGAATTCCCATCAGGCAAATGTTCCTTATGAAAATGCTTCATAAGAAGCAACCCCAAATCTCAGCAGTTTACAACCAACATATTCCTCCACATTCTGACTTGATGTGCAGGTCAGCTATGTCAACTTTCTCCATGCAACAAATCAGGTTCAGAACTACCCCACGTGTCTGCTTACTCAAAGTCCCAGGATGAAAGAACAGCTGCTCTCTAGGGCATATTGCTTCATCATGGTGACCAGAAGTGCAAGCACATTTGTAGAAACATATGTACTGGCACATCTGTCCACGTTTCATTAACCAAGTCATGTGTTCAAGCCCAAAGCTATTATTATACTCCTCCCATGGTGGGAGGAGGGGGAGAGAATATTTGCTAAACAAGAATAGAATCTGCCACAGAAGATGAGATATGTTTTAGAGAATATTTCCTCTTCCAAAGGAGCCCAGTGAAAGCAATCTTTCCCAATATTGGAAGATCCCAGTGAGTAGTTAAGTGTCCTTCATGTAAATTATCCTGTAAGCACAAGAGGTAAGTTATACTTACCTATTAGAAAAACATCATGAAAGTACAAAGCAGTACATAAATTTCACTTTGTATAGAAAGCTGAATAACAGAGAATTGGAAATCAGTTTGAATTACCAAGAAAAAAAGGCAAAGAGACAGAATGATGCAGATGAATTTCACATAAATCTGGGCAAATCCAATCAGGTAATTCATAACTCTTCCTCTACCTGTGCTGTCTTAATGGAAAAAATAGATAATTCCAGGGAACTGCACTAGGTTTATTTGAGAGGCCAATGTTTGGGTGTGCACAGAAGAATTTGAGCAGAAAAATTCTGCAGGAAGAATTAATGAAGTTACAAAAAGACAGATCCCATGGGTAGGGAAGTTACATGTCTGTCTCAGAAGAGTCTGTCTTTCTGGATAAAGTTATCACAATATTTCTGAGCAACCAAGTACTGGGGTTAGCATCAGAATCTTAACTAACTTAAAACTATACATAAATCAGGGCTTGTGATAAATCTCCAAGAGCCTTAGGACAGGGCAGAGTGTAAGGAACTGAAACAAGTTCATTTTACCACCTCTTCAGAAGATGCAGACGCGGACAGGGCTTGCCCGAACATGATTGCACAGATATGAGATTCTGAGAGTCATATTCTTGGGCATTACAAATTACAGCATCATATCAGTGCACCCACAAAACACAAATGCTCAGCCCTTGTGGATATACAGATGCTACTATCATGTTACAACATCAGATTTTGTATACTCTCTGAGTTGGTCCATTCTTTATCTTTTTTTTTTTTTCTTTTTCTTTTAGTTGCAGCATGCTGGATCTTTCGTTGCAGCATGTGGGCTTCTCTCTAGTTGTGGCGTGCAGGCTCCAGAGTGCACAGGCTCAGTAGCTGTGGCACACAAGCTTAGTTGCCCCAGGCATATGGGATCTTAGTTCCCTGACCAGGGATCAAACCCGCATCCCTTGCACTGGAAGGCAGATTCTTAACCGCTGGACCACCAGTTAAGTCCCTCTTTATCATTTAAGGCCAGTTTTGCTGGCTGCATTTCTGAGTCCAACTCATAACCACTTTGATGGATAAAAAGACACTTTCAAATCAAAGGAGAGATCATCAGCCTAAAGAAATCACACGCCTGGCTAAGTCTTTCTAGGAAATCACTGACAAATATTGAACTATATAAAAAATGTATAAAATTTAAACTGAAGTGATAGTTGGGGCTGGGGAGAGAAGTATAAATTTATTGCTTAGGAAACTAAGTGTGGTTATTTGCACATCCTTCTGTTGATTTTACAGAGTCCCAAGTCTAACTTTTAAAAACCTTAGGTTTTCATCTAGGAATACTACTGGTAAATCTTCTGGTACTGAGTGGTCAGACCTCAGAAAGAACACATCTCCCACAAAGGTGCCTGAAGTAGGGAGGCAAGTCAAGGAAAGCAAAAATGAGAGTGGGGAAGTTGCTTGCAGAAGATAAGGCACCATTTGTTTTCTTGTTTAACATGTTTATTTAGCAGCTAATATGTGCAAAGTACTTTATTATATGTGTACATACATACATATTATATATGCCAAGGAGAATACCACAATAAGGCAAACTTGGAAGCTCACACTTTAGGAGTGGAGGTAGAACACACACACACACACACACACACACACACACACGATTGTAATACATTGTAGAAAATATGAGCCTTCGGGAAAAATTAATCAGTAATTTATTTATTTTTTATTTTTTTATTTTTTTTCTTTTTGCGGTATGCGGGCCTCTCACTGTTGTGGCCTCTCCCGTTGCGGAGCACAGGCTCCGGATGCGCAGGCCCAGCGGCCATGGCTCATGGGCCCAGCCGCTCCGCGGCATATGGGATCCTCCCAGACCGGGGCACGAACCCGTATCCCCTGCATCGGCAGGCGGGCTCTTAACCACTGCGCCACCAGGGAGGCCCTAATCAGTAATTTAAAGTACAAGACACAAAACCAGGAAAATGGTGTTCCCACAGCTATGATGAAACCCAGATACTGAAAGAAAGGTATTAATGTAGTATCCTGAAAAATGCAGAAAAAAATATTAACTTTTAATAGAAGGTCAGCACAGATGAGCAAAAGAGAAGAGTATTGCTAGCAATGATGAAATAGGAAAAAATTGGAGTGGGAGGAAAAACATCGCGAAGTATAGAAAAAGAGGTTATTTCAATTATTTAAATACCTGAGTGTTAAATGCTAAATGTGACTTTTGCACATTGACTAAAATTAATGAAATCATCAGTGCCTGACACTCTCCATTAGGGTCTTTAAGATAATTGCAAATGTGATTAGAAATACTATAAGTTAATAGAATTTCATGGAAGAGAAAAGAAAATCAGTCCAAGAATGGATGAAATATGGATGATGTAGCATCTTTTCTGTATTTATATTCAAATAAATACACACAAATTAATATAAATGCATAAGAATACCCACTTAGAACGGTTTTAGAAATGAAACTGCTGGGAGACCTTAACAATTACAGATTAGTTGTTTTATCTTTGAATGCTGGCATTTGTCAGCACTATTTATTCACCGATCTGTAATCTCTCCAAAGAACACAGCATGCAGCATGGCACATCATCCTGGTTTTCTAAATCGCAGGCCCATTTAGGTGATTTCTGTAAGGAAATAACCAGTCACGTAAATAAGGGAGAAGCAAAAAATGTAACCTTACAGTATCTTAATTAGTTCGTAGCTATTGTCCCAGAAGAGATTTCCTTTCTATCCTATTCCATTAGAAAGATATAGATGAAGGTCACACACTCACCAGTCTAATGTATCCAAAGGTAACATAACATTTTTTTTTACTAGTTTAGAAGAAATAGTTCAGTATTGATTATTTCATTCTTTCTTGCTGAAAAAGAAAACTCTTAAGATAGGTTTTTGCCTATCTTAAGATATGAAGTACTTACCTGGCTGCATATCAAAGTACTGTTTTAAATGTATTGCTTCCATTGCTCTTGTATTACAGGCAATCATAATTCTACTTATAATTCCCTCTCTTACTTAGGATTTGCTTGGGACTGTGGTTTTTTATTTTTATTTTTATTTTTTTTATTTTTTTTGCTGTACGCAGGCCTCTCACTGTTGTGGCCTCTCCCATTGAGGAGCACAGGCTCCAGACGTGCAGGCTCAACGGCCATGGCTCATGGTTCCCAGCTGCTCCGCGGCATGTGGGATCTTCCTGGACTGGGGCACGAACCCGTGTCCCCTGCATCGGCAGGCGGACTCTCAACCACTGTGCCACCCGGGAAGCCCGGGACTGTGGTTTTTTAAATAAGAGATTGGGTTTGGGAAGAATGATTGACTTTATTATATTATTAAAATCTGTTAATTTTATAATTTATTTTCATCCATGAATATAGCTTGCATAATTTCTGGTTTTCAACATTTTATTTTTAGCCCAGAATTGAACCTATTCTGTAAATGTTTCATGGATACTTAGAAAAGGAAGATGAGTTTTTCCTTTGTGTATAAATATAAAAACAAAGTTTATTAATTAAATTATACCAATCCTCTGCTTGTTTCTTATTTATATTTGCTATTTAAACATTAAAGATTTAGGATCAGGCTGTTTCTTCCCATAAATATCCCCCCTGCCCCGCCCGCTGTATTCTGTCATGGTTAATTTTGCAGATTGGAAGTCAGGCTGCCTGTTTTAAATCCTGGTTCCAAATTCACTAGCTGTGTCATCTTGGTCAACTAAGTTAATGTCTCTAAATCATAGACTCACTTATAAACTGAAAATAATAATCCCCTATTTCATAAGACCAGCTTTAGATTAAAAGTTGTAATGGAGATATAGTGTCTGGTACATAATATGGTCAATAAACATTAGTTTTATTATTTTTGGTATTATTATCATCATGCTGGTTCATTTTTAACACTTTTTTGATTTGTTAACTTTCTTTTCCCTTGCAGAGAGATGGAATGATTGACCTTTGATCAAACTGATCCGAATGCTTTCTCTATAGAACACAGCAGAATGCTGGCCAGTGATTCCAAAGCATCCATTTTTCAGACTAAGCTACCAAACCAAAAGAGCCAAAGAGGGAGCCTCTCTCCTGTTGCCTTAAAGTCACCTGGAGGACTTTTAAAAGTAATTCTTGCCCCAGTATTTTTCATTTGTTGGATAAACTGTTGGAGGCAAGCATTGTAAGTAGCAGAAGCAGAGATGGCAGTGGTCCGCGGAGGCAAGGCAGGCCTGGTGAGACTTAGGAGTGGCCTAAACCTACCCACAGCCAGTGATGAACATTCCTGTGCTGGTGCACATCCATCCAGGTAATCCAGGTAGAAACCAGGCTTTCCGGTAGACTCCAGCCTAGCAGGAAAGAGAGGGAAGGGCCAGTAGAGAAAAAGAGGCGAAAATCATCACGGGCTTAAGTCAGACAATGGATGGCACACTTTCTCTGTTCCAGCTGAGCCCACAGTTTAGTGGGAAAGATACACACAGCCCCAAGTCATTGCGTTACCTGTGGGACAGGACTCTAGAACCTCCAAGAAGAGGGAATCACTTAAGGAAGAGGATGACTCAGGGAAAGCCTCACAGAGAAATGATGTTTCAACTCTAAAGGATGAGTAGAAGTCCCCCACCCCCCACCCCTGGCCCTGGCCTCACCCCTAGCAGAAAAAAAGAGGAAAGGGCAGATACAGAGAAAACAGACAAAATCTGGAATGGGCTGAAGTCAGCAAAGATGTTAAAAACATCTTAATTTTAAATAAGATGAATGAAGATTTGATAGGTTAGTAAACAGGTTAGAAATATGCATTCCAGCCATTCAAACCTGAGCCAGTTACTTAACTTACGCGCCTCTATTTACTCATTTGTTAACCAGGCATAACCTGACACCTACCTGACCTAGGTGAGAGGATTAGAGGGTTAGCGTACATCAAGCATGTAGTCCATAGTAAGCGCTCAAGGAAGATTAGGTTTTACTCTTTTATTATTTTTGTCGTGTTTTCCGTTTATTGTTGTCTTATCGTTAATGTCTTTAAATTAGATTAGAGAATATGAAATTAGCAAACAACTTTTTATATGAAAATATACAGTGTCATTGAGGATAGGGTGAAGAGGACACTAGCGCTGCTGGTGGACATGCAACTATTTCTGGAGAAAAAAATACAAATCAAGAGCCTTAAAAATTAATGTTTTTCCACTTTAACCCACTCATTCTATTTCTGGGCATCTATCCTAAGCAAATACTCTGAAAATATGTAGAAAAAACCATGTATGCACAAAAATGTACATTATGAGATCATTTATAATAGCAAGAAAATTGGGAACAAAAAGATTTTAATCAGGCAACTATGAAAAATGATGTTTACCAAGCATTTACAACATCACAGAAAATGCCTATTAAGAAACGAAGAAAGGAGAACAAAAAAAACCTGTGTACGTTATAATCACAACTCCACCACTGGGAGGATCTGCAGAAACAAAAAGATAAGAATCTGCATTAAAATGTTAATGGCTACTTTGGGAGATAGGATTATGTGTAACTTTTCCTGTCTATGTTGCTTTTTCAAATTTTCCAAAATGAACCTCCGTGCTAAAAATACATTTTATGCAAGCAGAAATTGGGTAATATTAAGCCTTAGGTAGTTCCGGGAATATCTCTGCAGAGATGCGTGCTGGAAGTGATTTGGAAGGCCTCCCATCTCTAGGCCTTTCGGATGGATTTCCTTATGAATGCTCCTTCTCTAGAGCAAGAGCAGAAAAGGACAACCACGCGTAAGCGCTCATGGCCCTAGGCTGCTTACATGGCAGGTGACAATAACAATTGTGATCTGGAATGGCTCCCAAGGAGTCATTCAAGCCAGCAGTGGTATTTCGCCAGGTAGAGCAGTCTTGTGGAAGGAAAACACTCCCTTGCTTCTTTGAAACTTCCCAAATGCGATGACGCACGCCACCTGCCAGCCCTCTCGTCTCCCCCTCCACTATCTCCTTTCCCGTCACCTCTCATCTCTTTGCTTTCAGCTCCCTTGCACGCTCTGCGTGCTGCCTTCCTGCGCTTAGCCTCACCCCGCACTCCTGATGGAGACCCTGCACTGCTTTCAGGCTTGTCAGGACCTCACCCTCCTCCAGAAACCAGATGTCAAAAAAGCAAAGTTCGGGCCTCCCTGGTGGCGCAAGTGGTTGAGAGTCCGCCTGCCGATGCAGGGGATACGGGTTCGTGCCCCGGTCTGGGAGGATCCCATATGCCGCGGAGCGGCTGGGCCCGTGAGCCATGGCCGCTGAGCCTGCGCGTCCGGAGCCTGCGCGTCCGGAGCCTGTGCTCCGCGACGGGGGAGGCCACAACAGTGAGAGGCCCGCATACCGCAAAAAAAAAAAAAAAAAAAAAAAAAAATTAAAAAAAAAAAAAAGCAAAGTTCATGCGGTCCTCTTTCATGGGCAAGTGAGGTTTTCTTACCTTTATTGGCACATAAGTCACTTGGTTGTCTTTTAAAAAAATGTTTTTTTGTAATAGCAGTGTAGTTCTTTAATCTACTGTTAACAAATTTCCATAGGAAAGTAACTCCTACTATGGATGCCTTAACACACATGCTATTTGATTACTGACACTGAATAGTCTGAATACAAGGAATATTATTTCCAATAAAAAATAGCATTTAAGCAGGGAAGTGGGGAAGTAGTTTTTTTTTTCCTCTCCAAGACAATTCCTGACCTATATCTAGTTGTTATATTAATATTTGCAAGGCTAATTTCTGAATGTATGCAATTTGGAAAATAATGAAAGAAAAATTTCAGGGTTAATGTTCTAAATCTTCTTCAGGAAATCCATAATTGTCAAACTTTGGAAAGCAAAAATCTAAATTGTAAGCTTCAGTATTTCCAGTTGGTTATTTCCCAAGGCCTGGAGAATTTGAGAACCCAGCACTATATTATGGTTGAAACTCATGGCAATTCTATGTTCATATCTTTAAGACGCATGTTCTAGAAAAAAGCCATTGGATAGCATGATATTCTGTTGAAAAATTCTGTTGTTTTTCCTATGATATTACTGATTTCAGTTGTTTCTTTTCTCATTTTAAACTATTTTAAAATTTTGCTTTTTTTCTTTTACAAATTTTTAATTCTCTTCTGGGTGATGTATATAGTAAAATGAGAAGCAAGGCTCCAGTCTTTCTCAGTTGCTGTAGTTGTCCAATATTATGGAAATGTTCTGAAACAAATATCCTGTTACTCCACCATTAAAATCTGAGTATAACTGAGTATATTTCTACTGTTGGCCCCAGGTAGGGACAAATACTAAACTCCTCCATGTACCTTTTTGCATTATCAGTTTCATGTTGTGTCTAGAAGAAAAGCTGCATCCAGTTTGACACTGGCTTCAAGTCTAGACTCTGGAAGAGACTCCACAATGCTGAGTTAAAAGCCCAGAAGTAAATAAAAACCATGACCATTATAGTACCTTCAAACACTAAAACAACAGATTCTTCAGGGTAGAGCAATCTCCTTGTTCTAGTCCAAGTCCACCAGGCTGCAAACTTCTCATCCCAAGCAGTATAATTAATCAACTTTTCCCATCCAGTATTTCTGGATTCTGATTTTCTTCCCCGAGGTTTGTTGTTGTTGTTTCATTAATTTGTTTAATACCCAGCAGATCAAACCTGTTAAGTCTTTCTCCCCCCACAATATGTGGCTCTTGATATCTCTCCTCAGTATATCTATTTTTATTTCTAAGCCTGGCTGCCAGCTTGATGTTCTACATAGCTTGGTGCTCAGCCAAAGGTTGATCGGAGGTTGGTCAACCTTGTGCCAGTAAGGTTTTTACTTTCTGCAGATGGATCTGTATGGAATGGAAAGGGCACTCAAACTTCAGGCCATTTTCAGGTCCACTGAGCCCTTTCAGGTCTTCTTGCATCTCTTCCACATGTGTGCGCAGGCTTCATCTTCCAGGGATGCGTGGGAGGCTTGGGCCACTCGGGTCTCTGCTGCACATGTGCGCAGTCTCTGGTCAGTTTGGGGTAGGCTGATAAGAGACCTTATCAACCATCTATGGCTTTCTCACATTCAGGAATTCCCTACCAAATCACTAGTGCGGGTACCATTCTGTTGCTCACTCCAAAGAGACCTCAAACCTCCAGCTGGTGGAGCCACTTGCTTTCCTTGTTCACTTGCCACCAAGAGCACTGCTTTAACAACACTTGAACAAAGAGAACCTCCCCTGGCACTGGAAGTAAAGCCACTGGTTTTCATGGCCTGCCCTGCCCTGGATCAGCTACCACATCCACAGAGCTGGGGGTGGGCAGAGGAAGGATGGAAACTGCCTTGATAAGGATACCACTGACAGTGCTGTGTTTACCTGAAGCTCCGTAGCTTTTGTGAATAAGCGTTTCTCAGTTTTGTGTGAGGCTTTGGTCAATTTCTGGAGCACTCAAATGGCCGTTTTTGACAGTTTTATCCAGACTTTGTACTGCTTTTGGGGGAAAGGATTTATCGACCTCTTTAATACATCATGCTGGAAATGACTCTCCCTCCTGTTTGTAGTTTTAAAAAGTGAAACTCAGGTTGGTATAAGGAGAGGCTAAAATTGGAAGCAAGAAATAAGAAAAACAAAAGGAATCTTATTGCCTGTTAGAGTATGACTGATTTCCCAAGATGTGACAAGCTTTCAAACAAGATGTCTTCTACTACTCTCAAATTTTGGACCAACCCAGGTTATATGAATCAGAAAGGGTAAATTTATCTTTAAATTAGAAAAAAAACCTTGTGCAACAATTCTTAGGGATGCAACAAGGTATAGTAAAAACAGTATAACATAAGACATCTAGTAGTAGATCAAGATTCAAAATAAATCTTGGCTATATCGGTATCACTTTGGGCAATTAACTTTACTTCTCTATCTCAGTTTACCAATAAAGAAAAGGGTAACGATATCTAGTTCACAAGGATGTTGAGGGCATTAAATATGATAAAAATTATGAAAAGAATTTGCTCATATCAGCAAGTAGTAATTGCTTAATTGATATTTATATCTTATTACACATATTTTTCAGCCTTTCAGGAACTCAGTTCTCTTCTGGTTAACTGGCCATCTAGGAATGGGTCTACTTTAATTGATCTAGAAAGTCTAAATCAATGTTTCACTTTTATTTGGGACATTCTCTCTCTCTCTTTTTTTTTTTTTGCGGTACGCAGGCCTCTCACTGTTGTGGCCTCTCCCGTTGTGAAGCACAGGCTCCGGACGCGCAGGCTCAGCGGCCATGGCTCACGGGCCCAGCTGCTCCGCGGCATGTGGGATCTTCCCGGCCCGGGGCACGAACCCATGTCCCCTGCATCGGCAGGCGGACTCTCAACCACTGTGCCACCAGGGAAGCCCTGGGACATTCTCTTTTTAAATCACAGGTCTGAGTTTTGAATCAGAGCTCTGGTGATGCAGAGATTTTTCTCTCTTGGCAGAGTCTTTTTTTATAATTTATTTATTTATTTATTTATTTTCGGCTGTGTTGGGCCTTCGTTGCTGTGCGCGGGCTTCTCATTGCAGTGGCTTCTCTTGTTGCGGAGCACGGGCTCTAGGCGCATGGGCTTCAGTAGTTGTGGCTCGTGGGCTCTAGAGCGCAGGCTCAGTAGTTGTGGCACATGGGCTTCGTTGCTCCGCGGCATGTGGGATCTTCCCAGACCAGGGCTCGAACCCATGTCCCCTGCATTGGCAGGCGGATTCTTAACCACTGCACCACCAGGGAAGTTCTGATAAGTTTTTCTCTTAAGGGAATTTAGCCCTCAGAAAGAATATAGATTTGCTTGCTTTGTTTTATCTTCATGTTTTGCTTTTTTTTCCATGTGCCCTTAAAATTGCATCAAGGTAGGCAAGATTATTAGGTTACATAAAATGAAGTTAATGATACTGCATCATTTTTGATCTACAAAAATGGCAAATTCACATGGTACAACATAATGTGTTGCAGAGAGAACTGAACAAGGAGTCAGGAAAGGGGGTCTTATTCTACCACTAATCAGCTGTCTGAGAAGAGCAGATCATGTGCTCTGTGATCCTGAAGCCCTCTCTGGGGAAGTAGGGTACTTCTGATCGGATCTCTACATACGCATTTCTCCCTCCTACTGAATCTAATTTCATTTCTAACAGCATTTGAAATGGCAGCAAAGACCAACAGCCGGTCTGGGTGGTGTAGGGAATTTGTAAAGTCCCATAGAATGACAAAATTCTCTCCTTGACGAAACTCGAACCAGGCTCCTATGAGCTCTCTGCTCAAGTAGGCGTTAACCTTGACCCCTAAAGTCTTGAACAAATGCTGACATAGTTTCTAACAGCTCAGAACTACATCCCTGGGATGACCCTCGCCTGCTCTTAAAGTGCCTGCCTCAGAAAACTCAAGTCTCTCCCAAAATCTATGGTTTGTTTTGGCCAATACTTGAAGATAGGACCTCTGTCTCCCGGTACCGGTGGGAGGCTAGAAGCCTAACTTTGAGAAGTACCAGTTAATAAACCCAGATGTGTTTCACATGGACCAACACTCCCCTTTCTGGTTTTTATAACTTTTTACTTTCTTGACTCCACAGAGCCTTTGCTCACCTCCCTCCCCTTTCCCTCATCCTCCGTTTGAAACATCCAGTCACCTCTGTACCAATCGAAATTGAGTCCAACGCTTGCTAGACTTGCCTCTGTTGCAATAACACATTCCTGATGAAAATCTGACCTTACTACTTCAACTAGTGTCTGGCTTTGTTTATCTTTGATGCAAATAACCCCTATGTTTTGGAGGTTTTCTAGGTAGGGAGGAGAATTAGCAGTCAAGGTCATCCCCCATGAATTCTACCAGATGGTTGGGCTTCATAGAAACAACAGATGTTCAGAGCAGTTTGCACCATTCTTCTTCAAAAAAGCATATGATTGGGCTTCCCTGGTGGCGCAGTGGTTGGGAGTCCGCCTGCCGGTGCGGGGGACACAGGTTCGTGCCCCGGTCCGGGGGGATCCCACATGCCGCGGAGCGGCTGGGCCTGTGGGCTGTGGCCGCTGGGCCTACGCGTCCAGAGCCTGTGCTCCGCGGCGGGAGAGGCCACAGCAGTGAGAGGCCCGCATACCGCCAAAAAAAAAAAAAAAAAAAAAAAAGCGTATGATTGTTTATTAGATAAAACAAGAAAATATATTTTTCAAAAATAATTTTCTCAACTTAAAAACAACACCTACTTCCAATAAAGAAAGAAACAAATAGTACTAATAGTATCATTATCCAAAGAAAACCACTGTTTTCATTTTAGAGTATTTCTTATGGATTTTTTCCTATATACATTCTACATAATGATAATAATGATGTTTATACAATTTGCCTACAGTGTTTCACATAATACCTTGGCATCAGCATTTTTCTGTGTTACTGCAAAAAATCACATAGCTGTATAGTATTTCATCATCTGAAAGGACCTGTACTTATTTCTTTTTTAAATTTATTTATTTTATTTATTTATTTTTGGCTGCATTGAGTCTTCATCGCTGCTTATGGGCTTTCTCTAGTTGTGGTGAGTGGGGACAACGGCCTTCTTATTGCAGTGGCTTCTCTTGTTACGGAGTATGGGCTCTAGGTGCATGGGCTTCAGGAGTTGTGGCACTCAGGCTCAGGAGTTGTGGCATGCGGGCTCTAGAGCACAGGCTCAGTAGTTGTGGCACACGGGCTTCATTGTTCTGTGGGATCTTCCCGGACCAAGGCTCGAACCCGTGTCCCCTGCATTGGCAGGTGGATTCTTTTTTTTTTTTTTTTTTTTGCGGTACACGGGCCTCTCACTGTTGTGGCCTCTCCCATTGTGGAGCACAGGCTCCGGACGCACAGGCTCAGCAGCCATGGCTCACGGGCCCAGCCGCTCCACGGCATGTGGGATCTTCCTGGACCAGGGCACGAACCCGTGTCCCCTGCATCGGCAGGCGGACTCTCAACCACTGCGCCACCAGGGAAGCCCCAGCAGGTGGATTCTTAACCACTGCGCCACCAAGGAAGCCCAGGACCTGTACTTACTTTAATAATTTTCTGTACTAGTATATTTAGATTCGTTTAATTTTTTTAACCAAAATAATAGAACATCCTTTGGCATGATTTTGTTCTTTGTCATAGACAGAGTTTTTTTGTTAGGATAAAGTTCTAAATATGGGTCAAAGCATGTGAACAATTGCTTAAGTTGAATGAAAAATTTATTGAGTCTACCGTGCACAGTGCAGGGTGTTACGAGCAGAGATAAATGGCATTGCATCTAGAGTAAACTATTCATAATACTAGAGACATCATCCACTAGGAAAGATGAGGGTAGTTTTGGGGCCAGGTGTGTGCGAAACAGACCAATGACCATGGTTTACTCTTCATTTGCTAGCACTGGAGATAGCTACATTAACTTGGTATGAGAAAAAGGAGTCAGACCTTTTAATCCTAAAACTTAGGAAGTAACACAGATTTATTAGTTAATTCATAATCTACACAAATGGTGCATGGCATAAAACAGTCAAACCCAGAAATATCTCCAAAGTGTGTGATCATTTTTATATCATTCACTCCACACCATGGGGTGCATTCATGTAAAAAGACCAGGATCGGGAAATGGTATCATTAGTATGTAGCAGCAGTTGCCTTGTTAATGATTAAAAGCTCGTTTTTCTTAGGCAAGCAAGATTTATGCTGAAATTTTACTGTGTTCATTCTTCTCCCTGACTGCAGGTATCTAGAAAGGAAACGATGTCGTCAGGCTGCTGCAGGGATAGGAGGCCATCTCATTGGGAAAACGGGTACCTTCAGGATCCCCAGCCATGGTCCTCCCTCTCTCTCACTCTATCTCACGACACCTCCTAAATGCCTTGGTTCTCATGCCGCCTTTTCTTCACCGTGTGGACTCTGCTTCGTGATTTTCCCTTTTCAACCTTTGGCTCTATCTTCTTCCACCTACAATGAAAATGATCACGTCTGCTTCCTAAGCTATAATTCTAAGAAGGCAGAGATACTATCTGTCTTGTTCATGCTGCTTATCAGGTACCTAGACAATGACTGGATCGTTAGTCTCCAGTAAAGATTATTGAATTAAGCGAAAGAGATATGTCTGATTTCTTTCAGGAGTTTACCCTCTGATAATTCATGCCAAAGTATTACTCGTGCCTTGTTCACTCCTTCCAAGTGACGATGGCATTTTACTAAAGCTGTTCTGTACATGAACCTAAAGATGTAAGAAATGTGGAAATTTCAAGTACAAAAGTATTGATAACAGAGAGAGAGATGAAAGGGAGAAATGAGAAGAGTGATTTGTTGCTTTGCAAATTTATTGTAAATAATTCAAAAAATATATAAAAGAATAAAGAAGAAAACAAATCTTACCTCTAGCTCTACCATCTAGGGATACACATTATGCTTTGCTCCAGCTTCTTGCCCTAAAGGTCACATCAATCCTCTTCTCAAACTCAATGGCATTCTCTTGCCTGAAGGAGTCTGTCCATCTGCTTAAACAAGCCTTCAAGGCCACGGCCTCTGTAGCGCAGGGATCAAGAAGGCTCCTTGGCAGCAGGATAGCACTGGCTAGAGGCCTCATCTACTCTTACAATATTGCAACTTTGGGCAACTTACTTAAGCTTAGGGAGCTTCAGAGTCTCATCTATATGTGGGAAAAAATAAGCATCTCACAGAAGGTCAAGGATAATGAGATGCTGCACATACAGAAGCTCGGACCGTGTTTGGCTCCCAGGGGAGGTTCTGCCCCTGCTGGGGCTCCTTCTGGTTCCCACCATGCTCTTCAATATGCTGTAGCACATGAATTACCGCTGTCCGGAGGTTCCATGGTGACCCTCACGAATCTCATTTATCTGTTCATGTTGTTTCTTGAACTTGGGAGGCCACCCTTGCTCCTCATCATTGCCTTTATTTATTCATTCATTTAACTCCTATCTATTGACTCCTGCCATGTGCAAGTCTCTGTGCCACCACGCTTTGGGCACACAGTGATGGACAAGAAAGACAAACCGTTCTCTGCCCTCATGGAGCTTAGGTGGCAACACAAGGTACCGAATTACAAAATGGGAGGAGATATAGTCTTACCCAAATTCCACTCAGGCTGCAGACCAAACTAGACGTGTTCTGACAGGACTGGGTTTTTTTCCCATAAAAATGTTTACTCTTATTGTAAATGAATGCCTATTCATTGTAAAAAATTTGAAAAATACATGAAAGAATAAAGAAGAAAATGAATATCACCTATAGTTCTACCATATAGGAATACCCGTTATGCTTGTTCTGAAGTATCATTACCATATTTTTCTATGCATATATTACGTATATAATATTGGGAAGTATACAAAATACACATTTCTCAATATTAAAATATTATTTTTAAAAATCTTAATATATTTTGAATATTTTCCTGTCTCATTAAAATTCTTAGCAAGGGCCTCCCTGGTGGCGCAGTGGTTAAGAGTCCGCCTGCCGATGCAGGGGATACGGGTTCGTGCCCCGGTCTGGGAGGATCCCATATGCCGCGGAGCGGCTGGGCCCGTGAGCCATGGCCGCTGGGCCTGCGCATCCGGAGCCTGTGCTCCGCAACGGGAGAGGCCACAACAGTGAGAGGCCCGCATACCGCAAAAAGAAAAAAAAAAAAAAAAAAAAAAAAAAAAAAAAAAAATTCTTAGCAAATGTGTAGGTCTTCATGATATTTCTTAATATCATTCTCCAGTTGCTCAACATAAAGGAAATATTTTCATGAGAGAGAATATATTTAACAGAATTTTTTTTTTGATGTATTACCTGGCAGGCAGTTAGGTTCTCACAATTAAATGAAGCATCCTGCCTATACTTTCCCATATATATGATGAACCAGTAATTCTTTCAAGCAGGAATTGTCTCTGATTTGTAGTCAAAAATGAATCTGTTACTACATGCAGGGAGGTGGTAACAATTCACTCGACTGAATGATAAGGAAACCTGTGTTTGCTTTTCAGAAAACAATTAAGATAACTTAGAATTATTGCTGGAAAAAATTTTTTGGTCTAGGGATTCTCTCACTGTTTCTCTTTGACCACGAATAAAAATATTGTTAGTGAACAATTATATCTTAACAAAGGGTTTTAGTGCTAAAATTGCTGCTTTGGATTACCCTCCCTAACAATCATATACTTCTAATTGTTATCCCTAAAGTCACCAGGAAAAAAGGTCAATAGATTACAATGCTATGAATCTCAATATGATTTAATCCTAATAAGAAGAGAGAAATCAATAAATACCTTCTTCCAAGTTTTATTAGCGTTACAATATTTACGAAGGACTTTTCCATGTATTATCTTATTCTAACGATACTGTCTTGGGAGAGTAGAGAAGTATATCAATCCCAATTTTTTTAGATACAGAAAGTGTAGCACCAACAAATCACTTACTTTCCCTAAAATAGTAGTGTAAGTCCTGAAGTCTTCTAAATCTTAGTCATCATACCTTCTCTGTATTCTTATATTTTCTTCCTCTGTAATCCTAGAATATAATAAATTGTATCTTTTTTAGTTCCGTCTCAAGTCAAGCCAGTTTCTCTCAAATCACATAATGCATAATCTCTGGTTTTAAACATTTAAATAGTGGGACACTTCTGTTAGAAAATGGCCATGCTGACGTGGCAGGGCCAGGATCGTTGTAGGTTGTCTGGCATTTCTCTTGGAGAGAGTCCCACGGCAACCTTGAACAGCCAGCCTTCTGGATGGCCTGGCACTCGCTCACTCACACATGTGTTGGCCATGAGATACCACTACAGGAAGAGCAACCAAAAACGGGTAATGTCTTCTGCTGCCTCTTGGCGATATCTCCAAGTCTGTTAGGTTATAGCTGTGTTGTCCCAGAAACCCACGTTGAACCGAAGATCTAGGGGCAGTGATTCATTAAGGAAGAGGTCCCAGAAGAAATCAGCAAGGAAGGGAGAGGAGTAGAATAAGGAAGGAAGAAACAAGCAAGGTGTCATCTTGATAAAGCCCCAGCCTCAACTTGCTCTCACCAAGAACTCTAGTATGGGGGCTTCCCTGGTGGCGCAGTGGTTGAGAGTCCGCCTGCCGATACAGGGGACACAGGTTCATGCCCCGGTCCGGGAAGATCCCACATGCCGCGGAGCGGCTGGGCCCGTGAGCCATGGCCGCTGAGCCTGCGCGTCCGGAGCCTGTGCTCCGCAACGGGAGAGGCCACAGCAGTGAGAGGCCCGCGTACCGCAAAAAAAAAAAAAAAAAGAGAGAGAACTCTAGTATGAATGCAGACTTGGAGATTGTTGCTCTACCTTGAGGTTTAAGAAGCTGGGATCCTGTACTGCCGTTCAGTCATTGGCTGTGGATCAACAGCAGGAGGGGAGGGGGCTGGATGTAGACTCCCAGGCACAGAACAGTCCTCAGAAGGTTGTGAGTAGAGGCCATTAAACATTACTGGCAGAGACTGGGACGTGAGCGTGCCAAGCTGGACAAAGACATAGGAGGGGATTTGGGCAAAACCCAAGACTGTGTGATACACTTTCTAAACCAGAGACCGCTACTCTCTGCTGTCCTGTTCTCTGCCAGCCGAGGACGTTCACTTGTAATCGGTCTGCTCCCTCCGCAGGGATCAGCTCCTTCTACAGGACCAGATACCTACCTAATTGATGGGAACCCTAATACCCTCCAAGTCTTCGGGAGAGTTTCCCTATTCTCTGTTTACTCGGAGTTGATATGTATCTTATGAATGTGCTGGATTGCAGGACATCTTTTCAAAAAGTGTCCCACTAATAACCTTTTAAGACCTCTGCAGAAGACTGCTCCAACCTCGGGGACATTAAGCAGGTCCCGAGAAGAGAGCCCAAGGTTTCATTAACGAGAGACAGAACCCTCTCCTAAGGTTTCATTTGGGCCTGACAAGCTGGTGTCAAGGAGTCACTACCGTGGACTCCCACGTGGGGGCGATATTTCCCTTAACGCAGCATTGGTGTCCTTTCAACATTGCTTAGACGGAGGTGGGATGTCCTTTACCAAAGAATCACACACTGTTATGGTTTCCAAGTACAGTATATACTCTATAAACCTAAGCGACCACTCAGTATCATCACAGTTGCATTCAAAGGCACACCACTCAGGGACTAAAATGTAAAAGAAAAGCAAATTAAACCTTTAATTTCGTGAAACCAAAAGGAATTATAGTTAATAAGGCATGCACGCAGAAATCTTACATTTCTCTTTTTTCCAGTTGTTCTCTTTTCTTCTCTCATACCTATGGCTGGAAACCCAAATTCTGTCTCCTTCTTCATCCCAAACTCCAAAAAAACCTTGTCTTACAAACTCAGGTCTGCAAGGGGCTCTTCAATCTCTCACCCTTCTCTTTCCACACCTGTTCTCTTTCTGTGCCTTCAGGGAGTTTCTGTAGCTACCCAAGCTCTCTCCTCACCTGTCATCCTAATGTGTATTATAAAGGTTCAGGAACTTATGAGACAAAATAGATGGATGTCCCAGGAGGGAAGGAAAGCCCATGAGAGGATTCTCCTAAGTGTGGGACAAGGGGGTTCATCTTGTCTCGCCAGCCACCCAGCCCCCGAGGGTTTTGCATTAGCCACCGGGGCACTGAGTGATGGACACGTTCGAAGACCCTGGAGTCCCTGTGGGTTGCACAGTCATTCACAGTTAAATGAGCCGTGAAAAAGCCTCCTCTGAAGCATGCTTGCGACAGTGCCCTTGGGTCCCTCTGCTAACATTAAGTCACCTGGGCCAGATCTGTTTTTCTCAGGACTTTCTCTAAAGGTAACTAACGTGGACAACTACAACATAGCATGACCTCAGGGGTCCTTTGTAGGGCTGCCCAGACCCACAAACACCCCCTTCATGTGGCCTTGCCGCTAAAAATCTTTTGATAGAATCAAAAAACAAAAAAACAAACAATCCTGGGAGGAAGCCTGCTTAAACTCTTTACAGGGCAGAGCCTTAAGAGCTGTGGAGGACAGGACTTCACAGTGGGGATGGGCTCGTGATGTTGGGGAAAAGGAAGAAAAGAAATGTTGAGGTGCTGAAATTAAATTTTGTATATGTCCAAGCTTTCCCTAGGACTTGCTTATTCTTTCCTTTTCTCTACCTCTGTTTCTGGATTGAAATCACAGGGAAAATTCTAGACAAGCCACATATGTATTGTGAGCATATTCTTTAAGCAAAAGTTGGAAGCTACGGTCTAATGGTCAGTTTTTCTTTCTTTTTTTCCAGCTTTATTGAGACAATTGACATATAACATTGTATAAGTTTAGTGTGTACAATGTGACTTGCTATACATATATATTTTGAAATGATTACCATAATATGCTTAGTTAACACCTCCATCACCTCACATAGTTACTATTTTTGTGTGTGTGGTGAGAACATTTCAGATCTACCCTCTCAGCAATTTTCAAGTATACAATATAGTATTGTTAACTGTAATCGCCATGCTGTACATTACATCCCCAGAACTCATTTATCTTGTAACTAGAACAGTTTTTCTTTAAAAAAAAAAAAAAAGTAAAAAAATCTTCCATCATATAAATTTTGAAAACTATTTTAAAAAATATGTATGTAAATTAATTGTAAATAATATTTTTGCTATTAGCCTTAGGTAAAGGGATTGTCGTTAATTTTTACATAACATACACATTTGCCTTTGGGACACTGGTGCTGTTGGTGACTGAAATTGGGTATCCTTCTTTTCACCTCTGTAAGCATCGAGTTGCATCCTGTAATTTGTATAGGGGACTGTCAGTTCCCCTGGAGAAACATGGAATGGAATGGTGATCCCAATTGTCTTCAAAAATTAAAAGGTCCATTGGGTGCAACAGTTTCCCATCAGCCCTCTGCTGGGTACCACTTTGTCACTCTGTTGCTACATACCAGGGGCAGACATATCCCACTGAGTATCACCTGGATACCACCACATCCTATAGGTATTGATCCTTGATGCTTTACTGGACATTGGAATCTTTTCCCTGGTACTGTTGCTGCTCAGCTGTGCCCTGTACTGAATGCTTGGGCGACATTACCATACCAAATCTGATTTTTAGTAAGAAGGGGGGAAATGCCTCCCTTCCATTTAAGGTTTTAGTCTATCAGATGGCCTCTGAAGCACTACATTGTCCTCCAGTGTTTTAAAAGAGTACTAGTAAAGCAGATTTATTTTTCTCCACTTTGTTCATTTAGACTCTCTGTGGCACTTAGGCGTATATTCACGTCATCCAGCTGGGAGACAGATCTAGATGACAGACCACACTGTACACAGGCTTCCTTGCTCCTCTGTTGGGGAAGGCTGTCTCCCTGGGTCAAATTCTTGTTGCCAGGCAACTTCTTCCTTCAGAATGAGAACCGTCCCAAGAGGACCCTCAATCCATATGCAAACAGGCTCCAGGCAGCTGCTCTCACCAATTCAATAGACAAGCCCAGGCCTGACGGACTCTCTCTTTGAGCTAAATTGAGATCCCCATTACATTAATTGAAGAGACCACAGATTCTTCTTTCTACTCTTGCTTTAGTGAGATTGTTTTTTCTTTTAGGCTATATTAGATCCATAATAAAAGGACAACATTACAGTATTATAATCCCTCTTCATTTATAAAACCATCGACCTTCCCTCTCCAGCACCAACCCACACATTCTTTTGCCATTCGTCTTGCGTAAGAGGAGCGCACAGAAGACTCTTGAGTGAATTAAATTACTTTCTTTCGTAGGGCTTTATGATTGTCCCTGTCGACAGTTATGCCTAAAGCAGTGGCTCTGAACAATATTTATTAAAGACTTTCGAAGTTCCAGGTGCTGTGCTAAGCATTAGCATTAGGGCTAAAGGTGAATCCAGCATAACCCCTAACACCTAAGAGCACATAACTAGTTGGAGGTCCACCATAAATGTAAGTTTGAATATGATGTGGTGTGTGCTGCAGTGAATAATCTGAAAACCAAAGAAAAATCAGTGTCCCAGTCTTTCTAGAAGAAGTTGCACTGATTTAGAGAGAAGCAGTATCAAACTGCCCCTGTGATCCTCGACCTTGAGGTCTGGGATTTTTGATTCATGGTGGTCAGGCTTACCTATGAGCTGTAGTAGTGACTGTGTTTTGATGGCCACCCAACTGCTTTCCATTGCCACAGTCACGTTGAGACCAGATCCCCTAATTTTCAAAACAGGCATGGATATCTCATTTTCAAAGCAGGGATGAAAACCTGGGTGACTGAGGTTGTACAGCAGCACTAGCTCTGCAGACCCCCAGGTTTCATAGATGCAAGTCAAAGCTGAGGCATCTCAACCCCCTGGGAGGCCCACATAGTCCTCCCTGACAGGGAAGATTTGTCACTCGCCGTGAAGACTAAATTGAGGTTAAAACTGTGGACTAAAAAATTATTCACAACCTAAAAGTTGAGAGTTCTGTTGTATTCCGTGGGACTTCAAGCGCTGGAGGCAACATCTCAAGCAACCCTGAGAGAACTGCTCGGAGGAGGGGGGTGGGTGGAGCCAGGCTATATAGAAGTTTTGCAACACAGGGCAGGTAATCTGAACGTCAAAATATTGTTGTTAATTAAAGAAAGCCAGATATGTCAAGTTAAGGAATTTAGCGCTTTTCTATGTATGGGAAGATGCAGGAGCCTGGGCTCACTGAAATCATTCCTTTGATATGCACCTCAGCTATCTGCGGGCCAGTATCCTGTGTTTTCACATCCTGAGTTTCCTCAGGGCTCACCGTGGGGAGTGGCCGCAGTCTGATGGCTGCTAGATGGCAGATATTCTTTCCTTCCTGAGCTCCCTCATGACGGCTGTGACATCCTTTGTTTACTGATATGGCAGGTAATACTCCATTTATCAGAACCTTAATTTTCGGGAAGACTGATGGGGAGAACCCAACTGAGTTCCTCAAATGTTAGGTTACAAATGATCTGCTGCATTTTTAGCAATTCCAGAAATAAGAGAGACCCATTGATTCCTCTGTGAGCTGTCAGAATGCCAAAGGGGTAACACTTTTTCTACGGAAGGTGGTACAATAAAGAAGAGCAGCAAGAGAGGTTTCCAAAAACATCCCAGACATCTTCAGACGGCTGACACAGTGCCTGGCACAGTGCAAGAGAGAACATCGGTAGGCTGCTACCAATAGGTGGTGGGTAGGTGAGAGATGATTGAATGAATGTATATAGATCTGAGGGATGGCGTGAGTTTCCTGCCTGGCTTAGTCAAATGTTGCTTTTACAAATGTTGCTTCTGCAATAAATAACTTGGAAGAGGGAGACAGCCTGGCCTCAGTCACAATTTTCTCTCCCATATTAAACCCAGGAAAAGAATCTATTACTGTGGAGAGAGATTGTTTTCATTTAGAGAGAGTGATCCTCTTAAGTGGCTTTTCAGTATGAATCCTGTGGGGTAATCATCCCCAAAAGAGGAACAGACAGAGGGAAGTGGTTAAGGGCAAGGGGGTTGGCATCAGAAAAATCTCGGTTGATTCCCAGCTCCAACGTTTGCTGGCTGTACGACATTAGGCAAGGTTCTTCACAGAGCTGAGCCTCAGTTGTCTCCTCTGTAGTATGAGAATGGTAGTACCTGCCTCAGAGGATTGTTGGGAAGATTAAGTGAGGATATCCATGCAAATGCTGGCACAGCATAGCACTCAGAGCCCGTAGCCACAACCAGGATCAGACTGCACTGATGAATACGGTGTTGGACTGGCTCCAGCCCCTGCCCCTTGGACTCCTATAAGCTCATGAAGGATGCACCATCGAACTTCATGGAGAAGATGTTGACAACCTTTCCACAGCCCAAGCTCAGTGACATCCTTGGATCCTCTCCCATCTCACACCCCACGTCCACTTGGTCTATTTCTCTTCACCTCATAGATTCCCCTCGACTCCATCTCCTGGGATCCATCTTCCTTGCCACCAATCCAGATGAGGTGCTGATCATCATCATTCACCTACAACATGACCTTCACCCCCTAAACTCCCCCTCTCTCTTCACTTCATTGCCCTAGTGCCCCACTCTCCAGAATTGACTCTATAAATCCCATTCCTGAACCAGTCAGCCTCCTTCTTGCCTCCAGTGCCGACACAATGACCTTATCCCAAAATTGAGTCCCAGCTAGCCACACAGCCTTGCATTTGAACCTGCCTGCAATGCCACCTACCATTTGCACTCTCCATGCCAACTCGAGTAGACCCTGCTCTTTCACTTCTCATTTTCTCATGAAAATTAATTGGCAGTCATCTTTACCCAACTCTTTGTTGGGTGAGAAACAACTCTTCTAAAACTTGGCTAAGTGATAACTCTCAGAGAGTAGCTGTCTTTTCTGTGCCCTCATAGCAATTTGTGATGTCATTGTCACAGCACTTCTGAATTCCCAATTAAACCATTACTGAGTAGCTGCTCTGTGCCAGGTGATAATTTGGATATATGTATATATATAGATATAGATATAGATATAGATATAGATAGATAGATAAATAGATAGATATAGATATTTATATTTATATAGATAGATAGATAGATAGATAGATAGATGAGTAACCCTAATAATATCCTTTTAAGACTATTCAACTTTTATAGGTAAATAAACTAAGGTCCAAGAGGTTTAGTAATAGGCCAAAATTCACATAGCACCTATGTGGCAGAGTTAGCAGTAAACATGATGGAAGATCTAAGTCCCATGTTTTTTTCATTAAAGCACAACCTCCACAATGCAACCAGTCACATTGCATTTGTTCACGCCTTAGTCCCCAGAACTAGACGTGCTCTCTTGGAAAGATGAGATGTGTCCAAATGAGATGTATTTTATTCTTCTTTGCATCACCAGCTCTTAGCCCAGCACCATGCAGATTCCATATACTCAGTAAATGTTTGCTGCATGAAATAATGGGCTTTGTGTCCATGAAGAAGGTTTGACTGCATCTCCTTCGAGCATCCATTCTGGAAGGAGTTACAGGACAGTGTTGGAGACTGTTATTCACACAACTAATGGGCATGCAGTGTGGCAACCGACCACATCAGTAAGTCTTGTGTCCTATGTCATCTCTGGCACTGTGTCTTAAGTTGCAACCCTGTTCATAAGTGGGATGACTAGTTCCATGTAGCCTCTCGGGAAGTCATTTGTCACTTGTCTAAAGCCTTCCTCATTTCCATCTTAACAGAAAATCTCCATCACACATCCTCCACCCAATCCGTCATCTCTCCATCTTCTCCATCTGAAGACAACAAGTGAAATGGAACCAGAGGAAAGCTATGCTCCCACCGGGATGTCTTTCTATCCAGCCTGAACATAGCTGCCAAAATATCCTGCAACTTCAGGGCATCAGGGTTTTTTTTTTTTTTTTTCATATTTGAAAAGCAATATCCGTGTAGCTTCCTGTCCCCAATAAGGGTAATCATGATCAGATTCTGTGCACATCTGAAATCTTGCAAAAGCATGACATGCCTCTGCCAGAATAAGAAAGAGCGTCTTGGTCTCCTGACTTCTCTACTTGGGCCTCATGCCCTAGAGAAGCTTCCTGCTAAGAGGTCCTGGATGCTCTGTGGGGGTCAGACATAGCTGATCAAAGTCCCAGACGGCTGGATTTAACTACTCCATCAGTGTCTTCAAGGTCCAGCGGCCACAGAATAATTTCAAGTTCAGACAGTTGTTTTGCTGATTACTTCACTGTAAGCATATTTTAAAATGATTTTGTAGATGTGGAGTTACCAGGTGTCTACTCCCAGGGAAGCTTTCCCAGTCACCTTGCCTGATCCCATTGAAAAAGAAGAGGTTTCACTGCATTTTCCATCAGCTGATGAGTCTTCCAGTATATCTCATATGTGCTCTGCTCTTAAGGTTGTCCATGGGCAAATTGGAGCCCATTCGGCAGAGTGATTCTTGCTGCTGAGCTATTACAGGGGATCTAATTAAATTAAACCATAGGCAGGAGAAAAAAGTGCATAACCTTCATAATCTGTGAAACCTTGACTCGTTTGCCAAGCATCATTTTCCCAAAAATGGGGACTGCAGCACGTCACCAGGAGACGAAATCCTAAAATGGAATGCGTGATTGTTTACAATGTGTGCAGGGATGCTGAGCCTCAAAACCAGAGAGGGAGTGAAGCCAAAATACGAGGCATGGGAAGCAGGAGTACCCCATACACAATGACCTTGAAATCCAAATGAGCTCCTGATAATTGGTTGGAGGGAATGATCATTTCCATTTCTGAATTTGTCAAATTGGTTTCTTCTCAGGGAAAAGGAAACATCTGCTCTACGAGGCTAACTCAGTTCTGAGTCAGCTTGTCTCCCTGTGTTTTGCTGTAGCTGGGTGAGCAAAAGTGGGGACTCCATCTGGGCAGCAGAGCCTGGAATCCAGTTTTCTGACAACACACATCTTCACCTAACTTCCCCGGGGAGCTCTCCACAGGCAGGGCAGGACCATCCAAAGCTGGCTGAGTTGCTAAGTTTGGGAACACTGTCTGTCCTCTTCTCACTGCCAGACAAGCTAATTTTCCTGCACAAGAAATTTGCCACCAAAGAAGAGGTAATATTTATTGAATACCTACTATGTGGCAAAACACCATGATGCAGCTTACACATATAATGATTACCTCGTTTTATACACACAATGAATCTGAGACTCAGAGATGCTGACTTGCCCAAACTGCACAAGTGAAAGAGGAAGGACTCAAACCCAGATCTCATTGGTTTCAGAGCTTGTATCCTTTATACTGTATTATTCTTGTACAGTTGCTGGGGAAAGCTACACAGTATGTCTCAGCTTCCATAATGGAACGTGGATAAATGAGTATGGGCAAGAAAGATTAGAAGGTTTCTACTGTTCGAATTTTCTTCCAAGGCTTTAAAATCTGAGTAACAGTGTGGCCTGATGACAGCTGAATATGCCAGTTCCTTTTTCTGGTCTTCATCTTATGGGCTAGGTGTTTATAAGCAAGCCCAATCTTTTGACATAGGTTGTGTATCTAAAGGGAGGAGTTGTAATTCATCTAAGTGGTTCATTCTGAACCTCTTGGACCTTGATTTTGTAGGAAAAATAAACCACTGACTTCGTCTTGGAGCAAGGATATTTTGACCTCAGAAATTTAGCCATGTACAAGATCCCATGTTATTCATATTTAAATATATGCTGGTCAACCTGGTGCATTTTAAGTGGGGAATTTAAGATGTCAGGAGCAATGTGGTATCAGCTGTCCTGGGTGCTATACACAGTGCTAGCACCATCAGGCATTGCTAGATCCGACAAATCTGACAAACACAGAGTTTGGCAGGGTTGCAGCTGTGATCACCTCAATGCCAATGATACCCCACTGAACTGAAATTTTCAAAAGTCTTTGTAGGGCTTCCCTGGTGGTGCAGTGGTTGAGAGTCCACCTGCTGATGCAGGGGACACGGGTTCGTGCCCCGGTCTGGGAGGATCCCACATGCCACGGAGCGGCTGGGCCCGTGAGCCATGGCCGCTGAGCCTGCGCGTCCGGAGCCTGTGCTCCGCAACGGGAGAGGCCACAACAGTGAGAGGCCCGCGTACCGCAAAAAAAAAAAAAAAGTCTTTGTAAACATTTCCAGTCCAACTGTCCTTCCCCAAAAGTTTAAAGTTGACTAGATTTACATTGACCAGCAGGCAGCCAGGTTATTGGGCTTTTTTATTCCAGTAAAGCTTAAATAACTACATGGTTATATTCTTTTCATCTTTGGGTAACTAAATTTGGGGTCAGCCTTAGACTCACCAGGCTAAAAACAACAAAATACCTTTAGTTTTAAATAGACAATCTGACAGATTTTTTTAAATTGATAAAGAAGACTATACTTCTAGACTAGGTAAACTATTGGGAAAAGAAATCTTGTATAGTAGAAGGTGGACACCCTTCCTCTCCCTTGCAGCTAGTTATACTAGACCTAACTGTGGAATGGAATCATGTAGAAAATATCATGAAACACTTGGTCTTCCAAATATTCATTCTATCCAGATGACAAATTATATATTCTGCTGACTTCCATAGTCTGTTGATTTCATATGTTGTACTCAACCTGTACATTCAAAATTCTTTTTGAAATCTTGCTATGTGCCAGGCTCCCTTTGTACTGTTTCAAAGGATGGGGGACTTAGGTTGGTTTTAATGCAGTGGTTAATGTGGAAGTCATCTTTATAAGACTGACCTAGTTGAACAATACCCGATTCAAAGGCTTTATTTTCAGGACTTTGCAAAGAAGTGGGAGGGAAGAAGTGAGAATAAAGGGTTAATTTTAAGCCAGGGTTCTTGGGTGGAGAGGGAGCCAAAGCTAAAATCACAAGGCATATGTAGCATTTGCTACAAAATCTAGTCAAGCCGTGGAACTTCCATCTCTTAGACTTTGACCTCTGGTCTTCTGACCATGATTTAGCGAGCTTGGTTTCACTCTCATAAGTTTCTGATTTTGTTTTAATGACTTACGGTCCATTCTTTTCTTGATTTTGGCTTTTCAAAATGCCTGTGATCGTCTAGATTCCTCACATGCTTGCCAACCCATGTCAACATCCCGTGTCTCTCGTTGCCCGTGATTCATTTTCTATACACCCAGCATCTACCGTGTTCCAGGCACTGTGTTAGGTACTGGATATACATATATAGACATATAGTGTCTCTGCTTTCAAAGAGTACCTGGTCCACTGAGGGAGGAAATTCAGTTAACTAGAAGTTGTAAGCTACGTGGAAAATTCTGTGTAGAAGAATACACAGCTCACATTAAGACAGCGAAGGAGAAGCACTTATCTGGGAAAGGAGGAAAATTGTCATGGGTGCATTTCCAGAAAAGGACAGTCTCTCTACCCAGAGAAAGGGTGAACGAAGTTTGTCAGACGGGTAAGTGGAGAAGGCAGTTCCTGTAAAAGCAGCTGGTCTGCACAAGGGCCAGGATATATAACAAGCATAACACTGCGGTTGTATAAATATGTGGGTGATTGAACATTGCATCCAAAATGATTTTAGAATCTAGCATTAAATAATATTGAATAAAACAGTGAAAGTAACTCCCTGTCAACTGCCTCTCAATTTTGTTTAATTCAGGGAATAAATCTTTCCTTGTTTCTGAATCTATTTCCCATTTCTCTGACACTTGCTGATTTCCCTTTGTGTCAAACAGAGAACAGGCTTTCAGCTCAGATACAGGCAACAGTGTCTTCTCAGAGCTTAATGATTTTGTTTCATTTTTATTATATTTATTTTTACAGTTTTAATTTTGGCAACTGATTGCAGTTTTCCATTCACAGCATTGATACCAAGTTTCATTGGAAATGATTTTATTTTAGTTAGAAGTGCAATCAATTGAAATAAAACCAATAGGCAAAAAGTAATACAGGTGGTACATGAATATGGTAATCATCATGAAGTCAGTATACCAATGACTAACGTTTGATAAACACTGATGGGGTGTACTTGGAAAAGAGAAAATCATAAGATGGAGTGAAGTGGGAGAGTGGGAAATGAGCTGGAAGAGTTTGGCAGAAGCCAGCCTGGGAAGAGCATCTTATGTCAGGCTGAGTTAAGCTTCACCAGGAGCCATGGAAGGGTTAGAACCAGGAGAATGGCACGACAGGGTTTGCAAGTTAGAACCTTCTAGCAGGAGGTGAAGGATGCCCCAGAGGAGCTGAAGGAAACAGATCAGTTAGGAGGCTAACAGGGTCCCATGATGAGGGCAGGACCAAGCATGCAAGCAGCGGGGCTCTGAAGGAAGGGAGGGTTGTGTGTGACATGTTAGTGGTACAATCACCATTGTCCCCAATTAGATGTGGAGGGAGAAATCTAGAATATTGCTCAGGTTCTGGCTTGTTGCATGGGCGACATGGGGCTCTCCTAGCCAGGAGAGGGGATATTTTCCCTTGGTTGTTCCTTTGCTCGATCATTGACATGATTTTGACCCTGAGTGGAACCCTAAGTCTCATGAACTCTGCATTACCAGCTTAAGAGGAAGGATGCAAGGTCTTCCCCTCACACTCCTGGCCACAGATCTAACTCCTCAGACAAACAGAGCAGAATTCCAAATGAGCAGTGCAGTCAGCATCGTTTCACGTTGTGAAAGAGTTTTTGGTCAAGTAAATATGACCCCCTCTGGCTCTGCCCTGAAATTTTCTGGAGTGCCTACAACAAATCAAGGTAGATTTCCTAGGTTAATAAAATTACTATAAATCCTAAACCCCATAATTTCTGATTAAATTTTTGATCCATGTGTGAAGATACATGGTCCTATGATTTCAGAATTTGAAGTCAGAGAGATCAGAGATGGTCTATACGCTAAGGAGTTCCTGAGGGAGGTCTTTATTTGAAAAGAAAAAAAGATTATTCAGAAGGGAGGATGGTATCTTTGCAGGAAGATTCTCGTACGAGAGTAGAATTATCTTATAATCAGCAGGAACCTGGTTACTGGGAATTGAGGACCTCAGAACGAGTGGCTCTCACCCATAGCACTTTCTCTCTTCCCGGTTCTTCATAGTAGAGAGTCTAGGACCCAAGGGGAACTTGTCTGTTTTGTTACCGTATTAGCTGCTAAAGTACACACCAATGAAGATTTCCTCCAAAGAAGACGGAAAGTTCACTTTAGGCTCAACTGTGGGAAGCTGCAGGGGCTCTAGAAAACGACCCTAGCTTGAGGCCCCCAAATCCTGGGGAAGCAGTCTACGCCCCTCACTTCAAGAGAAGGGCTCAAGGTCAGGCAAGAAGGAATCACCTAATGAAAGTCATGGAATCGAAAACAAGTGTCTGCTTAACTCCTGATGATAATTAATAATGAACAGGACACAAAGTTTACATCTAGATTATTTCCTTAAAAATATAAGAAAACTTCTTCATGTATTCTTTTTAGAGGGAGCCAGGATTATTTTCAATGAAATACATTTTTATTTAAATGAAGGATAATGTATGGGCAGTGATATTAAACTCTCTTGCCTTTAACAGTATAACCGCATTAACTATACCACAAGTCTGATGATGGGTATGGTAAGACCAAGTCACCCACCATCCTTGATGTAGAATGCAGTTTTAAAGAATGGAATCCAAAAAGCTGAAGTCTCTGAATTATTCATTGCTTCATGCTCACGATGAGAAAAATCATCCTGTTATACATGCATAAAGAGGGAATAGAGTGTGAAGAATTATGGGATAGATAATGGAAGTGGGTGAGAACCATCCATAAATAATGTGGTTTCTTACGTGTAGGACTTAGTCTGGGATCTGACGCCTCTAATTTTGTCACTCTGTAGACCTTTGCCTGGATTATAGTTTTTTAAGGAAATAGACATCCTGGATGTAATCTAATGATTTGGTTTGAACATCCTGGGTGCAAGCTAAGGCAGACGGGTGTGCGTGGGTATCCTATCAACTTAGGATCCTTTTGTGTCTGTTTTATCAGATGTTTGCAATGAAGTTTGAAGATAGTATTACGAAAACTCTACGAAGAGTTATGTTTCAGTAAATTTCCGTGAAATTATAATGAAACATTAATGCAATAAGCCATTAAAAAATCAGAGACTTTATGGGAAACAGTGTGGCTACATAAGAAGCAAATACATAAAATAAAGAACTTATTTAAGCTACAACTTTCTATCTTTTTTAATAATTATGCTGCTCAACATAGAGTTGTTATTAAAAAGGGATTTGCCTACTGGCACTAGATTGAAGATACGAAAAAAAATGTTTAACTGACCAGTTTGTGCAATATAAAGTGTGTTGTTTGGGACTAAAATATTTAGTTTCCAAAATAAAGAACCGGAGGGGAAGGAGAAAATGGAAGGTAACATTTGAATACTCACTATGAGCTAGACATTTTCTGGCTTCCTTCTGTGTGTTCAGATGTAATTCTCACTATACCACAGCTTTGTAAAGTCACTTGAATTCCCAAGTTAGAGATCAGGAAATAAGCTTGGAGGAGGAAATTGTCCAAATTCAAAGTCGCTAAGTTGCGGGGACAGAGCTTTGACAGCAAAGCCCCTCCTCTTTGCACTGTAGGATGCTACCTACATATTTTGTGAAATTGTGAATTTATCCCCCTGGCTACACTTCATTTCCTTGGAAAGCTATGTTTAGGGAAAGGGGCATAGAGTCACTCAGCCAAGCAAATTGGATTCCAGAGTAACTTTATGCCACGCCACAAGGGCTCATATTCTTTCAAATAGAAACTTGGTTTTGCATGAAACTTGTACTGTCCGTGTGGTGAAGAGCTGAAAATGAAAGAGTTGTTTGTGCTTGGCTCGGGGGGGAAGAGGAGGAATACAATCAGAAAACCTGGGTACAAGTATCACCTCTGCAACTGACGGATATGTAGCTTTAGGAAAAATTCTTAGCCTTTCTGAGTCTAAGTTTTCCTCACGATTTAGCCTACCAACATCCCAACGTATGAAGAGAATTAAAAAGAAATACAGGATGTTTTAAGTCATAAAATTTTATAAAATGTTATTATGTTTAATAGTTTATTTCTCTGCCTATGAACAAACACATACATAAGCTATTAAAGATGTTTATGTCTACAAAGGTAATAAATCTCTAGCCTCTTTGGCATGTTGTGAGGTGGTGAGGAAGTGTTTCTTCCATCAGATTCTGTCCCTAAAAGTTCATTTGAAGGGGGAGGGTTAGAGAAAGATCCTGGGTGGAACTATTACCCTAGTCTCTGTTTCCTCTTTAGGAATTACTGGTCTCCCTCTCCTGTTTTTAAAAGGATTAGGTGGGTCATGATAGGTTTCCTCCAGGTAACAAATGCCTTTTCCTATCCCCCTTGTGGGTGATGTTTTGGAGCTCACTGAAGTTCAAAACCAAAGGCTCACTGGAGAGGTCTAACAAATGCCATTCCAGGAGTGCAGTAGGAGGCCAAGGGTACACGCGTTTGACTACTATGTACAACAACAGCCTTAAAGCTTAGGAATATTGCAGCTTCCTGTAGCAGCAGGATGGCTCTTTTGTAAACTTAAAGCATTTCTATTTCCTGCCAAATTAATCTTTTGGAGTAAGAGTTTCCATCGATTTATTTTACCCATCCATTATAGAAAGAGCAAGTCAGAGATAGAGTGCAAAGCGATGCTACATGAGATCATCAAAAATTTCCACTCCTTCCAGCATCCCAAACCTCTCGATTTCAGAATTGCCTCACTTCACCCCAAATCTCTGACCTCAAGCCCCTTTGTCATTTATCATAAGGACAGAGAACCAAGAAATCTAATGATGGGGAAGACAACAGGCTGCAAAGACAGATTGTTTGCTAGTTTGCAGAGCCAGACTGGGTTTGACATGCAAGAGTACCTGAGTGAAGTAAACAGGATTGTAATGATTAACCAGATATTGAACGTGGCTACGTGTGCGTCTTCGCTGCTCTCCACACCACCCTCTACCCTGCATGGTTCTACCTCCAATATCAGTATGTCTTACGGACTCGATTTTAACCGAAATTACTGAGACAGCTGCTTGTGGTTTTCAGTTCAGGGGATGGACAAAGCCTCAGATGTAAGTTGAAGACAGAGGGAAGTGTCTTCATCTTTAAATTTTAAATATTCTGTGCACTCCTCGATTTGCTGAATGGTTTGTTGGGTGGATTGGACAGGTGAGTGAATGTCATGACTTCAGGATAGTGTGTGAAGAATTTGTATGTGTGTGTGTGTTTGTGTGTAAATCAACATTGATACAAATCTGAGGACTCTGAATAGTTTTGGAAATTCGGTAATACAAACAGAAAAAACTGGCACAAAGCCCCCTGTTTGAATCTCCTAGACATCCAGATTGCTTTGGAAATGATGCTAATGGATCTATCACTAGGTAATAGGAATTGCACACAGATTTGGAGGTGGGAAGACTCAGGGTACCCTCAGACTCTGAAGGAAGCCGATGGTCATCTCAAAGGATTGCTGACCTCGACTCCATACACTTCAGAAGTCCTGATCCTATTTGGAGGAATGAGGAAGAGGCTTGAAATATACAAAAAGTACCACTCATGCAAGTATCTATTTGCTAAAATATGGCTTTTGTTTTGTTTAGACTAATTTCAAGAAGAAAAGGAATACCCTCATTTCTATGACTAAGTCTTAGAATGTGGGAAATTTCTCATGCATAGGCCCTTCCCTGAGTACTAGGATGGACATTGAGTTTGCTTTACTGATAGAATGAGGAGGAAAGAACCCAATGAAGACTTATTTTCTCTTAAAACTGTGAATTGATAAATCATGGACCTGATGGAGAAAATACGTTTACTAGAGCTCTAGGAGAGCTTAGCAGGGCCCGGTTCTGACTGGCTGCTTCTACGCCTTAGTGGCCACCAGATTCTCTGGACCACGGTAACAAGTTTCCCTTTCATGACTGAACGGGTCTCCACACTGACCTTGCCATGAATCTGAAGAAGTTACTTGCTGTCTGTACAGAGCATGATAACAAGCAGGATCCAGTCGATCGTGATATCCTCTCTGATATGTTCTTGTGTGTAGGGGCTGGGGGAACTGGGGGAAAGAAAGTGTCATATTGCTTGGTTGTGACTCCTTCAACAAGGTACACAGTAGTAGGCAGACTCAACAGGCAGAAGATGATTCAAGAATAGGCAGGGGGGCCAAAGCAACAGACAGACAAGATGATGATGGGATCCATCAAACACAGTCCTAAATTAGCAAAACCGTCACAGTAAAAGGCAAGGTGCTAGTCCAACAGACTGGACAATTTGTCTGTTGACCCACACTCCCAGATCTCCACAGAGTAGCATTTTTATTGCAGTATTGTCTTCCATGGAAAATGAACAAAACTTTTTAAATAAATCACAATTACTTATTGCTTAGTATGTTGGATAATAAATTCTTTAGTTTATCAGTACCTCACGGCCTTCAAATGTGCATTCTTCAAATAGTTTCAATTACATATACATTCTTTCTCCTGAACAATAAATTATTCTTTAAAAACAAAAAGAAAAAGGAAAAGATACATAATTTTAAAGCAAAGAAAAACCAAAAAAACATATATTTTTGACATTTATCTTAAACTTATATGAAAACAACTCTATGTTAGGTGTTTGTTTAAATATAAATAATAAAGGACATTATGTTATTTACAATGTTACATAGTAAGTTGAGAGAGTAAAAAAAAAACCTGACATGAACTCATAAAGACAGTAAATGATTTAGGGAAACATCCAAGTAATGTACAATGTGTATTTACAAAAGAATATATAATAGAACTTGTGATATGTGGCCATTTCCTTTTGACTGCATCTCTCTGCAGTGTTTCATGGGTCTTTGTAGATAGAAATCTTTGTGGCTGGTGGGAAGCAGCCAGGACTAAAAGATAAAACTAGGTCTTCCTTATTTTCACCAATGTGAGCCATGCACCTTTCAACCCCGGACCAAAAAAAAAAAAAAAAAAAAAAAAAAAAATTACTGAGCAAATGACCCTGGATAAACTCTAACTGTCTCAAGATAGTCACACTTAAATAAGGAAGATACGGCATGTTGCTCTTTGGGACACATTCAGGCAGAGTGCCATTTTGTAGAAAGCACGAGACTGTCCAGGTACTCTCAAAAACAAAAGCTCTACCAGGCAAGGAGGGAGAGTAGGGTAGTAAAGGAATCTGGCGTGAGAAAAAGGAGTTTTTCATATACTATGCTCCACTCCATATTCCTCAGTGGGATATGATTTCAGACCCAGGAAACAAAGTCACCGTCAAACTTCTGGGCAATTTCTGCTACCTGAAGACCCATGAAAGTTTCCCGTATGCGGGGAACGTAGGTTCACACTCCTTTGGATTGCCACTGCACTCCTGAGTTTATAAACAGGGATGGTGGCATTTAAACATCCTGGAGATGCCCCTGTGAACCCAAATCTGGGGGCCACAGCAGGTAGCCCTGAGGAGTCAGCTGACCTTTCCTATCAAGGGAACCTCTCATTCTATGGACAGAAAGCCTGTCCCAACTGATATGCCACCTCGGTGAGTGACCAGAACCAAGTTGGAAAGAAAATTTCCTCTCAATTTTCATCTATTTTTGCAACCTGAAAATTTACAGTGATTTTTCATACTGAGGAAAATGTTGTTCATTGCTCTCAACAGAAGATTTTATTTATTCCTGAAATTCTCCAGAATGGGACTCCAATGCCTGAAGAGTTTGAAACAGAAATTTTAGAGTTTTAATTACAGTAGGAATTTTTTTTTATTGAAATAGTCTAAGAATGAGTCAAGGTCTTCAAATGCAATATTAGAGTAATTTAGAGAACCTCTTCACGTTGACTGCTTTCTCTCCCCTGCCATGAGCTTACTGATTCTACAGAACTGGGAAATCAGTGCAACCTGGAGAGTTGTCAGGGGCTCCTTAGGAGAGGTGAACAAGCACATGAGGACACTGCTGAGCCCAGAGAAAGTGGCATGGAGCCATGAAGGATGCTTGGGATACCAAATACTAAGAATAACTTCAAGGACCTGTAGACAGGTGTCTCTGTGGATTGTAGAAACACTTAGGAGCTTAATGACATGACTCATACTCAGCCTGCATTTTTCTTCTAAGACCTCCTTGCATGGCACTTCTTCCCTTTAATTTTAACATAGAGATTTGGTGAAGAAATAGATTCAGTTCACCTGCAAACAAGAAGAGTCTCTCTCCTTGACTTCATGTCTGGTATTTTGAACCCCCTGCTAACCTGTTCCCCATTTTGTTCCATGGCTCCTAGGAGGCCACTTGGAACCTAAGTAAAGCTCCAGCCCAATTTGACAGAAATGGTGCTGTGGTTTCTTTTTTTTTAAATTCTCTTATTTTCCTGGATTAGAAGTTATTTCAAATGTTTCTACCTATAGGCTTTCCTTGGATTGGCAATCCCGAGTGAACGTGCAAAGTATAGACCCGTCTTAATCCTGTTTTTGTGACAGTAAAGTAAAAAAGTAAGAAAGGGGGAAAACGGTGATACAGCTGTAAACAGAGAGGTTAGCACACAGGTGGGAGTCATTTCTGCAAGGAAAGGTGCAATCTTTCCAAGACTATTGCCATTTCCTGGTGAATCATCACTCGTAGGAGGTTCTTACTAATCACAAATCACATGCAGGCTGGCCATTCCTGACAAAAATGTTCATGCATAGTTATGACTTAATCAAGGCAACATTGAAAAATGAGAAAAATAATGAGGACAAAGGAATGGTCAAAAAAACTTAAAAATTACTAACCAAGTCACGCAGCTGCTCTCCCCCATGTCTTCTATATATTCACTCCTCTAAACAATCTAAGAAGAATTTCCCTACGATGACGTCACCAATATATACAGCAGGCACATTTCACTCTAGAAATATTTCAGACAAATTGCTGAGTGTGCTGTTGAAGCTGGGGTTTTTGTGCCATAATATGTCTGTCCTTGAGCCAAGAAGACACAACTGGTCACTAGCTCCAAAATCAGTGAAAAACACAAGTCAGGAACGATTGCACCTTTTTCAGCCATGGTTTGCTCTTCAGCTAGATAAGCCGCTGTATCATTCCCCCAGAGAGAGAAAGTGAAACCGAGTCCTTGACTTAGGGGTTGGATTTTTACCCTGATCCGTAGCCAGAACCCATTTTCTTTGCTATCCTGAAAACTTGCTTTTTTGTGGCCGAAAAAAAAAAAATCAATCCAAATAAAGTAAATGGTAGCTCCTTTTGTCAAGCAAGCTGTCTTCTGATGAATCATACAGTTTTTGAAAAAAATCACAATATTACTTTCTTCCTAATATTTAACATGACTTAATGCAGTTTCCTGCTGTAATTAATAGTAGCATGCTGCTGGACCTACTATTATCTCAGAGCCCAGTGAAGCAAACCTTTGGCTGGCAGAGTAGTAGACGCAACTCATCTCATATACTGAAAGCAAAAGAATATTTCATACAGAGGGGAGTATTTGGATGGATGTGCCATTACAAGACGTACTGATTGAGTACCACTTGAAGCAAACAGAGGGACAGTTGCAAATCCTGTAAATCATACATCCAGTCAACATCATAATGCAATGCACAAGAAGCCAGCAAAAACGGAATATGCGGGGGTGGGAGAGGGTTTGCTGAAATACTGTGACAAAGCAATCACAGGAACAGTACAAAACTTGCTCTCGACATAACATAACATAAAGGCACCATTGATATCTTTCTCGTTTGGAAATACTGTAAAAAATTGCTACATATGGCACATAACACATTTGTACATACATATATTTAATTTATAAAAGATTTTTTTCCTGTTTTCTATTTGCAGAACTGCTAAAATAAAATAAATTGTTTAATTTAAGGTGGAATACTTTATTATATAAAATAAAGTTTTACAGGTGAATCTATGGGTTTATTTCGGTTTTATACAGCAATAGGGTCTTGGTTAGCGATTACACCGGACAGCCTGGCCTGCAATTCTTCCTGCGGAGAGAAGCGGCCTGCTGGGTTAGTCCTGCTGTCAGCCAGGTGGAAGGCAGGGGCTGCCTCAACATTGGCTGCCAGGGGGTTCTGTATGCCCAGGAAAGGTGTATCTTCTCCGACTCTTTCATCCTCTGTTTCACTCTCTGAGTTACTGCTCTCAGCGCTTGTGTTGCTGTCCATTTCCAATCTGTGGGCAATATGACCATTGGGCTTGGTTCTTTTGGCCCGCCGGCTGTTGGTGAGTTTCTTAACCGGCTCTTGAGTCAGTTCATACTCCTGGGTCGTTTCATACTCCTCATCCTCCACTATCCTCAGGGGGCTAGGGGGTGGGCTGTTGCTCTCATGCGCGGGGTTGCAGTGAAAGGAGTTGAATTGCTGAGCGTGCTGGCCCTCCTTCTCCCGCAGCCATGGTGGTGTCACAAGAAGCAGGGGTCTCTCTTCTTCCACGAAGGGACTGACTGCCATGGAGGGCACGGACGCCGTCGTGCTGGACACGGGTGGAGACGTTTCTGAAGGGGGCGATTTGGGGGAGCTTGGCGTGTGGAAATCTACAGGTGACATACGAGCTGGGGTGGTCATTGCTGATACAAACCTGTGTGAGCACAGAATACCCTGCATAAGTGTGGTGGAATGAGAGCCATAGAGCAGGGGTGGGGGTGGGGGTCAGGGGGCATAGTTCACAATATCATCATCAGATATCCTCCTCAGAGAATTTCTATTCATCGTACACTTCTCGGTTGTTACACTAGGACATTCAGCACCCTTGGAATCTCAAATTAGGTAGCCAAGAGTCTCCTCACAGGGGTGCATGCAAAGATCAGCTAAATTGCCTAGCTCATCAAAGCGTTGGAGGTTTTCGATCTCATCATGAATTTTAATAAAAGCACATGAGTTAAGACAAGAGGGCGCCGGGTCCTGGAAACCTCTCAGTTTAGCAGGACCAAGGCTCAGGGATTTGGAAGGGAAAGAAGTATTACTTAAATACTATACCTTCCCAAAGGCCAAGGGGTCTTAGAGAATGAAGCCCAAATGGGGAATGGAAGAAGCTCTAAGCTGAGTTTCGGAAAGCTGGATCTGCATGCATTTGGATCTGTGGGCCTTGTTTCTCCTTAGCTCAGCTATAAGGTTATGTCTTATGAAAAAAAAAGAGCATAGTAACTTAGATTTATTCCTGATAACAGTGTAACACATTTATGTGCTTTTTTAACTTTTCCATGAAATGTTACTTCTTAACATTCAATTTGCAACTCTCCATCCCAGTGACCATGACATACAAAGGTAACTTATTTTTGGCTTCATAGTTATGTCCAATCTCTGGTCTACCTCTCTTCCAAAGCCCACCGCTGTATGCGTCTCTGGCTCATCTTTTGTGACTGCTCAAGACTGGGCTGTACCGTGTCGCCTTATGTCATGTTACATCTGATAATGCTCAGTGAATCTAGTTGTCTAGACACTGAGGCACTGTTTTTACCGTATCGTGCTTTCTTCCCCCAGAACAAGAAGACCTGATGTGGCAATGAGAAAGCTGTGGCTTATTCAGAGTCACATTTCTCAGCTTGGATAAAATGTCACCAATGCAGGGCACTAAAGGACTCTTTTCTTCACATTGGCATTTGAAGAGGCTAATTTGACATGACCTGTGATGACACAGGACACCATCTTCTGAACTCTAGCTAGCAGAAAAAAGAAACCTATGAACTCTTGTGCTTATCAGCCATGATTCTGAGTCATATGGAAGTGAGATCTGGCTGTGTCTAAAATGGGAAGGTGTCTAGAGATGGAAATATTTGGGGATCAAGTCTCCAGACTTTTTGTTTCGGGGATACTTAAATTAAGCGCTCTGAGAAATGCTAATCCAAATCCAATCAACCCATAAAAGTGACTCGTCTTTTCTCTCCACGATGCCTAGGTCCAGGTATATTTTGCAGTCCTAGATAATATCTGGGGTATGGAAGGAAGCAGGGAAATGTCAACCTTTAAAGATAAATATCACATGTAGTGATGAAGACAGAATTTATACCTAAACACTTTTTCAGGTTTCTAAAAGGACTGAATTAGGACAGACTTAATACATAAAGATATAATTACATGAATTTAAGACTAATGTATTAAACCAGTTTTGGACCATGTCTACTTTTTCATAGATGAGTTACAGAGCAACCACTAATTCCATAAAACTCTGAAATACCATTTGGGGGTAAAGGCTTTTGAAAAAAAGGTAATCAGCAGGCTCTATATGACCTGCAGGCTCCAAACTGGTCTTCTTTGAGGTAAGTACTTCCCAGTGCATGAGTGGAAGAGTATATCACAATTATCTCCACTCATGAAAACCAAGTAAGTATCGCTTCGGCATGATGTAAACCTTTTAGCAAGTGGTCAGAGATTAGACGGAGAAGACAATAAAGTCAACAAACCAACAAACCAACAGACAAAACCCTGCTGGATTTGAAAACAAATAAGTAACAGCTTACTGATGGGCTAGGAATGCTGGTTGGGTATAACTTTCTCCCCCAGTTTACGTGAAAATGGATCAGGAGAATCTATGAATTCAGTATTCTTATGAAGCATCTCTTTCAGCTTACTTCGCCCTGATCTTTATTCTACCTTTGTTGTGACTGACCCCCGACCCAACCCTATAGCCCCAGAAGAAAGCCAACACATTCTGGAATAAGGGCCACATCAAAGGCAATGTCTGCCTTGAAAACCTCCCGTGAAGACTGCGAGGAGAAGCATACGAGAGATTTATCGAGTCATCCCTTGTTGGAGTGCCATAAAGGGATACTGTCTGGAGGATGCAAGCCGTCCCTACAACCGTCAGCAATGACACAGCCCTTGATTTGATTTAAGTGAGGCTGGAAGGTAAGAAAGAGTTAGCACGTGAGACCAGGAGTCCAGCTCGACCAGAGTTTGGATAACTGGCCACTTAGAATTCTAGAAGGGTCCTGATCAATCACTGAGGCCAGCATTCTGCTCTCAAGTTACAATTGAGGAAACTGAGACATCCCCTCCCCCGCCCCGAGGGTCTGAGCCTAAGGTCAGAGCTCGGAACTCCAAGTTTGCTGCACCTTCCACGTCGAATCATTCCAGCTTTTTAGGAATCTGTTGCCTGTCAGCCACGGGGATGATGCAAGAAGCTCAGAAGCAGTGAGTTCAGTCAAACCCCAAGATGGCATCATCAACTAGGAGCACTCCTAGACCAGGCAACTGACGCCCCTTATTCTCATTAGAGTGGGTTCCTTAGGTGGGCCCGCGGGTGCTCACGGGGATTCTCTTACTGGGGTGCTCTCTCCTCTGTAGTAGCTTTGCCCTTCGGTTTTACCTTTCACTATGAGGAGAATCTCGGTAGGAGTCAGGGGTTTCTCTGGCATGCCTGAGGAAGCTGTTACACTCGCGAGGGCCTCCCAAGCCATTAAGACGTCCTCTTGGGCCCCCAGTAGGGCTGCTGTGCCTACTGTTTTCTATGGATGACATCACGATGACAGAGTGGCTTTCTGAAATGATGCTTTCAGTGTGTCCGTTGCTCCAGCTACAGAGGAAATGGGAGAGGCAAAGAGAGAGATACATTTTTAATTATAGGCACACATGGGAATGAAAGGAAGTGATCTGACAAGTCTTGGGAATGACTGGTGCATCAGTAGTTCACTACGGTATTACTTGTCTCAGAATAGAATTGTTTATAAAGATGCTTGCTACAGACAGGATCTTGATTTAGACTGGCTTTGCAAGGATACACTTTATTCATGTGTTCACCCATTCAACACACATCTACCAAATGCCGTTTTGTACTAAGTATTCTTAGAGTCTCTCTGTTCTTGAGTGTCTTAGATTAAGGAAACACTTGTCTTATGGGCTTCATTTGGAAGTCTAGTGCTGCCCTTGGTAGCACGCATTCGGATATCACCAGAGCATTTGAGAATTTAGGGTTCAGCTATTTAGCCGGTTCTCATGTGCATATCCCAGGGCAATCCAACCACCGGAAGAAGTCAACTTCTAAGTATTATATGGCATCTAAGACAAACTCTTCCCAGTGTAGTAATTCTGTGAATGGTCAGGCATGAGAAAAGACGATCTCTAAAATAAGGAACAACGATCCTATAAGGCAGCTATTATTTCCCCTTATTCTGGTAACGGAAAAATTGAGGCTCAAATTCAAACAGCAATTAAGCGGCAGAGCCGGTTTGATGTCCAAAGTCTGTTTTTGTTCCAAGCCATACATTCTACTGTACCTCACTGCCTCCTAAGTACCTCCTGTCCCTTTTGTAGGCAGTGAGAGCAAAAGACAATGTGTAAAGAATCGTTCTTGGGCTTCCCTGGTGGCGCAGTGGTTGAGCGTCCGCCTATCGATGCAGGGGACACGGGTTCGTGCCCCGGTCCGGGAGATTCCACATGCTGTGGAGCGGCTGCGCCCGTGAGCCATGGCCGCTGAGCCTGCGCGTCCGGAGCCTGTGCTCCGCAATGGGAGAGGCCACAGCAGTGAGAGGCCCGTGTACCGCAAAAAAAAAAAAAAAAAAAAAAAGATTCGTTCTTAGAGAAATGCCATGTGATTTTTTATTCTCATACCTGTGACTGGGAGTCTGGGTGACAGTAGTGGAGTGATGAGCTGTCGAAGTGTAGTGACTGGTGGAAAAAGACGTCTCCGCCTCTCTCTCGACAATATGCTCGCTGGAGATGACATTTTTAGATACGTATTGCTGGATAAACAAAGAGACACAACTTGAAGATTTAGGGAAGTCAAAATGCTAACGATGTCACATGCACACACACAAAAATCTCTTCTTCTAATACCCAGGTTTTATAATAAATTATATTTTTCCAGTGGCCAGATGACAAAACCTATCCCAGCTACTGTGGTCTTTAAGTTAGGTAAATGGAGTTGATGGAGTGCTCTTTGGATACGCATGCGATGTAGGTCCTACAATCACAACTACATTTTTATCAGAAACAGACCTGTTTCTTCTCTTTCGTTTCCAATTGATAACATGACTAGAATTCAATACAAAAGTCTGCCCAATACTTATTTTTGTAATAGTTGTTGCAAATAAAAAACGACGAACAGATATTTGAGTGAAACAAAAGAACAGAGATGGTTCGTCTTGTTTCAAATTTCAAGTCACTAGAAGAATGAAAAAAGTTCTGTTTTGAATCTTCCTTTCTCTTTTAATTTCTCAGTGCCCATGGTGCCCTAATGATATCGTTGAAATTTTTAACTTGTCAGTGATAAGACTAACAGGGCTACTGAGAGATTTGAAAGACTTAACAACAGCTGTCAAGGTTACACATCTTGACAAACCATATAATAGAGGGCCTTATATTTAGTGCAAGTAGATTCTACTTTATTTTCACCACCAAATCACAGTAGCTATTACCACCTTTTATTAGTGAGAGAGGGACATCTTTAAATTGTCTTTTAAACACTGTTAGTATTTACACCAAATTGAGTTAAATAACAGGTAAAGACACAGATAGGAATAGTCTTAGATGAAATAGTCTTAGATGAAATAATCTGATGGGTTATGGGCTCTAAAAGAACCTGATATATTCGTGGAAACCAAAAAAAAATGCAACTTGAATTATGCTTGAAATTATGGCTGGTTCTCTTAACCATGGAAAGGTTATTCCATGTGGATCTTTGCTTTAAGGAAAAGAAAGGTGGCACTGTCATATGTAATGATCTATTTTTAGTCTGTGTACCGAATGACTCTTGCGCCTTGGAAGGCAATATAAGCTCAGTGAATCTAATGAAAGTCATGTTTAAAAATTATACAACACTCACTAGATGCCACTGGGCTAAGTGTTTTATATGGATTATCTTTTTAATGCCCGCAAGAACTTTTTGAAGTCGGTATTATTTTTATGATGAAGAGACAGGGGTTAGAAAAGTTAAAGCTCACAGTAACATAGCTTGAGCCATAATTGGAATCCAGGCAGTCATTCTGCCTCTTATGTATTATGTAAAGTGATAGATTATAGGTGTGTCAGTAGTGAATGAATTTAGCAACTGTGCAGAACATTCCAATGAACATACTGGTAGGGGGAGGAAAGCAGCTAAGATGTTAACGTATCAGCACCTAACAGTCTCCTGTAGGTCTTTCTTACAAGACTTGCTGGTGGTTGAACCTCCAGCAACCCTGAACTTGGGTCTTTGATATATTTGCTCCACACAAAACCCATCTTTGACTATAGGATAGAAAATGGTACTGCAATATAATCTTCCAGCTTCGCCTATAAAAAGCCAAACATCAGAGGGGAATGAAGAAAACAAGAAGAATGATAACGGAGTAGGAAGGTAAAACTCCAGAAGCCAGGAAAGCTGAGTCCAGCTCTGCCCTGGTCCTTATCTGTAAAAAAAAAGCTATGTAAAGACTCTCAGAATCTAATACTTGATGACTTCATTATATTTAAAAACTGAATGCTCCATAAATTTAAAAAATATATCTTCGAATGATGAAGGATGTATTTCCTCTGGACGGCTTGGCCTCATGTAGAAAGAGTTGGAAAGTGTTAAATTCTTCTAGTTTGGCTACTGAGAAGCAAGTGTGATAATGGCCTCGACCTTTTCCTGCCCTAATATCTCCCTTTGTTAATCAGAATCAGTAAATCATCAGGCACCGGACAAATGAGTCTAATAAAAAAAATAAATGACTCTAGAGCCTTTAGTTCAGTTATCAGGGCTAATCAGTTATAGACTGAAGCAGCCTTCATTTCCAAAGTATAAAAAAAATAAAACATTTCCTTCTGATTCTTGTATCATGAATTTTATTATTTTTCTTTCTTTCTTTTTTTTTTTTTTTCTGTTCTTTCTTCTGGTTATGGTTTCCCTACAGAACAAAACCAACGTGATTATTCCGATCCCTTAATGAACACTTTAAAAGAGGAAACGTGCTGGTTTTACAGTCACCAAATCCACTTAAAAAAATGTTCCCGTTATTTTCTCTTGGCGAGACCTTGGATTCCTGGAAGCCCTGGTGATTAATGGCAGCAGCTAAGAGCCTAAGAGCTTTAGAAAATAAACTTCAAGGTGCCTGAACAGAGGAGAGATGCTGAGCTTTTCCACTGGCCAGAGTCAACATACATTCACCAGCTGCACATTCTCGGGAGGTGGATTGGGGTGATGGGGCCCGTTGGCTATGTTCACCATGTTGTTTCGTTCAGAGCGAAGACTCTGCCGAAGCCGGTCGTGAAGCTTTTTCCGTTGCTTCCTGGATAGGAAAAAAGGAGCATTTATTTTTTCTATTGTTTACATTTTTCAGTACAGTCAATTCTTTCTTCTACTAACACACAACTCAAGGCAGTGGATTGGGAGGGAGGGAGGAGGAGGGAGGGGGTGCCACTTCATCTCAGGAGGGGAATCACCTATTCTTAGCAAGTAGATTTAAGAAGCTGCATGGGATTCTTAGAGAAATTGAACTGGACTGCTGAGAGATAAGAAAAAAAAAGAAGACAAGTCAAGTTGAGAGGTGGCTAATACCCCAACTTTCCTAATCAATCCATCTTTGCCTAAGTCTTACCAATGGTCATTTGTCTTAGGTAACAATTCATGCTATGCAACTGACAAGGTTGATTTCATTTATAGTTTTGCCTGTGTGTCTTTCAAGAAAATGCAGTTAGTGTTGAATCTGTGCATCTGTGCATCACACAGTGTGTGTATGTATAGAACTGTATGTGAGCATATTGTCTTTGTTCCTCAACTTGGATCATAATATTAGTCCCATGACTAGTTTTGGCTCAAGATTTTATATGATGAAGCGACAAAATAAAACAAAACTGTTAACAAAACTGTACGTGAGTGAAGATACGTACTTATTTTGCCGGTAGATTCTGGCACAATTATAATATGATCCTACTCTATTACCACTTTTTTCTGGAACTAGGGAATGAATATTCACATATTCAGATTGAATGTAATAAGACTCATAAGGTGGATTCCGTGAAGGCTTATTTATCTCTATCGCTTGCTCAGTTCTGGCAACATACTAGATCCTGGGACATTAAGAAAATGCCAACCGTGCCCTTACTTTTATGCCATAAGAGCATATTGTCTTTGTTCCTCAACTTGGATCGTAATATTAGTCCCATGACTAGTTTTGGCTCAAGATTTTATATGATGAAGTGACAAAATAAAACAAAACTGTTAATAACATTATTTCAGCCTTGAAGTAGAAGTTCTATGTATGAGAGAAAAATGAAAAGAATTCACGTCAAACGGTAATTGTATTTGTTAACATGAACCCAGCTTAAAGGACCAACAAAGTGAACACAAATCTGTTTTCATGTTTCTCTTTTATTCTTTCAAAGCAAGTTTTGCTTGATTCTCCTCCTGTGAGATTCCTTTTGTACATCTCTCACTTTGGGAGCATTGGAACCGGTCATCTAATTAGATGGAATTGAAAATTCATCACGATCATGTTTAGAAAAACCCCTGCATTTCAAACAGCACCAAATGCTCCCTTTATCCCCTAAGTCTGGTACAGTTGGACGTGTCCACAGACACCCGCGTGTGTCCCTGTGCAACCCTGCCCCTCCCATCCTTTCTTCGGTCATGGGACTGTGGTCAATTATCAGAAGTCTTCTGAACACTTTCACACAAATAGGCAAAGCTTTCTAATGTGTGTGATTAGGAAAGGTCCTCAAAATGGATTATTCGGGGGGAACAAAAATAAGGAGAAAATCCCTCTGTGGCGCCCACCCCCTTTTTTCAAGACTAGGCTGAGGAGCTTGCCGACCAGGCTGTCTGTGCGGTAAGGAGCGACGGGGTGAGGAGGACATTTACTTGGTTTTGCAGTAGGCCACCACACACATGATGCCCACCACAAGCAGCGCGATGCAGATGCCGGTGATGGTGAGCACTCGCTTCTGGTAGAGCTCCTCCGCTTCTGGAAAGGGACGAGAGCAGACGTCACCAAAGGTCCCCGACCCTTGCCAGGACTTACAACTGAACAGTTGGCATGCTGTATTGTCCATGTTCACAAGAAAATACACACGGGACACTTCACTCCTCTTGCAGACGTACTTAAGGTGCAGCATACTCTGCACTACATTTTGAGCATAAAATGGCAAAGCCCGTTGGGGGCCATTTATAATTTACAAAATGATATTATTCAGTTACTTTAATGATAAGTGATAGATATATATGTACTAAACTGGCAAATCATAAACATTAATTATAAAATAATGATTTGGTTAAAACAGTAGATTTTTTTTTTTTTTTAATCTCTTGCAAAGACAACAGGAATCAACACCAGTAAAAGAAGCCAGCATTGGCACCACTGGGACCCGCCTCCTTCTCCTTTCCTTCTTCCCATCCCCCCAGCCCCCTCCCCTCCCTCACCCTGAGCCTCTTTGGATTTCCCAGCTATTTCCTATTCCTGTGGTCTTTACAAAGAGCCACTTCTAACAAAAAAAAAAAAAGAAAATCAAAGACATTTGCAAACATGAGCTTGACTTGTAGTTAGCAACAAAACTGATGCAGGATCCCTATGATTTAACAGTAACATGGGAACGTAAGCAACATGGCATGGAGTAGCAGGGCACTGTATCAGAGAAACCCCAGTACGATGGGTGGGATCGTCCCGTCCTGGGCCATGATGAAGATGTGTCCTTTGAGGAACAATTATGATTACTTCACCAGTTGTACTCAGAGACCTAATTTATGGCACTACAAAACCACTGGTGCAAATGATACATGATTTGAAATAGATTGTACTCTCCTGCATTGACCAACTTGGCAAGTTAGCTAATGTCGGTTGCACTAAGGAGATGGGATGCTTAGAACTTTCAGCTGAAGGTACTGCTGTGCCCCCAATGCAACCAGTTTCTGTTTCCTGGAAGGCTTTCTATTTGCAAATCGGGTTTTGTGGGGCTAACTTGCTTACACTATGGCAGGTCGGGTTCTTAACAAGATTGGCTGATTTAATGGTTGAGCCTGATCCTCTTAGGAGGTAAGCTTCCAGCCAGTCCAATCACACGTATTATTGGGAGATATTCATGAGTTCAATGAGTAAGAGAACTCAACTGATGCATAATAAGCGGTGTGAGCTGTATTTGCTCTTCTGATTAACAAGCTGGTCAAGAACTGGGGAATATTTTACCGATGAAGGTCTCTTATCTGGACATCCACATGGGGCCTTATGGAACATTTTCAGTTTACATTCTCTGTCTCAGCAACCACACTTTTTTTTCTCTACTGAGAGAGGGCAAATCGCTGGAAGTCTTCTTGAAATGAAAAAGTGCCAATGTAATTTCTATGATACAGTAGACGTTATCATTAAACAAAACATTTCCTACAAGCCAAGCCCATGGTAATCAAATTCCAGTTAACAGGTCAGGAACATTGTCAAATCAAATTAATAAGAGCACTGATTATTAACAGGAGGAAGAGAAAGAAGTCAGCGGGTAAAAGAGACCAGAATGCTGCAGAGATTATACAAAAACAAACCAAAAGTGTTGGAAGTGGAAAAGAAACAAACTGAGAGGACAGACGGGCTGACAGAATGATGGAGAGAGGGAGGAAGCCAGGTAGGAGGGAAAACAAGGTTAAGAAGTGAAGGAGCGATCTGAAGTCCCTGGCACAGCATGCCTGGTACTAAGGGAAGAAAAATAAATACATAAAAGAAAACCAGAGGGAGGAAGTGCTGGGGTGGGAGGAAAGGTGGAAGCAGATTTGGAAGGGTTATCCCATACAGCATAACTCCTAACCTAGACTGGCGGTCACGTGGAAGCCACAATTAGAAAGCAAAGCAGCTGGTGCATTGCGGGGCGACAACGGACCAGGAGACATAGAGCGGTGTCACGTAGTTTTGTGCCGCAAAAGTCAAATGAGGAAGTGGCACGTGGATGCTTGTATGTTAATTGCGAGTGTCTGCTGCTTCCTAACTCCCCTCCCACATAGCCACAGGACAGGGAATTCAATTTCATAAGGTGTTAATCTGTGAGCTGATGCCCCTGGGGCCTCCGCCTGGACCGGGCACCCGGATCAGTTTTCAGCACTAAGTCTAAACAGCAAAGGCATCGCCCCACTGGTCCTTCTCCAGGGATGCAGGACACAGAGCAGGGATCCTTTGGTTGTGATGAACTGGTTACAAACCCGAAGTGTAAAAGTATCATAGCCTAGAAAATGAAGACCCTACTATACCTCTTTCGCTTACTCTATTTTTTTCTTCTTTTCAAATGACAAGCACTTGGTAGCATTGCCATCTTCCCATTCTATCTTTAGAAAAACCTGGGAAATTGCTTCTGCACACTGCAAAAAGAGGACCTAGCCAAGGGCCACAGGGGGAAAGGCATCGTGCCTCTCACGGACTCTTTGGCAAGTTTTTTGGTGGTTGTTAATTATAAAATAGACTGATTTGGGTTTGTGAACAAATCGTATATGATGACTTGCCCATTCTTCCTAGGTTATGTCAGAAGACAGAGTTTTTCCAGGAAAATCAATCATGGAAATAGAAAGGCAGCCCAGTAAAGGCCAAAGGGCAAAAGAAAAGTGCTAAATGAACTAATTAAAACCAAGGACCCTAGAACACAGATGTGGATTAGGATTCTGTATTCACATCAGCATGTTTGCATTAAATGTTTTTCATCTAAGTTTCTGATTTTCCAATGGTTTACTAGATCAGGTGACCCTCACAAAATAAATGTGTTCAAAGAGAAATAATTGATGAACAATAACATAAACAATGAGTTTTTTAAAAAACGCTTCCCCCCCCTTATTTTTTTCCTAGTGTGACAGGGTCAATAGGACAAGAACAGATTAGAGGCAGTGTTGAAAAAAAGAATCCATCAGGCTCATTGGCGGATCTGCCTTAATGAGTTGAAACACTTCTGAGTCTTTATGGTTTGGCTGTATGCATTGAATGAACCAGATCAAGCATGTTTTTCAGACTGATCTGGCTAGGCCAAGAGACAGAAGCCTTGGTTGTCTCAGTTTTAATTGACCTTTAAAGTCTGATTTTCCTTAAGGATGCGATGTTCTGGCTGGCTGGGGACTTTGGAACCTCTGGAAGGTTTACCCTTAAGAGGTCAAACCTTAAGGTTACCAAGGTAACCCCTGGTGTGGGTACCACATCAGTGTGCCTTTACTAACCCTTCAGATCTTACTGAGGGAGGTTATACATCTGAAATATCCATCACCCTACTTCATTGTTTGGGAAGAGAAATATTAAATTTAATAATTATACCCTAAAGTAATAAAGCAGGAAAGATGCTGTTAGGGAGAAGAGGGGAGGTGATGGGGGTATTTTTTTCTTCCTTTCAGGTAAGGCCAATAAGCCCTTTTATAAGTGGGATAATTTTTATCCCGAGGAAAGTAACCTGAATAGAGAACTCCCCTCGTGTGGACCGCCTGCCCCCTGCGGGATGTTGGTGGGACCTCTTGTGTTCCTTACTCTTGGGTGATGTTCTCTGATGTGCAAAGGACCACTCCCATGAACGTGGGGCTATTCCCATCAAATGAATAGTTTTCTCTTGGAATATTTTTGGGGGCAATGAGCAATTAATTGAGGTTCTATCCCTGGAATGGATAGAGCTTGTAACAACCTGATTTTCTACAAATTATGGGAAGTACATTAGGTGTAGACTGTGATGTTATCATTGAAACGAAAGCAACCGCTATAAGATGCTCTCAACGCATGATGTCACTGACACCAGCTGGTTGGGGACCAGATATTCCTATAATCAGGACATCGCTTTATTGACCGACGGTCACGTTCCTGGGGGCCTGCACTGTGGAGCCTCTGGAAGAATAGAATGGCTTCCCCTGCCTCCCAAGACTGGCCTTTTCTCCCAACTCTAGGGTGAAGGCTTTCCAAAGAAGTATGCCCCCAATTCACATGCTCATAGGAGATATTTTACATTTGCAGTGTGAAAATGTCTTATTTGATTACTTGTTGGGATATAGTGACTCAAGTTTAATTCTGTTAGTGCTAGAATTTCCAACTAAAATAGCACAAGACTATTTCATTCTGTTTTCTATTTCCTTGCTCATGAGATAATGAAATTGACTAGAGCAGTGCTTGAGTATCTCCAGAAAACCAGAGTAATCCAAGTCTAGGCATATAATATTATGTTGCAGATTAAGAGCTATGTTACTATATTAATAGATGATTTTTACATTGTATGTCAAGCTCCCATCAGCCTAAAATGTGGAGTGTTCTTACACTGATGTATGTAAAGCTTCTTCTGTTCTCAGCCTTCTGGTTTGGTTCCTCCTACAGCCTTATAAACCACTCCAACGTACCCCAGCTCGGAAATAACAGCATGGCCAGATCAACCAGTGGGTCAAAGAACATGGGATATATGTGAATTTGCAGCAGGTAAGGTGATTTTAAACTCTAAGTGAAAGCTGGGAATCTAAAAGCTGCTGCACTCAGTACCACGGTGGTAAACTAACCATAGATTGAAAGCAAAGAAATCACTGTTATAGCTGTATGATCCCTTCTAAAGAGAAAGGAAATTAGTTAGGAACTGAAAGGGAAGAATAGACAGGGGGGGAAAAAAGGGTTTCAGCTCATAGGCTCTAAATTCTGCAGGCTAAAAGGAATGATGATTGGTCCATACCCATAAATTCAATCCCAAGATGCTCTGCCAATGCAGAAAGTTGACAAAAAAAAAAAGAAAGAAAGGGAAAAAGTTTCAGAAAAGAGCAATACACTGCACTCCAAAACACATTACACACGACTATTATGGCTCTGTGCGTGCACATTGAACAGACAAACGGCGGATGGTTAAGGAAGCAGTGCTCAGGTACGCCCCCATGAGTCCACAGAGGGAACTTCTCTTTTAAGAGGTGCGCAAATACCAGCACACTGTGTCTTTATTAACCCTTAAAAGACCTTACTGAGGGAGAAGTTGTATGGCTGAACTCTCCTCTATGCTATTTCATTATTTGTATTCATTATTTGTATTTATCATCAGAGACGGCATTTGGCATTATTTCATTCTTCTCTTTTCAAAAGGCAGACTTGAAGTTCCGGGGAGGTGAAATTGTTTTGCCCAAAGACACACAGTGGCAGAGCTAGGAAGTGAAGCCAAGTAATTTGGTTGGAAAATTTCATCACAATGGATTTATATAGCTATGTTCTAATATTTCTTGTTGCTTTAGTTATTTTTTAAAAATTATTTCCTTTTCTCCAAACCTTCTACTCTCTCCACCACTTACATGACAAGGAGCAAACATTTCTGCTCAAAAAGCCAGACAGGGCACTGGGGCACTGGGGCACTGGAGCCTGCTTCCAGTTTTCCATATAATTCCTGTGTGGCATAGGACAGCTCTGAATGCCTCACTTTTTCAATTGGTTAAAAAAAAAAAAAAAGAAAAGAAAAAAGAGGCGGGGGAGGATGCAATTCCTGGGTTCTTTAGTTAAATTTAATTTACTACTTCTTCAAATCACGAAGAGCCAATTAGATGATCACTTCCCAGTGCTTAGCTCCAATGCCCAGATGACAGCTGAAGGGCACAGGCACCCAGGTAAACTGCAGGGCTGCCCAGGGAAAGGGACTCAAAGTTGTGTGCTCACAGCCCACAGTCCTGGCAGATCTGACTGAGGGGCCGGGATTGCAGGACCAGCAGAACCTGCACAGGCTCAAGTGACAAAATGGGGCCAAAAAACCAAAATAAACAGAAAAAAACCAAAAACCTCTGGAAAGGACACATTCCATTCTTGAAACAAAAAGTTGTTAACCAAATTTCATCATGTGCAGCCCTTCAGGATTTCCTTATTTGTGCGTGGATGGTGGAGAGGCAGGTGGGAAGGAGGGGCGGGATGAAAACAGAGGGGTTCTGTGGTCTCTCTTTCTTCCCCTGGTCACTGATTAGAGAGGTACCAGGACAGCCCCCAAAATATGACAAGGCATCTGTTAAGTTTGAAAACATGCGGTAGAGGGGTATTTCTCTTACAGAAGCATCAGTTTGGACATGAGCAAAGCTCCTCATAGAGAGAAGGGAAAGGAGGAGCTAAGTATGTTTGGAGTCATCCTCGTTTCAGGTCCTTTCTCTGCCATTTACCTGTTCAGTGACTTTGGACAAGTTAATTTCTTGTTGACAAAATGCTTACGATATTGATAAATGCCTCACAGGGTGACCCTGTGGAATAAAGGAGACATGAAGTATGTCGGCCAACAGCAGAGGGGTTCAACAGCTTGGGGAACAGACATATCTGGAGATTTACTTTGGGCCACTTACTGCATGGATGTAGGTTTACTTCTGATTAATTTCACGGCCCTCAAAACTCTGATAGCTCCTGGGATATATCAAGAATTTAGATTTAAAAAAAACTTGCCACCTCTTAAGGAAATGAAGTTTCCTAGATTTAAAAAATCTATATCTCTATATATAGATGATATAGATATATAGATAGTGCATCTAGTAACAATGATAAAGAGGCACTTTATATAACAGTGAGTTCCCTTTGCCTTGAGTCCAGGGTACTCAGGCAAATCACCTACATTTTTCATAAATTTAAAGCCAGAGGATGTAGGGTTACTTTGGTTGCACAATGTTCACAGGAAAATTAACCACTTTTTCCAATCCAAACGAATTTCTCTTGCCTCTGTGCAACATTCAATTTGACAAATGGACATTTTTTCCCCCCATTTGTTTCCTCCATATAAACTTCGGAACATCAAGATACCAAAATTCATTTTCCGAAGAACTGATAATAAATTTCCTTACACATTTACATGAGAAAGTGACTCAATTTTTCTCCCTAGAACCCTCTCCATCTCTTGCCTTTTCCTCCTACGTCAGTAATAATTTAAGGGTTAAAATCAAGAGATAACTACAGAAACTCTTTCCAGAAAAGAGAATCATGATTCCATGCCTACGTGAACACTGCTAATTATTTATATTAGTTGCACAGAAAGCTTGGTTAAGTCTTCAATGACATTAGTAGCATGCTCATGCATACATATTACTGCATTTACAGTTTTATAGGTAAGTCTGTGAGCCTAACTCTAATTTCATTTCATGGGAAGTCATTCATATCAGGCAGCTCCAATTTCAATAATTCAAAGGGAAATTGGTACTTAAAATTGGAATCTCTTCTGGCTATAAGCCCTAACAAGGAAACAAGCAGAGGAAGCATGCATCAGTCACACTAGTCCCATAGCAAATACTACTCTAATTTATTTTTACTATTGGTGGCTACATTTCTTTCATTGTGAGTCAAGACAAGTAGGATACACAAACACTTTTCATTTTCTGAAGAGGTCATTACTTTCTATCTTTTCTATTTAATCTAATGTTGGCTTAGGCTTATTACATATCATGTGTTTCCTATTGAACTTCTGCCTAGCCACTCCATTTTTCAAATTAAATTAGTAATTCAAAAACACGAAGGTTACTGTAAACAATTTAGTTCCCTTTTCTACATGTGATTTCCTGCTGTGCAGTAAGCAATATAAAAAATTAATTTAAATCTAAGAGTCTTCAGAAACTATTAAATATTGACTCGCTAATCCTTTGTTTTAGGATGTTATAATAGTTTGAAGAAAACTGATTAACCTATAGGTTAATTTAAAATTTCAATTGCATTAGAGAAAAGAACAAGAAAACAACTTTTTTAAAAATTGAAATTGTCCATACATGCAATGATAATTTCTGTTAAATTTGAAGACATTCAGGGTTTTATTCCTTAATATCTTGGGTCTCCTTATGCAAATAATCTCAAAGAGGTATGTGTCCTCTTGACTTTCTGCCCCTCTGAGGTTTCTAGAGGGGTCCTGTCAATGTCATTTCTAAATGGGAACAATTTAGCGTCTGACTTCTAATTTTCGACTTACCTTTACAAATGTAGATTTTTTTTCACATATACCAACCCATATTGCCACTGAGCCCTTCGAAATGTAATAGGAAACTCTCTCCTTCCTTCCAAGCTTCCATATGCCATGAGCAAGTATTGATTCATTCACAAAAACACACACAGTGAAATCTCACTAACGCTCAGCTGGAGTTAATGATAATTTTGTCATAGGTTGAGTGTGTCTTTATTCTACTTTCAGCAAGATACACATGTTTGATAAAGAAATTAATAACTTCAGAGAGTTTTTAAAACATTTAGAAAAGTCAACACAAATAATTTAGGCACTAGTAACCTATGGTTCAAAAATACTTTTAAGGCTAAGTTTACTCATTCTGAGAATATGCCTACAAGTTCTAAAATTGTACTCTTTTAAAATAGTCTATAATTTGGGCTATTCTATAATTACTTCCTTAAAATGTTAGTTTATACATGACCTATTTGCTCCATACTGCCTGTAACTATTGAAGCTGTGAGTGCTTTTTTTCTATAACATCTATAAATTGATTATCAATTGTCTATATATATATACACACACACACACACACAGAGACACACATGCACTCTCTCTCTCTCACACACACACACACAAAATGATGAACACAATCCTTTCAAGTAGGAATTCTGTGTCAAGAAGGGTGAAATTTGAAGCTGACTAACCTTGACAATATTTTCCTAGAAAGTATTATAAATATGTTTTATTTCAAGGAAAAAGGCTTCCTTCAAGGACGCTCTATAAAATATACATGTGTTCCTTTCTTTCATATTTTAAATCAGTTTTTATAAATCAATAAATGTCCCATAGGACACCCTGACCAGACAAACTGTATTAAATCCTAATAATGTAAGTTACATGTTAATAAGCATTTAAAAAATTGTACATTCTTTTAGAATGTGATTCTTCAACTGAAAATGTGGCTTGGTAAGTTGAACAATATTTCTCTTTGAAGCTGGGGAATATCTTTTCTTTTAAAATGTATGTTATGCATTTCAAACTTTATGAACACCAATAAATAAATTTTAAACATTACCATGGTGGCAACACTTTTTAGTTTTTGTGTAGCCTTCATTGTTACTTGAACATAAAGTTCTCAGAGCAGCAAACATTTATTTTCCTGCCTTCTATGTGAAGGTCTGCAGAAATAAAAATTGAGAATGTAAGACATGGAAGTTAGAAAATTAACTCTGGGCAAGGCAATTTTGGAAAGCAGTTTCTGATTGGAAGCTCTTGCTTTTCCAGACATGAGGCCGCGCTGATGCAGAGTCGCTACAGATTTTGTTTATAAATGTGCTTCCTATCAATCTTTGTTAAATCAGGTTAAAAATGAACGCTGCTTTCCTGGACATCTTCCAAAAGTGCCACTGAAAGCTTACTAAAGAATTTATTCAAGGAATCACACTCAGATTAAATACACAGTAGCTATTTTAAAATTATATCTTAAGAAAGAGAAAATGGTCTAAAAGAGAAGCTGAGAACATTTTCTCAGGTTATTACCGTCAGATCTCACTGCATTATCATTTTGGGGGAATATCTTCATTTTGTAATGCTTTTCTCTATCTGGTACTTCAACATTGCTTTCAGTGCACAATGATATTCCAAAAATTTAAGTATAATGCACATGTTCAGAATTTTCATTAAATTCTAAAATATAATTGTATTGAATTTACACAGTCACATGGATTTGCTAAGTCTATGTCATTTGAATACAAACACATTTCTAAAAGGAAATTACTATATTAAGTAAAATTCTACTTTTACATTCTGTTTTCACTTTCTATCTTATCTACCTTTGTAACAATATTCTACAGCTGTAGAGAGAACAATTCTGTCCACTAAAGGCATTTTATTTAAAGATTCTGAATAAAGGGGAGACAGTGTTTGAAAATTTAGCAATGCCAATTTACCAATTTTTCACAACATAAAATGGTCTGTAAAACAATTTTTGATCTGTAGCCTTTGTAAATTCATAATAAGTACCACCTCACTAAAAAAAGAAAAAGTTTGAATAGTATGGGCCTAATCTCCCCATAATGCATATGAAATTTCTTTATTCTTCCATGTCTGTTAACATAAGGAACAGAATCTTATCCTTTGCATGTATACAAGTAAGAGTCAAATCTCATTCTTTTAGAGCCCCCAAATGACCAATTGCTATCACTGTTTCTTGTGTTACATGAATTTATACCCTAATACGCTATGTGAAATATTTCTTGGGGTGAGAAATTGACAATCTGAATCAGAGGTTGACAAATCCATTACGATGCTTTTGTAAATAAAGTTTCAATAGTACACAGCCATGCTTATGAGTTCATGCATAGTTTATGACTGCTTTTGTGCTACAGTGGCCAAGTTTTCTGTGGTTATGACACTGATGGTAGGGTCTGCAAACACAAAAGTATGTACCATCTGATCCTTTACAGAAAAAAATTTGTCAACCTTTGATCTAAATGGATAACTATATGGAATCCATTTTAAATATAATGCTTTGAAAGCTCCAGAATTAAAAGCTATAGTCCTCGTTCACAAAAGCAGGAGAAATACATAGTTTAGTTATCCGTGCAGTATACAATGTGAATTGGGTCTTTTAGGAATGATGTCCAAGACTTCTTGAAGCCACAGAAATCGATCAAAATTTCCCAGTTCTCATTTAAAAATATATATCTAGCAGCGAACTGTGATATTTCAAAGTAACTAATAAATATTTTTAAAAAACAATTTTCCTAAAATTATTAGTGAAACTAGACTAACATAAATAAATGATTTAACAATTCATCTAAAAATCATTTAGACCCGAATCACTTTTTTCCTAAACAAGGTCAATAGAAGCCTGGCTATCTCCTTTGCTGTAAAATGTTTGTTTGTTTTTAATTTTCCTGCTCAGTGCTTTTTTTAAACTTAAATGCAAACTGTTTGGTTAATGAAGAGAAACATCTGCACTCTTTTTATTCTGTTTATTTGTTAGAAATAACACATTCTGAACCGAAATGAACTTACCATCATTTCAAGTGTGTACTGGTTACAACTTAGCGAACATCCTTTTCAGGATGGGGTCATTTTATAAAGAAGATGGACTGTCCAGTGGAATGATTTTATTTTATCAATAAAAGTGAGACTTTTAAATGCCTTTATTATCATTGCACTGTGTGATATAGACTATCATTTTGTATCACATTATTCAAGATCAATTTCAGAAACATCGGAGCCTCACACACCTATGAGTATCTCAGAGCCAACTAGTCATGAACAGAGGAGGTAATACAATTGCTTTTGTTAATGTTCTCATGCGACAGGCAGAGGCAGTCAATGTTAGGCCTGGTAAAACACATCTAGCTCTAGGTGAAATCTGAGGGAAGATGCAGCAACAAGAAAGCAGCACCGACTGAGCATGCTCCTATTCAGGCAGAGACAGAAAGGGAGTGGACGTACTGTAGAAGCTGGCCATTACGTAGTTTTGGCAGCGATCACCAGTAAACTCATTTGGGCACCTGAGAGAAGAAACAAAAAAACAATGGTAGAAAAAACAGAGAAAAAGAGAAGAGGTGAATATATGCTAGAAAGAAGCTCCTTCAGTGACATTTGATTGAACTTGGTGAGTTCACCCTCAGGAACTGAGTCTTTGTCCTAATCATGGCTTTTAGACTCTGGCATTTCCCCCAAAGGGTTAAAAATTTGGACAAAAATGAGAGAAAGATCCCAGCATTTTAAGTGACTGCATTCTCTCAAAGGGAGTCACTTGAAGTGAAAGCAGATGTTTTCTTTAACTAGGTTTTCTATTTGACAGCATTGGTCCAAAATGTTGGAAGGAAAGGAGTTCTGGTTGGCTGGCCCGCCATGATCACCAGCATCGCTGACCATCCTGGTGGGTCATTCTTTTATAAAATTGATGACCTTTGGGGTCTGTGTTGAGACACAGTTAAACAAGGTCTCATTGAATGGGTTTATGCCCTGAGTGGTTAAACCATAACTAGAACAAAAGGAATCAGTCACAACTGAGTTGTAAAACCACCAACTGGTAGTAATTGTTGCTGTAGTTTGGGGGAGAAAGCAAATTTCAGATTATTTTAACATACTTTCTTGGGTTTGGACTTTCATGGGCACATTCTCAGTACATCTCGCTCCAGTGAATCCAGGTTGGCACCTAGAGGGTAAAAATGTAATAAGCAATCGAACGCTAAAGACACTGAACTTTCAGACTGGCAATTTTCCTCCTATGGAGTATGGAGACTCCTACAAATGACCTGGTAGCTGAACAACATAAAAGAAAGGAGAAGACAAAACATTTAGAAAACCATGTCCCGTGAAAACTGTGGGTTATATATTTCTGTTGTTTGCTTCAGTCTTCATAAAATCAGTTAACTGAAATTTAACTAGAGTGAGGTTGAAAAGTTGAAAAGAAGTGGCAAGTTCTGGGCAGCTAAGTCATTTTCCCTTGGGCATTTCTGAAGTTGTCACTGATCAATTGACTCACTATGTTAAAACACTGGTTTTGGTAAGCGCTTATAAGGTTCCATCCACCATCTTTTATTGTTTAAATGATTCTGAGCTTTTTCTTTTGTAGACACAATTTTGTACTTCATTTCATAGGTATCTTTATAAGTGAAATCAACAAACTACAATAGAAGTCAAGCACTTTCACACTCTAGTGATTACTGACAAGAAAAACTACGTCTCTTTTTGTTTTAAAGATATTACAAATTAGGTCTTATTTTTTTTTTTTTTTTTTTTTTTTTTTTTGCTGTACGCGGGCCTCTCACTGTTGTGGCCTCTCCCGCTGCGGAGCACAGGCTCCGGACGCGCAGGCTCAGCGGCCATGGCTCACGGGCCCAGCCGCTCCGCGGCATATGGGATCCTCCCAGACCGGGGCACGAACCCGTATCCCCTGCATCGGCAGGCGGACTCCCAACCACTGCGCCACCAGGGAGGCCCTAGGTCTTATTTTTAATGGTGAACGAAAGAGGCAGATCTTTATTAGTACAAATTTCACTTCATCCAATTATCCCAAGTCAAAGGCAAATACACTTCTAAACTTTAAACAGTTATTCCTCTACTGAAGTATTTAATAAATGTCATTTTGCATTTAGGGTAAATTGTGTTGAAACTGTATAAAATTTACATTGTACTCACTCATATACATTTGCCTATCAAAATTCCAGAATCCTGGTAGAATATTGTTCTTAAAGTCTTGTGATGGGGCTGTGCCTAAATATGGAAACCCTTTACAATTGCTCTTTTTGTTGCTGTCACTCCAGTAACTAAAGCATTTCAGAATGGATTCATTTTACCCAGTATCATACTCTAATAAATAGGGTCATCAAAAAGTTCCAGGACACCAATATACCTCTTACAGGTGCTCCACAACCATAGCCATGATTATTAGTAATAGTTCATCTAGGCCATAACCATCATGCACACACCTCATGATTTACTTACAACCCTTTCCTCTCCAGAGTAAATAAAAATAAACACCATCTTTTTGGCATCAAAGAGATGTGAATAAAAGGATTCATTTTTGCTAATATAAGGTTGATTTTTTTTCATCTCCCTTAAAGCCAAATTCAGTGCCAAAAAATGGCACTGTTCTCAAATGATTTGGTACATCTACTTCACCTATTTCATGAAGAATGGCTTGTAAGAATAAATACTAGTAGTTCCAGATTTTCAGCCCTATAAGTACTTGGGTAAACAAAGTATAATTATGATCATTAAAAATAGTATCGGGGGCTTCCCTGGTGGCACAGTGGTTGAGAGTCCGCCTGCCGATGCAGGGGACACGGGTTTGTGCCCCGGTCCAGGAAAATCCCACATGCCGTGGAGCGCCTGGGCCCGTGAGCCATGGCCGCTGAGCCTGCGCGTCCGGAGCCTGTGCTCCGCAAAGGGAGAGGCCACAAGCTTAACAACAAACATCTTGTATTGATATAGATTTTTCAATTCTCCAAAATATTTTTTTTAATGAACTGGTTATTTTCATTTATAATATTTTTGCTTCAATGAGTAGAGGAAGATCTGCCTAGAGAAATACAGAAATAAGAACTATAACCTGTAAGGTTGGGTCATTTCTCATGAAGATGTCATTCTACATGCTTCAATAAGAGTGCCTTCACAGGTAATTTAAGAAAAATATATGGAAACTTGTTTTCCATATAACTTATTTGACATAAAAATTTTTGAAGTACATGGGTTTTTTGTTTTGTTTTGTTTTTTTGCGGTACGCGGGCCTCTCACCGCTGTGGCCTCTCCCGCTGCGGAGCAAGGCTCTGGACGTGCAGGCCCAGCGGCCATGGCTCATGGGCCCAGCCGCTCCGCGGCATGTGGGATCCTCCCGGACCGGGGCACGAACCTGCGTCCCCTGCATCGGCAGGCGGACTCTCAACCACTGCGCCACCAGGGAAGCCCTACATGGGGTTTTTATTTGTGTATTTGTTTCTGAACCAGGACTATATAAATCCATATAGACATACACTATAATTAAGTAGGTAATTTCAGAACTAAGAATATATTCTATAATGACCACTTCATCTTAAAAATTTAAATTCTTAATTTGATCACACAATAATCCACTTGTTTCATACAAAGAACATGGTATGAGATATGTGAATATGGTATGTGTGTGTGTGAGAAGAGAAGAGAAGGAGAGAGAACCATTAGAGGTAAGAAATGCACGTATTATTTAAGGATCATGAAATTAACAAATAGCAGAGAAATCATGAGTCCCTTAAGAGAAGAAACGCATTTATTAGAAGATTGCCATTTATGCATCTAGGATGACACTTTTGAGATCACCGGGCACAGGACAACTAGATGAAGGGGATCAAAAATCTTACCCAATCAATTTTCTAATTTGTACAAACTCCTGAGATGATGTTTCCTAGGAAACTAGCATTATCTCTATCATAAGATGATGTATCAATAGAATATTTGGTGCAGTAACACAAGATCTGCTTAAGGTATGCCAATCCTTTTTGGAATTATCAGCTATAACCGAACCAGAACTCTCCTTTCGCTACTGCTTACCTTCACTTAGATGGATTTTCTTAGCGTAAAAGCCTTATTATTATTCAAAGTGGGGTCCAAGGACCAATAGCACCAGCATCTCCTGGAATCTTGTTAGTAGACACGTAGAATCTCAGGCCCCCATCCATAACTACTGAATAAGAATCTGTATTTTAACAAGATCCCTAAGAGATCTGTTTGTACATTAAAGTTTAGGATGTCAGGGGTCCTGACCTCCAAAAGGCCCTCTACCCTGGCATCACAGAATCTTGCTGCTTGCATGTGAGAAGCCCATTTGGCTTCATTGGGCCTCAGCTGTCCTCAGGGATAAAATGAAAGGATTTAACTAAGTGATTATCAAAGGTTTCTCTTACCACGAAGGTTCTGGGAATCACCCTCACACATGGAATCACTGTGCAAAAACCCAGACATCATTTCTTCTGAATGTATTACCAGTCAGGGAGGACTCGAGAACTTAACAAATAAATTTCTGACAGAATGGATTTTTAAGACAATCTGAAGGCAAAATAAATTTCCAATACCTATTCCTAAGCAATTCAAGGGTTCAGCGGCTATAATCATTATGTAACTTTTGTGGACGTCTAGAATTCTTACCAAATCAGATGGAAGGAAGTGGAAACAGTTTCTGCACAAGCAAACTGCAGACTGCATTGACTGGGTGGAGGAAGCATATGCAAATGGAAATGCACCTGATCTGTAGGCTCTGACTAAATTCTATGGAATTACTTCTAAAAGAATAGGTGGACTGGCTGCTGACGTATTTCTTTATTAGCACCGTACTTTAAGCACCCCAATCTATCGCTTTCTTCAGAGATAAGAGTACGGTCAATTTAATCTGATTTTGAACAATATTCTTTGGCACGAGTCTGAGCACCTTCCAAGAATTTTATGTCTTAGAAGAATCTGTTTGAATAAGACCCGAGGCCCTATTGTAGCTCCAAAACTATATATACCATTTGTTTTACTGATCAGATTAGAAGATGGAAATATATATTTTTTAATTTTAGTATTTGCTCTTAACATGATAAACTATCTTTGTTCTATATTTGTTCTTCGTGAGATGAAAACTCAGACTTTTTGTTTGTTTGTTTGTTTGTTTGTTTTGCAGTACGCGGGCCTCTCACTTTTGTGGCCTCTCCCGTTGCGGAGCACAGGCTCCGGACGCACAGGCCCAACGGCCATGGCTCACGGGCCCAGGCGCTCCATGGCATGTGGGATCCTCCCAGACCGGGGCACGAACCCGTGTCCCCTGCATCGGCAGGCGGACTCTCAACCACGGCGCCACCAGGGAAGCCCCCTCATAGACAGTTTTGTCTGAACTGAAGCAGCATCTCTTCCAACTAGGATCAACTCTTCCCTGAGTGCCATATCCTCACCTCCACACATCCACACCCTGGGAGAAGGATTCCTTATTTGGCGCTCACATTGCACGCTGCCCTGATCTCTTCCACTGTTCTCACCTCTCTGTCTCGTGATTACCTCTTTGTGAGGACGCTGACCACATTCTGATCATTTTAGAGCTCTAACGTTTAGCCTGGCTCATGAAGGACTCTCATAAAATGTTAGTTAAACTGAACCTGATTGAGGATCAGACTGCAGTGTCCAGTAAAGGACTGTATTAAGGAGACTCTCACAGTCAATTGATTTGCCAGGTACAGCTCAATAACCGGCTTTTATTTTTATAGTTTGTGACCGACTCTCTCCTCTGTATACTTCCAAATAATTTTTTATAGGCGCTCCCAGTATCCCCCTTATAGACTCCCTCCCTTAAATAGAAACCTTTAAAATTGTGTCTGGAATTTGGAAAAGACTCTAACTCTTTAACAATAAGTCTATTACCTCAAATTTAAATCCTGTTACTGAAATACCATCTTACCTAGGATTTAATAAAGCCATTACAGTCTAGTAACCAAGACTTCTGCACAGCATCAGTAAAATAAAAACTGTTCTTAATAATAACCATAATACATGGTGACAATCCTGATAGTCTTACTATGTAATCGATCATCAACTCATGTAATTTTGTGAAGCAATTTAGTGCTTGGTGTATTTTTTACATTCTAATTGAATAAAATATTTCTCATTGTTTTTGGTGGAGACACTAGACATAGTCAAAGATATTTCCAGAACGCCAAGAAACTTCTGGTTATTGAGGGTTTGCTAATTTTATAAGCCATTATAAATGGTTTTGTGGTTTTTTAAATTTATGGTCAATTTATAAACCATCCTGAGACATCCTTTCTCTTCCTTTCTTTATTTCTTGGTTTCATTAATTTTCATTAGGTCCTCCCTTGATCAGGCAGGAGAAGGGAAACAGGTTTACATACGATATTTTGTCTCTATTTGGTCATCACTCTACCATGAAATAATCAGACAATTTTTTAGATAATTTTCTTCCAAAAAAGAAGAGCCCCTATTTTCTTTTCACTCTACCTCAGTACTAGTTGGGGTATTTCCTTCATATTGTACAACAGCTGAAACAATTTCTTTGATGTCCATGTTTACAAATATCAAGTAATGGAAATGCCAACAGATACATATTGAGGATTATCGGTATGTTTAAGTGTTAGACGTTAAGGACTTTTGCTCGTGCTCCGTAAACCAGAGCTGGCAGTGTACACACCAGGTCAAACAGTGCTAATTTGTTTTTCTACAGTATCACATTGCAAGGGCTGACTTTTCTCACCCCTTCACTCAGGATTCTGGCTAGAACTCGCCCACTCACTGGCTGAGTATCTGTGTTGTAGATTATTCTCTCCCAAATGGATTGTTACTATTATTCTGCATTTTTCCAAGATGAACTTCATTCTGTTATCCACCATGAAGTGAAATTTCTTGAGGTTTGTATATGCTTTTCTAATTTGTATTTTAGTGTTCTTTATGGTATCATCTGCAAAAGACATTTATTTCCTCAAGGGAATGCCTTCTTCAGTACCATTAAAGAAAATATTAAATATAATATATTCCTTCAATAACATTTCCTTCAGATCCAACCTTATACCTCCCCATCACTGTTCAGCTAGTATGGATCATCCTATTTCTTTTTTATTAAGATCTGGGGGCTAGTTCTCAATTCTTGAGATAACAGTATACATAGAGTGGCCACAGTGGACTCGTGGGTAAATACTGAGGGAAAAAAAAAAAATCTAAGTTATCCTGGCTCGCCAGTGTTGTTTTTCAACATCTAAGACATACAATCCCATTAATGAGGGTGCCAGTGTTTATGAATTAACCCCTCCTTGTTTGAACCCTGGTGCCCTTCCCAAAGCTCTGTTTGTACAGCTTGTTCTGAAATGCTCATCTGTAGATGAAAATCCTTGCCATTGTTTACTCTAACTGATGTATCCTTTACTTTGGGGTCAGACAATTTCATCGGATACGGGCTCAATCTATGTCCCATGCATCTACGTGTCCTTGTGACACAATGACTTATGGACTCAGCTAATTTGTGGTTTGGTTTTCCTCCCTGGAGGACGCCTTTCCCTGTCTCATCACACAGCTTAGAGATTCCAAACTTTATAGTTCCATCTACTCCAGCCTCATTTTATGATGAAACATCTAAATATTCACTTTTGACTTAAATCATTCAATAGAAATATTTCAAAGTGGTGCATTGTATTTCAAATAGACTATATGCTTCTCAAGGTGAGGGCTGCATATACTTTTTTTCCCTGACGGAGTTCTCTGCCTCTGGCTGGTTGTGGTCCCCCATGGTACATTCCCTTAGCTCCCTAAATTCTCTTCACAGCATTCAGCACACCAATCATTTATAATTAAATGAATTACTTGAAATACATCTGCTACTCACAAGAGTCTACAGACTCCATGAGGGCGGAGACCACGTGATTTTGCTCACCACTTCATACCGAGCACAAGCATCGAACTTGCCTCTTAGAGGAGATCAATAAATACATGTGGCTGCCTAACTGATTTCAGGAGAAAAAAAGGAACCAAGCTCTTAAGAACACTTAGTGTACCTGACTTTATGCCAAACTGCAGCCAAACTGGTTTCTACAAGAACAAAAGGATTTGCTTTCCTCTGTCTTCACGAAGTCAAAAATGAGTTAATAAATACCTAGGAAGTACATAGCAGGAGTCTTGATACAAGGGGACACAGAAGACATAGAACGCGTGGTCATGTGAAGAGCTGACTATCTACATCGAAGCCACAAGGGTCCCGCCCACTCACAAAGGTTTCCCTCCCTGTCAAATGTTACAGAAGGTAAGTGTCACACCCACTCTGAAGGACGAACACTTCCAGAGCTGGCTGGACTCCAGGTCTAACCCAAAATACATCCCTTTGCTCTATTCCAAATTTCTCCTTCTACAGCCATGATGATGAGGCCATAGGACACAACTTGAATCTGAACCATCACCCCCTTGTTTAATTATGTTAATTCAGCTACTAATATGTTATAAATATCGTCATCCTCCTCATCATCGCTATGCCAGGATTTTATAAAACTTTAACCTTAGCTAGTGTCTTGACTTTCCTCATCTTACCCGGTCCCCAGATGTCTCTAGCCTGTATGGAAGTCTCTTTTCTCTAAGCACTTGCTATGTTTATGGTATCACTCCCCTGCTCCAGAAGTTACTATGATGCCCGATTAGCTATCACAATGTCCAAAGTCCTCTGCCTGGCTTTCAGAGCTCAGGAACTGACTCTCCTGTCTAACTTAGTTTTTTTGCTTTGTTTTACTTCCCAGAATGGAGCTGCTCGTCTAGCTACGCATGTCACTGGGTCTCATGGGAAGATCAGTGCAGCCTCAGTGTCTGCCTGGTATACGGAGAAAACTCCATAAATGATGACGATGTTTATAAAGTCTTCAACTAATTCCAGTCTTTTCCTTCTTGAAATTCTCATTACCATAACAATCAGCACTGTACCACTTGGGATATAGTCACTTTAACTGAGGTACTATTTTAGTTACTCCATTTCTGTAAGTAGACTAAGTTCCCAGGGACAAGCGACCATGCTTCATGTTTTCTCTGTGTTTTCAAAAACGCCTGGCATAGATGTAGCTGTTCTATAAACAAATGTTAATTAATATTTCATTTACTGAGTTTAATTTACTATAACAAATTTGTTGTGACTTTATCTCCTCTAGCTATATGTTTTTCGTAACTATCTCAATAATAATGTGTAATACAATATAGGCCCTTATATATACTACATGGCTTCATAAAAAATAGACAATATCATAAGTTCATGTTTAAAGGCACCTCCCATCTTCCTATGTTTTGTTTGCTTTTTGTTTCTGTTTTCTGTTTTTACATATAAGGAAGTTAATGATCAGAGATAGTACATGATTAAATGAATGTCAAATGCAAAGTTATAAAGCTAGCTGGTGGCCCCAACAAATCAAGTAAAAACTGCTAGCGTTAAATAAAATGAAGAATTGGGAATTAAATATGATAACACAGTCTGTTAAGACAGGTGTATATATTTTTCCAATGTCTACAGAGAGAATGTAATTCTACCATTTATTTTTTATTATAAGGAAAAAGAAATCTTGCTTCCCCAGAGTTAGAAGTGCTTTAGCAGAAATGAATTCATTTAATTTCACTGACTCCCTGGGAAGAAGTTTGGAGAACATATTAACTCTATGTTATAAATATACTGTCCAGAGAGTTGAAGTGAAAGAGCTCAGACTATTCACCAAAATTGGTGGTTAAAACTCTAATCCCCACATGGGGAAGGCACATCTGCCCATAGGACAGCATCATGGGTTTATAAATACGGTCTGGTATAAAATCATTTTTAGATTAAAAAGAAATCACATCAACATCTTCCAAAATAGTTCTCTAAGTAAAGCTGTTCAGAAGAGCAGATATACAAGAACAAGGGGAGAAAACAAAGAGGAACATCTGGACAATGTCATGTTCAAACTGTCCTGTTTCTTTGAACCATGTGACTACATGGGGTACCAGAGGGTAAAAGACGGAATGATTCTTTTCTGGTCTTTATGCAGTCTGGAATAGTAACTGTATTTTTTTCCCCCCCAGGATAAATTTTAAGTTACTATAGAGAGAAGAGAAATATAAAAGATGAGAAACACCACAGAAATTCCTGCACAGTTCCCAGAGGAGAAGTCCAAGTAACCAGCAAACCTCTCCTCAGAGAAGTGTTTAACTGTTATATGGTTAATCCATTTGGAACACCTTGTTCTAAACAGAGAGACAAAAGAGCTTTGCTGTAAAGTCTTCGACTTCAACTCCCCAAAAGACAACAGTGGATGAGATGACCAGAGAGACTACTTGGAAACTCGTGTGCTTGTGGTGTGTCTGAGTCATGTCTTTAGCCAGGGATAAAGCTGATTTTGAATGATGTGGCACATGCTTCAGAAACGTTTTGCCCTGGACAGATGGACCATGTGGAAACTATGAACTGGCTTCATACACAGGACCATGATAAGCCAATGCAACACTTTCGTGTTTTCTGTTTCTATTCAAGTCGTCCAGTGAACAATATAATATCGCAAGACATGGTATATGATGTGCCTTGGTTTCACTTCTGACTAAACTATTTTTACTGTTATAGATGTTTTTAATACAGGGATTAAAAAACAATTAGACAAATTTGACAGAAAAGGCATGACGTATTTTGGATAGTGAACATATTCCAATTCTTCCATCAATGGCTTGCTCTGATGCATCAGTAAAGACATGGTGCAAAAGGGGGATAAAACTGATCAAAATCATAGATGTCAAAGATTTTGTTTCCCACAAGATCTCGTAGTAAGCTTTAACGCTTTTCTGAAAGATTATATCACCAAAAAAAAGATACAATAAAAGTATAATGCCAATTTGCTGAGAACTAGAAGACAATTAGCTTGGGGGAAACAATATTCATTCATGGGTTGCTGCTTTAATAACGGTTTGAGGAAGACAACATTTCACTTTAAGATTAGAAAAATATACAACAAGTTATTTCTTTCTGGATTGGGCTTAAAATTTAATGAAAAGCTGTGTGGGTGAAAAAAATTCCAGTGTTGGCACAATACCAAAATGGAACAAATGAACAGCACTTAGGCGATAGCACTTTTTGTACAGGACATGGGAGGGCCACAGAAGAGCTGAAATTAACACGTGGAAAATAACTGCACTGGTTCCTAAGAGGTATTCAGAAACTATCATATATACTCACTCAGCTTGTAAATCTTTGCAACGGCTACAGTGAAAAATAATCATGTTTCATTATTATAATTAAAATACAGTGGTCTCAGATGTTTTCTAAAGAAGTAAAAAAGAGAAAACATAGATAATCTGGGTACAATTGTTTAAAAAGGAGAAGCGGGCTTCCCTGGTGGCGCGGTGGTTGAGAGTCCGCCTGCCGATGCAGGGGACACAGGTTCATGCCCCGGTCTGGGAAGATCCCACGTGCCGCGGAGCGGCTGGGCCCGTGAGCCATGGCCGCTGAGCCTGCACATCCGGAGCCTGTGCTCCGCAACGGGAGAGGCCACAACAGTGAGAGGCCCGCGTACCGCAAATAAACAAACAAATAAATAAATAAATAAAAATAAAAAGGAGAAGCATTTAAAGGAACTATAATTTTAAGTGTTTTTTTCAAGTGATTTATTAAAACATAATTAGGTTGTATGTCTATGACTAGGACAGAATAAAGGATTACCCATATAATAAATGCACCTCATATTTTACAGATTATAATTCTCAGCTTCTGGTATTTTCTATTTTCATAGAGAAAATCTTACAGGAAACTATAAAATTTGGTCATCCCCCAGGTACACACTGCTATATTTAAAAAGGATAACCAACAAGGACCTACTGTAGAGCACAGGGAACTCTGCTCAATGTTATGTGGCCGCCTGGATGGGAGGGGAGTCTGGGGGAGAATGGATACATGTACATGTATGGCTGAGTCGCTTTGCTGTGCACCTGAAACTACCACAGCATTGTTCATCGCCTATACTCCAGTATAAAATAAAAAGTAAAAAAAAAAAATTGGTCATCCCCATACACTATGATAAATATGTGCAGGGAGGAATGTTTGGGCTGTATTCACAGCAAGTTGGCAGAACCAGTCTAAAACTGACCAACTTTAATTCTTTGCTATAGGTATGCTGAGTTGAATATACTGGTTGTCAAAAAGTGAATCTTTAATTTTAAAACAATAAACACTGAGAGTCATAAAATCCTTCAGACCTGAAAGAAATGATTTTTTCTATATACTCTTTCACTTTTATCTTGCTTTAAAGCTTTGAAAAGACTCTGACTTATTAACTTTATCTTGGCTTATAACTATTACCTATATCTATGAAAGGGATATTTAGTAATTGAAATTAGAATTTTACTCTTGTGATTCCTAGTCTTTTATTCACTACAAAAGTAATAAAGTACAAAAGCATAAGATCCTATAAGGATAATGAAAGTAATAATAAAATAAAATAATAAAATAAATAAAAGACTATAGCTGCTTTTATAAGTTGTCTGTTTTCATTGATAGAATCGGCCACACAACCAGCAAAACTTGTCTTCTCTGCTTCTACTCTATTAAAAGGAGAGATGTGGAGGGCAAAAAAGCCGATCTGGGAGGTACTTGCTTACAGCCCTGAGGTCCCACGAGACATTCTACACATAGCCCGTGTCTAGATCAGCACAGGAACAGCAAAACGTTTCTACCAAAATGGCATTTTTGTTTGGTGTTATGATTTTAAAATATATGTCCTTTAAGATGCATTTTATTACTTACAAACAGTGAAGGCTTTCTTAGAAAAGGGACTTAAATATTTGCATACTATTTATATGATGTAGAAGAGAATTGGCCTTCTTAATGATTTCTTGTGCCTTTTTTCTCATTTTGCTAATTGCTCTTTCTATTAGCTCATCTGTCTCTCTGACAAACTTGTTCTTCTTTGTCAACATTTGGGTCACAAGCTAGTAATATTCTGGAGCCAGAGATGATTGTTATGATGATATTTTTTTTTCTCATTTAGGACAAGCACTGCTACTTTAGAACAGTGGGATACAGCTCTTAGTCAACTGCAAAATAAATGTGTATTTTTCACCGCATATTTAAATATCTTTTACCACATCAAATTATTTGAGTCCATGGACCACACAGAACCTAAATATCAAGCGTAGACTAAAAATGCATGGCACAATAAACACGTGCTTTTTAATGAGACCTACTAATTTTAACTGCAAGGTTTAAATATTTAATGTAACCTTACTGACAACATCTTTGTTTAATTCTGTCTGTTGAGAGAGAATAACTGTGATACTTCTTAATGGTTCATTAACTCCTCAGGTCATTGGAGAGAGCGCCATTCTAAATATATCTATAAATAACTGTAGTACATGAAAGAACACTCTGCCTTCTACATGCAATGATGCTACACACACTAAATGCATTTCCAAACAAATGCAAGTTGCTGATTTTTCATTAGTGAGATCGACCTAAATTCCATTTTTAAAAAGGAGTTATAAAAGAATAAGCTAATGCCAAGTGTAACAGATGTGTCAGTAAAGAATCTTCTGCACTTCTGCTTCTTTTAGTTGTCCTATTCGTTTTGCAGGTGACCACCGGGGTAAAAAGGAACATCATCTTACAGCTTCATCCATACACTGGATGGAGACGTAGGTATCCAAAGTTCCAGACCTCTATGATATTTGCACATCTCTCTTAGGTAACAATGAGGAAAACCACGAGGAAAGCAACTTTATAAATATGAAGGCAAAAAAAAAAAAAAAACAACAACCCACCTTGAAAAAGGCAAAATGACATTCTGGATATAACAGAGAAGATGATAAATGGTATGAACTTTTCACAACACTTTAAAAATAAAACAGCATTATTCAAAGGATGCAACGAAATTGGAAAAAGCAGCAACGATACATCATGAGACATGGAATCATCTAAAAGAAGCAGTCATGGACATAAGCCACACAGAGGATTTCTTTTCTTACTTGCACAAGTATCTTGAGGGGTTTGAAAGGTCTTTCACCATGAAGCACTCGCCTCCATTCACACAGAAAGTTTTCTCCTTCTCTGCACACTTGACAAGATGGCTTGTCCCAGTGGTAGATGTAGATGTGGCTGGATAAAAGATAAAGAAGGGGAAAGGTTTATACCCATCTTTCCCTCTTCTAAGCAGCCTTTAATCTTAAATTCTCTTAAAAGAAAGAGTTCATATAAGATACGGCATACTCCACTAAACTTTCAGGCTTAATAAATAACAGCAAAGATGTTAAGTACTTTCTGGGTGTAATTAAATATAATAAAATTATAAAAGGTAATTATAGTTAATTAATTTAATTATAATTAAATAGGCAACAGGTTCAACATTTCTTATAACTAATACTTTTTCTAAGGAAGTTGGAAAAGAGAACATCTATTGTCATTAAGAAAAATACATTTTCCAGGAAGGCTCAAAAATAATGACATAAATTCATATCAGTGCAACTGAATGTAGATATCAATTTTTAATGGCAACTAATTAATAAAATTATTTTTTTTGAAATTATGTGATATATGTGCATGGACTTGATATTTTTTAGACATAATGTATAGCAAAGAAAAATACAAGGTGGCTTATTTGTTCCTAATGAAAAAAATATTATTAATTGAGTATGTATTAATGTATAGATCGGGGGCATTCTGTTCAAAATTTCCATTCTATTCTAATTTCTACTCAGAAGAATATTATTGAATGTCTGATTGCCATCACGCTTTTGAAGAAATGCAAAGACAGTCTAACATTGCTGCCAATGTAGAATAAAGCACTGCAAAATTCATACATTCTGAAGTAGGAGTAGAAACAAGTTTTAATTTTGGTTGGCAATGTCTTCATGTGATAAATCTGATTATTCACTTGCCTTCAAACTTCACAGTTATTGGAAAGTCACGCTGACACTGATTGCTCCACCTTTAGGTGCAGGGATTAAATGAAGCCAAAGTCCTGAGACTGTAAGAGCATTTAGTCTCAGAACTTCTCCCCAAGTACAGCATTGGGAGCCCCCTAAACACTGCTCAGTCTCAACCCCAAACAGTCTAACTCCCAACATAATGTTTATCACTGACATTATCAAGATGAAACGTAAAACCAACATGTCCAGCCAACAAACATTCTATTTACTCTCCCGAGGTAGAGAGAGTCCATCTTCAGACATAAGTTTTTCTCGTCGATTATCTGACTCATTCTTAGTGACTTTTAATTCTTTGTCTTCCTTATCAATTTCTATTTTACGATTTGCGTGTGAAACTCAGATGCCCTTGTTTATTTTATTTGACCTGCCGTATTTTTCCATTTTCTCCTGCCTTTCTTTTTCATTTCCTTCACAAGCGCACATTTTGCTTTGACATTTAACCAATTGTGACCCTAACTCTGCTTGATTTTTACTCTACCTGATTGAAATACTGAGCATCTGATTATTCAGTTTCTAAACGACTCGAGGCCTTTCTTGCCTCTTATTCTCCTGTTTATGGCATGTTTGGGACCATTTCTCTGTTCTCACCATGGCTTTCAGGAGGAACAGCAAAGGACAGTCAAATGATTTGACCTTTGGAGACAGATCTGGTTCAAATCCCATCTCCTACTAGCTTTGTGTCCTTGAGCAAGTCACCTAACCATCCAGAGGGTCAATGTTCCCATTTAGAAAACAGGGTAAGGGCACTCTTACAGGACTCTTCTAGAGATAAAAGGAATTGGCACAAAACTGGCATCCGAAGAGTAATAGCAGGTATGATTACTGAACAAATAGGGAAGAATCTTAATTTTGGTATCTATCAATCAGATGTAAAATTTGATAACAGAAATCTGAAGAGTTCAAAGAAGCATGTTTTCCTTGAATCATTGTTATGGGTAATTAAGAACTGGGTCAACTTTCAAATTATTGCAACACAAAGTCCTTTTCAGAATGCATTTCCAGATGTCCAGCTCGGGTCTACAAACCCAACCAAAAGAACCAGGGAGAGAGAGGAGAGAGGTGATGTTACCCTCTGCCAGCAGCTACACTTTTACCATCTTTATCAGGAAGAGGGGAAACACAGCTTGCATCCTTTGGTCTATAAAATCACGGAGTAGACAATTTCTACACATCACGTAGCATAGATTTTAACATAATATTATATCTTCATGTGAAAAACTGTTTACTTAGGTGCTATGGATATTTTCATCCATGGCGACTGCTTTTAAAAAAATATTAGGAGAGAGTTTGTCTTAAATGTTAAAGGTTTTGTGCTTACGAGTTTCAGTTGCTGACAGGGATCTATGGGGATGACACACTGGACAGAGTATTTTTGCCGAGGGGACCCCCTGCAGCGTTCTGTCACCATCATTCCTGCAAAGGAGCCCTGAGCCTCAAGCAGACCCCAGTGGTCCCTGAATCCCTGACAGGCTGCTAAGAATTACCCCTCATCCAAACTGGGCAGCAAACCCTGCAGCAGGCTCTTTCAGGACAAATGCTGAGGCTTTTTATTAAAAACAACAAAATCAACCCCCTCCTCGCCAAAGCAGACCCTCCATATTAATTGCAAACTTACAATGAAAATTAGCTGTGACAGAGACAAGAGACAGAAACATCATACCTATTCCTTGGATTTTCTGATCTTGTGTTATCAAATAAGTAGGATTAAGAAATGCCCGTTAAAACTAGAAACAATCCCTTTTTTTCAGTCCTTTAAAAGTATTTTTCTTGATATGATTATCCTTTGAATTATCCTGCAGCTCTGAGTTATGACACATTCTTTTTTTTTTTTTTTTTTTTTGGTACGTGGGCCTCTCACTGTTGTGGCCTCTCCCGTTGCAGAACACAGGCTCCGGACGCGCAGGCTCAGCGGCCATGGCTCACGGGCCCAGCCGCTCCGCGGCATGTGGGATCTTCCCAGACCGGGGCATGAACCCGTGTCCCCCGCATCGGCAGGCGGACTCTCAACCACTGCACCACCAGGGAAGCCCATGACACATCCATTTGAAAAATTCTTAGATCATGACTTGACACTAGGAATGGGCTAGTTGATCATAAAATAATTCTTGGAGAGAATGAAGTAGCAGCTCTCTTACGTGTCATGGACTATCCTGCTTAGCGCTTTTATCCTTTAGTAGCAGCGAAAACAAAAATGATCATGGAATTGCAAAGCAGCAGTTATCTCCCAGGTGACACAAAGTGTGGACCAACTGGGTTACAGCTGTTCTGAACCAACAGCCAAGCACAGGAATAAGTTGTAATTGTCAGAAGAACCTGGGATCTGGATGGTGATATATGAACCTTTCAGATTTTTGCCAAGTTTCCTTATATATTCTCCTTAGTTGACCGCAGTGCACAGTCAGCCCTAAGCACATCTATAAATTTTGCAGTGATATCCTTTCGCTTTGGCCTATATACGCTGTATTGCTAAGTCAGTTTCCGTGTGGTAATTCTGCCAGAAATTAATGAAACAGACAAAGCAGGTTCTCAAACCAAACTGTGGAAACAGCATTCTTTCTGGGGGAGCTGGCAGGAATTTATCAGGGGTAAAGCTAACAGTTTTGCCAACAGAATGTGCTTTTGATATATAAAAGATGAGCTTCATAGCTGTTCCTGGCAGTAGGTGACATAGATCTCACTCATTCAATCCTTAATGAAAACTGCTTCCCTCTGCTTTGTAACTAGTTTGTCATAATCTGGGAGTTGGTCAACTTCTAGTAAGTGCTAACTGGACAGCAATTGGGAACACTGATAAGTGTGACTTCATTACTTTTAAGTTTATCATTTATATGAACGTTTTATCCCAAACACACTTTCCTTGGGATGTTACCAATTACAAAATTATAAGGAAGAAAGTATAAGTACAGCAGTTAACTTGTTACCAGAGGATTTCTTCCGAGTGTTTCACTCTCCACCCCGTCTGTCTTGGTAGTATAGATCAGGACTAGTGACCATTCTGGGGAAGTCTGAACAGTTCTCTGACTTAGCCAAGGATTTGGACACTAAGATGACCATTTAAAGATCCGCCAGGGGGCTTCCCTGGTGGCGCAGTGGTTGAGAGTCCACCTGCCGATGCAGGGGACACGGGTTCATGCCCTGATCCGGGAGGATCCCACATGCCGCGGAGCGGCTGGGCCCGTGAGCCATGGCCGCTGAGCCTGCGCGTCCGGAGCCTGTGCTCCGCAATGGGAGAGGCCACAACAGTGAGAGGCCCGCGTACCGCAAAAAAAAAAAAAAAAAAAAAAAGATTCCCCAAATCCTGCACCAGGAAATTGGACTCTCTCCTTTCTAGCCCGCCCTCCCTTCCCTAACCCTTCTCCTCCCTCCCACCCTCCTTCCCTCCCTCCTTTTTTCCTTCCTTTCACAGTTCTTTAATGACCACCTATTATATGCGAGGCATAATAATAACTAAAGTTACTGGGGTTGAAAATTGTAAGACTGTAAAGAATGCTCCCTAAAAGGAGACCTTTATAGATGAAATGTAGTGAAATGACCCTGGAGTTAGCTGAGAAGAATCAGGGGACCAAGACACAATTTTGCCAATTACTAGCTGTGGGACTCTGGTCCAGCTACCTGCCTCAGTATACTCAGCTGCAAAAATGAGGTATCGCAGGGTTGCTGCAGAGTTTGATAAAACACTTTGTCAGTTGCAAAACTGCACACAAATAGAGGATCTGTTTCCATTACTAATGGCATAAATATGGAACAAAGAGAATCAAAAACATGTCTGTCCAGACACTGTAAGTACACATAATCAAGCCTCGAATGTTGTTTCTTAGCAAATTATTCTTCTACAAAATGTGAAGAGATGGTCTGATTTGGAGGGGTAACCACTGAATGATTGCAAAGCATCAAGTAAATATCAATAACTTACTCTAACTTTTTCAAAACCACTGTCAATAATTTATACCCATTCAATTGGCTTACAAAATAAAACTGAAGAACAATTTGAGTTAAAAGAAAAAGAAGCTATCTTAAATGTGTCATTATTTTCAACTTTCCAGATCCACACAATTCTCTAATATTTCTTAAAAAATTTTTTTATTGAAGTATAGTTGATTTACAATATCGTGTAAGTTTCAGGTGTATTTCTCTAATATTTCTGACCAAGCTTCCAAGTTACATGAATTCATTGTATTTATAATCTTGTGTGTTATTGTAACAGTTTAAAAACTCTAAAAAATTTAAAAATAGTTTGATGTCCATTGAATATGGGCCATAGTATAAACTCTGTTTATAACTCAACATTTTGGAAATCACGTACTATTGCACACTTTAGTAAATACACAGAATAAAACTTGGAGGAGTAATTGAGTGTTCTCTGCTCATTACTCAATATTTTCCCATGGACACACAGTATTTCCTATAGAATACCAGCCTTTTTCTGCTCAGAGACAGGCTAAAAAGAAAATAATGCTGGAAAGGATGCTTCCCTTTCTTGCTTGTGTTAAGTGGTGTTTTCCTTATCAGTGAAGTAGACAGCACTAACAGACCAGGGCCATTACACAAATGCAAACTACTGATAAGAAGCCAGTCTCTTTTTCTTTGACAATTAGCAGGAATTAGTATGAGTGTATAGTGTTTACCCCAAGAAGCAATCATTAGCTCCTATCTGCCCTGAGCAAAAAAGCCCTGACTAGGAGTTTTTAGGACAATTCTTAACGATTTACTCGCAGAAGATTAAATCACTCTCTGCAGTTTTCTCAATAACATATACAATATTAACAATTTTTATATTCTAACTTTTTATATTCTAAATATTAACAATTTTTATATTCTAACATGAAACTGTCAATCGCTACAAAGTTGTAGGTTTTTTTTAAAAATCCTTACCTGTGATATCTTCCATGGCTATGTATTTAGAAATCTGCATGCATTCTTGCTCTTTGATCTCCCAGTTTAAAAAAAAATCTGAAATTATTATTCTTGCTCAGAATATAGCTCCTCAGCAATTATGTACCAGAGCACTTTGAACTTCTACTGGGAAGAAATGCTTATGTGGTTCCTGAAAATGACGCTCTGGCTCAGAAGCTGAGCAGGAAAAGCCATGCCACCTAATGCAGCTTCTACAGATGCCAACGGAAGGATGCGGGAGGCATTAGTTCTCCAAACGAAAATCCAGAGCCAGATTCAGAACCACTAAAGCATCACCATTCTGGGTTGGCATTTTTTTGCAAGTAGTAATTCAATCCGTTGCTGAATAGCAAATAGGTACTTGAGAAAAAAATGATAGAAGATCAAAGAAACCCATCCTGACTTGGAGGTTCCCAGAGCCCATCTCCTTGGCCTCTCCGCTACTGAACTCTGCTATAGAAACAAACAGGGAAGCCAGGGAAGAACCATCACGAGACCAGAAATGGAACCAGAACTTTCTAAACTAGAATTAGGGCATCTCAATTCATGGACCTCAGGACTTGGTGACATGGTAGATTACCTACAAGGTGAGAGTCTGTTCAAAGAATAAGCCGACACCAAGGGCTGGTGGAGGTTAACTGGTTTAAGTAGTGAACTTGAGCTTTGGCATCATAACACACATAGAATGGGAGACCCAAAAGAATCTTCACATAGTGTCTAATTTATCCCATATTGAAAAAGAGGATACAGATCATCTCAAAAGAACAGTTCTGCAGTCTTTCATCAAATACCTCCAGCTAAAAATTCACGAAAGTGTACAGGCTGCCCAAGGTCACATAAGTGAATTTGGACATGCTTGTTTTCTGTTTTCTTACACGTACAGTGGGCCTGAAGTAGGTTAACAGGATTGCCTTTAGATCCCTCCCTCCTTTACAAGCTCTCAGGGCAGACCCTAATATTTTCAGTCCCTAATATTTTTTCTTCCTTCTGCAGCAGAATGAAAAGTGACCCTTGGGTGTTTCTCCTCATAAAACAAAATTCTAATTTTTGTTGTAACACTGAGCTCATTTGTAGCTAAACAGAAAGGAGATCCTAAGTTCCCAGCAGTTGCTGAGCAAATGCTTTGGTGTCATTAGATAGTGTTCTCCTTAGAAAAATAAAAATTGTCAACAAAGGTTATTTTTCAAACACAGAAGTGGCTGTTTTTTTTTTCTTTTTTTCTGACAGCACATTTTGCTCATGACACAGGGTAATCATTCTAGTCTACTACTTCTTAGAGCAACATGTCAATGGCATAAATGTCTTTAGGATGTCTTAGCTTTTCTAAAGAAGAAGGAGTCTCCTCCCACAGTGTATGGCTGGCCAGGTGGTTACAAGAAAGCTACATTTTCTTCCTTACAAAGCCAATAATCTTCTCTTAGCTAAGAAGCCAGCTCCAGAAATACAGTTCTGTTATATATTTTCTACTAATCACTGACAGTTTTATCTGAGTATAAAATTTCCATAGCCAGAAGTCAACGAACTTTCAAGCTGTTCCTTGAATCTTTTCCTATCAACACCTATTCTAAAGGAGTAAGATCCATCTAGCCTACAAAGCAAATATTAGCAGTCAGTTGACTGGCTTAATTTGATATATTTATAATCTCATCAGGCTAAAGGTAGAAGGGGCACATTCTTTACTGTATTCTGCATAGTTTACCAGTATCAATTTGGTTGGGAGAAGGTCATATCAATGTAGAAAATGTTAACCTGTCATTTTCCAAATTAGTCAAAAGTTTGGAGCATCAAACAGAACACATCAAAACAAAGGGAACTGATCAAGGATTCAGTTACTAGGCGAGCTGCTGAAATTACCATGTGACATTTAATGACATAGGTTAATTTATTCATCAACCAAAATACACTCAGAAATGAAAGTAGATGAAAGATCAAAAGACAGAAACTATGAGGCAAATTCATTATCTTATTCATCAAATTAAAAAAAATCATGGCATATCAAAAATAAAAGCCATATGGTCATTTCAATAAATAGAGAATCAACATTGATGAGACTGAAAATCAATTTCTCTAAAACTATCTACAAAGTATTCTTACCTCCAAAAATCAAATCTGAATTTAATCAAGCATCCAGATACAGCTACTAATTTACAGGAAGAACACAGGCCAGAGGAACATATAAAAGAACACCATGGGATGCAATCAGCAAAGCCCAATCTATGGAGAACTCTACAGGGCAAATAACCTGATTTCTTAAGAAAAAATTAAAAGAAGATAAAAAGACAAAGAGAGCTAGAGCTAGAGACAGACCAAAGGGTGAGAGAAAAGAAAAACCTAAAATATAGACATTAAAAAGAGACATTAAACCAACTGCAATGAGTGAAACTTATTTGGATCCTGATGTAAGAGGAAATCTGATCACTGATTACAAAGGGTTATCATTAATTGGTATATGTGTCATATACTACCCAAGGCAATCTACTGATTCAGTGCAATCCCTATCAAACTACCACTGGCATTTTTCACAGAACTAGAACAAAAAATTTCACAATTTGTCTGGAAACACAAAAGACCCTGAATAGCCAAAGCAATCTTGAGAAAGAAAAACAGAGCTGGAGGAATCAGGCTTCCTGACTTCAGACTATACTACAAAGCTACAGTAATCAAGACAATGCAGTACTGGGTACAAAAACAAAAATATAGATCAATGGAACAGGACAGAAAGCCCAGAGATAAACCCACACACATATGGTCAACTTATCTTTGATAAAGGAGGCAAAAATATACAGTGGTGAAAACACAGCCTCTTCAATAAGTGGTGTTGGGAAAACTGGACAGCTGCATGTAAAAGAATGAAACTAGAACACCCCCTAACACCATACACAAAAATAAACTCAAAATGGACTTAAGACCTAAATGTAAGGCCAGACACTCTAAAAGTCTTAGAGGAAAACATAGGCAGAACACTCTATGACACAAATCACAGCAAGATCCTTTTTGACCCAGCTCCTAGAGAAATGGAAATAAAAACAAAAATAAACAAATGGGACCTAATGAAATTGAAAAGCTTTTGCACAGCAAAGGAAACCATAAACAAGATGAAAAGACAACCCTCAGAATGAGAGAAAATATTTGCAAATGAAGCAACTGACAAAGGATTAATCCCCAAAATATACAAGCAGCTCATACAGCTCAATATCAAAAAATCAAACAACCCAATCCAAAAATGGTCAGAAGACTTGAATAGACATTTCTCCAAAGAAGATATACAGATTGCCAACAAACACATGAAAGGATGTTCAACATCACTAATCATTAGAGAAATGCAAATCAAAACTACAGTGAAGTATCACCTCACACCGGTCAGAATGGCCATCACCAAAAAATCTACAAACAATAAATGCTGGAGAGGGTGTGGAGAAAAGGGAACCCTCTTGCACTGTTGGTGGGAATGTAAATTGACACAGCCACTGTGGAGAACACTATGGAGGTTCCTTAAAAAACTAAAAATAGAACTACCATATGACCCAGCAATCCCACTACTGGGCATATACCCCGAGAAAACCATAATTCAAAAAGAGTCATGTACCACAATGTTCACTGCAGCTCTATTTACAATGGCCAGGACATGGAAGCAACCTCAGTGTCCATCAACAGATGAATGGATAAAGTAGATGTGGCACATATATATAATGGAATATTACTCAAGCATAAAAAGAAATGAAATTGAATTATTTGTAGTGAGGTGGATGGACCTAGAGTCTGTCATACCGAGTGCAGTAAGTCAGAAAGAGAAAAATAAATACCGTATGCTAACACATATATATGGAATCTTAAAAAAAAAAAAAGGTTCTGATGAACCTAGAGGCAGGACAGGAATAAAGACGCAGACATAGAGAATGGACTGGAGGACAAGGGGAGGGGGAAGGGTAAGCTGGGACGAAGTGAGAGAATGGCATTGACATATATACACTATTAAATGTAAAATAGATAGCTAGTGGGAAGCAGCCGCATAGCACAGGGAGATCAGCTCGGTGCTTTGTGACCACCTAGAGGGATGGGATGGGGAGGGTGGGAGGGAGACGCAATAGGGAGGGGATATGGGGGTATATGTATATGTATAGCTGATTCACTTTGTTGTACAGCAGAAACTAACACAACATTGTAAAGCAATTATACTCCAATAAAGATGTTAAAAAATTGGTATATGTGTCAAATGCATTATGGTTATGTTTAAAAATAGCTCTTATCTTTCAGATACATGCTGAAATATTTATACATTGAATAATAAGATGTCTGGGATTTACTTCAAAATAGTAAGAGGGAAGGGAAGTGAGTGAAATCAGGATACAACAAAACTGATAACTGCTGAACTGGATGATGGCTCCATGGAAATTTGCTATATCATTCTTTGTACTTTCATACGTTCAATATGCATGTTTAAATTTATACATATATATGTACATGCTTTAATATATGCTTACATACATTTAAAACTTAAAAATGCAAAAATACCAATTTCAGCCTTTTCAAAACATGTCTTTATAAAGTGGAATTAGAATGATAATCTGTGCAACCTCAAGATGCTGACTGTTAGCCACCAATCTAAATCATACTTAACCCTGAAACTCTTGGAGGGGTGGTTTCCTTAATATCAAGAACAAGACAGGAATGGTGACTACTGGTGCTACTATTTAACACTGCTCTGAAAGTTCTCGCCAATGCAACAAGACAGGAATAACAAATTGTGGTACAACTGTAGGAAATGAGGAGATAAAATAAGCACTATTAGAAGATGATATGATTGGATATCAGTATTACCTAGCAAGAAAACCTAATAAAATAAAAGGATTATATTCACAACAGCAATAGGAACTATAAATCATTTAGGTCAGCTAGGTGTGAACCTAACAATAAATATTTAGAATAGGAGATACTTTCAAAGGGTAATATATTAAGAAGGGGAACTGGGTCTGTGCTTGGGGTAGAAGAAGGCATTATATTAAAGGGAAAAGCAAATGAATTTATGGAGGTAGAAAAATGAATGTCATGTTCAGTGAAAGGTAGTAGTTCAGTTTGGGAGATGGATCATAAATAGGGAGGTGAAGTTAATGAGGCTATAAAATAATAATACATCCATATTAAAAAAGCCCTTGGCAACCTGGCTGTAATTAATATTTAATCTGTAGGTCATGGAGAGAGTTGGGGGTTTGCTTACAGCTGTGACTAATAAAATTAATGGTCTATTCTATGGCCTTTGGAAAGGGAGAAAAATGGAGATGAGACCAGTGAAGAAGCTGATACAAAGGTCTAGATGAGAAAGGAAGATTGCTCAAACTAGCACAGTAATGATGGGAGAGGAATCAGCACCATACTGAAGAATTAACACTACTCTGTATTCATATACATTAAAATTAAGCAAGAACTAAATGCTGGGGTTTGTATTTCACACCTTGTATTGCACCTCTTTCTAAGGCATTCAAACTGCCTAACACACATTTTCTCTTTATTCTTCACACAGTCTAGGAAATACCCATGATATTCTTAGACAGAGGAACTGCGGCCCATTCTCAATACTCAAGAGTCACTGGTAAAATTAAAATGTCAAGTCTTGTAGCCACAACTACATGACTAACGCTTTCCTAATTTAACTATACCACATCTGTTGATATAAAGGAACCCATGACGAGCAGACAGTATCAGAGTTGGCCTCAAATTCTAAGTTACACAGATGATCAAGGTAGTGATATTCCTAAAAGTTACGCAAGCATCTCCCTGACAGGAAATGATTCCCGAAAAATCATTTTAAGTAATCTATATTTTCAGTGTCGTGCATAAGGCGCCTCTATAGAAGTATAGAAAAAAAATGGGGTCCAGACAACGCAGACACCATCTTCCAAGGTTCCAGGTTGGAGCCAGGCCTCTTTGATCAGTGGATCTGTAACACAACAAGCTTGAAGAATATTCCTTAGAAAGGCACCTCTGCAGTTCTAAAACCCCAGACAGTCCATTGTTACACACCATTTAGCCAAGTTACAGCAATTCTGTGTTTGTGTGATGGCTGTAGAGATAAAGAGCTGATCTCTGGTTCCATAAGTTCAGCATTTTCCTCACTGAGGCCAAAGGTTGCCGCATATAAAGGAATGAAGCCATAAAAGTATGTTCAGAACATAAGAACCTTGCTCTCTAACACTTGGCTAATTTCAGTGCGTGTATTTTCCCAGAACTCCCTGGAGTTCCTTGTTCCCAGGTTTGTGATCAGAATAGCAAAACATCCCTCTCTGTAAGAGGATGTGTCATAAAATGTGTATCTGCAGTTTTTAGGGTCCTAGCACAAATTCTATGTCACCAAATAGCACACAGAAACCTAACTTTTTTCAATACCGCTATTGCCATTTACACGTGGCCAATCTGAACAGGAATAAAACAAGGTTTCAAAAACACAAATAACTTTATTTACTTATTTATTTTTCTTCAGTATATTTTTTATTGAAGTGTAGTTGATTTACAATGCTGTGTTTATTTCTGCTGTACAGCAAAGTGATTCAGTTATACATATATACATTCTTTTTTTATATTCTTTTTCATTATGGTTTATCATAGGGTACTGAATATAGTTCTCTGTGATATACAGTAGGACCCTGTTGTTTCTCCATTCTATATATAAAAGCCTACATATGCTAACCCCAAACTCCCACCCCATCCCTCCCCCAAACCCCCTCCCCCTTGGCAACCACCAGTCTGTTCTCCATGTCTGTGATTCTGTTTCTGTTTCATAGATAGGTTCATTTGGAAAACACACATAACTTTAAATGCTTCATCTCAAGAAAACTTTTTGCCCTGCCCCCCAGAGGACTAGCTGGTCTCATAATACTTAGTTCATCACAGGTCTTGTTTTTCTAAAGAACATATTCTTTTTAGGTTAGACGTGGGGATGGGGATGGGGGGAGGAAATGTGACAGTCAAATCCTGCGCCTTTACAGGAACTGAGCCAAAATTATAAATCAACCTACAAATTAAAATTATAAATTAACCTACAAACCTATAAATTGACTACATTATCCCTAAAGGAGCTTTCCTTCAAGTCTTGGGGTTTTTGTGGTGTTTTGTTTTCGATTTCTGGGCCTCGACACCCTAGCTGAACAGACACCTGTTTTTCTACTGTTGCCATTAAACCTTATTGTTCAATAAAAAAGGAAACAGACAGGTGCACACTTTGAACTCTTTTTCCAAAGTATACAATATTTTTTTAAAAACTGGAGCCATGTGTTCAGTGTCTTACTGTCATCATCTGGTCTAGCTGTTTTATATATCTATACCATTCGCTTGTTGGAAAAACTCAATGGAAATCATCATCCTGCTTACAGGGAAACCAAAAAGGGCACGCTGAAGTATGTCATGAAAGAAAGGTGGAATAGAAGTCAAGGTCTTATCTAAGTTGCCTGGCTATTTCCCTACACTGCCAGAAACAGGGAATATTAAGAAGGTCCATATGTAGAATCTTAGTTATAATTTATTAGTTTTTTTTCCTGGCATTGATATATCTATCTGTGTATATGGACTAATAAAACACTTCCATCTCCTGAAGCTATAATAATTCAGAATGGCTGAGGTCTTCCCCCCTTTCAAATATAAACCATTTCTGTAGACAGTGTAAGTCTGTGTTTAATACAGATCTTTGTTCTTTCCATCCATTACTAAGGTGCTTCATATTCAAACACGGATGAGGGAGATAGTGTAAAGCAGGGAAGTGGGGCTGTATGGCACATCAGCTGTAAGGGAACCACGGCTCTACAGAGCCACCCTAAAATCAAAGCAGGCAGAACCCAATTCTTGGCCAGGTCCACTTTGCCAGTTTAATTCCCATAGAGCTCCTGCAGAAGAGCCAAATGTCTTCAGTTGAGATCTGTCATTTATGCAAAAGCTTTTAAGAAGTCAAACACTTTCCAAGACCAACTAGTAAATCTAGTAGGAATCCGCATTGGTCTTCTGCTCACATAGGCATTGCCAACACCTACTGAGAATTCTCCAGTTCAGTAACTACTGAATCCAGCGACTACCATAATGGGAAGACACAGGCAGTGTTATGATTCTGAACCCCACTATGGGCGAGTTCACAGACAACAGGCAAGTTTTGGTTACATTGCTTAGCAGAAACAAGGCTTCCTAGGCTGTGGAAATCTTATCAATAAGACGAAACCAGACCTCGGACCCTATTCTTTGAAAAGACCTGTTTGATTCATGGCTTTTCCCTTAAGAATGCCTTACTTCTGAAGAATAGTGAAATATAGAATGCTTTTGTTCAAAGAGTCAGAGAGTTTTTCTTGATCACACACCTTTCTGGTGTGTTGGATATTCAATCTCAGGGATGTAAATGTCTGCATAGAGATCAGTTCCAGATGGGTGACCTTTTCTGTTGAGAAACTCGTTTCTCCCTGCACCTTAATGCCTAATGTTCTATACCCAAAACTAGAGCGCTTAAATTTTTCTCAAAGTCTGAAGAACTCAGGGAAGTGAGTCATAGTTCTACAGATGCCACACAAGTTCCTGGAATTAAATGGTGATAATGAAAAAGGATCTTAATTAGAAGACAGATGTCGTTAGAACTCAGTAATCCTTCACTGCCCCTTCACACTGTTTTCCATTAAAAGGTTATCAGAGCCCGTCAAATGGTTACATGGATCCATCACAGCCACTAGATTAGGCCTGAAGTGTATGCTTGGGAAGCTAACTCTCTACTTGCCAGAGCACTCTGTGTGCGCGTGCGTGTGTGCATGTGTGTGTGTATGTGCGTGTGCATGTGCGTGTCTGTGACTACAGCTTTCCTTCCTTAGAAAATCAAACTGCACTCTGTTGCCCATTGGCTTAAAGCCTGCTTTATATTCTTAGATTTGTTTTGTAGAAAAAAAGTGACAGGAGCTGAAGGATTCATTGGTAAGTAAGGATGGAGGCTATTTTGTCCTTAATGTAATCTCATCACTCCTGGAATCAAAGCTCCTTCCCTCTTGGGCCTTTATAAGGGCCCAAGATATCCCATGATTCCCCCCCATTTTTGCTTTCTAGACTTCTTGTTGCTTTTTGTTTAATCAGTTGACATTAGTTCATCATAAAGCCAAGTGTAATTTTAAGCAGACTGAATAAAAACAAATTCATTATTTACCAATATTACTAAAATATATGATTATCCTTTAAAGTATTTCAAATTCAATTTTATCCTTTGCCAAATTCAATCCTCCAATAGCAAATATCCACCTAGTGATTTTGTCTGTTTTCATTTTTTGTTTGTTTGTTTGTTTTCAGGATTTGAAGACCATTTCATCTGTGAATTATTTTAGTTGTAAATAACAAATTTTAGTTGCTCAAAGGTGAACAAGCAGAACACATGGATGAACAGATGGAAATTGTAAGTGAATGCATAGTGTCAAAATATTTCTTCTAAAGTCAGAACTAGGCATTGGCAAATCCACAGTAATAACCACAGAAAATGTTGGCCCTGCATATTTTTAAAATAAAAAAAACCTTACCCACGAATGTCAGAGAGAAAGTAAACAAAAAAGTTGTCTGATGGTGGATGGTAGAGAAGGAGAGAGAACAGGAAGGATTTTGCTTCTAGGAAAACTTAGCACCTCTTGGGACCCAATGGTGAATCTGAAGTTCAATTCCATTAGAAACGTCTGGAATGCCAGTTTTGTGATATAAACAAGGATGTAACATCCTTCAGGGAATAAGCTTAGTCACAGGAGGGTTTACTGCAACTGGTAGGATTTTTGATGCTCAAGTGAAAGGTGGTTACTTCCCTCGGTTTGTTCTTTCCTGTTGAATGCACCATATTCCTTGGGCTGAGAGGCTGGAAAATTGCAATTTATGGTGAAGTCTAGCTTCAAATCCTGACATGAAGTTGGGGTTTCCTAGGCAGAACTGTAATAGTAGCAACATGGCAACAAGAAAATTTATAGAAATTGAAGAAGTCTAATGAAATGGAATCTATTAAATGGGCAATGTGATCTTTGTTGCTGGAATCACATTCTAGAGACAGGTAACCCAAATATATATGCACAGGTCAAAAGAGAGAAGGTGACTGAACTAGGAACTGTGTCCTGGTCTTCTGACTTGTGGGACCAGTGCTCTAGGCTCTAGATGACACTGCTGGCCATTTGACAAACCCTGTGAAAGAAGTCATGAATGATCCAACTCTAGAGATACGAAATATACCTGAGTTATTAAAATGCTTCCTCTATTTTATAAGAAACTCCGTGACTAGGCATAGCATGAGGTCAGAACAAAGTTCCAACTGTTCTTAGATCAGAGAACCATGGGAGCAGAGGTCCAGACGGATGGAATCCATCACTATCATAACTCATGACAAGAAATACCAGGGGTGGCACTGAAGTCTTAGCCATAAGTACCCTGAAAATGATCAGGAGCATTTTATAATACAAATAACAAAGAGATCACACCCTCATTGCTCAGCTAAACCTGATGACTTAATAAGGTAAAAATGACATGTTCTAAGGTGGATGAGAGAAGTAATCATTTTAGGGAGGTTGACAGGGATCTGTACTGATTCCAAACATACAACTTGCTATGCGTAGCATTTCCAATTCCCCAGGCATAAATTAAAATAAGAAACAAGCACCTTAAAAAGTATTCCAAAAAAAGAGATAAGAACAAATATGTCTGGTTATCATTCTGCAAAGGTTCCTAGACTCTTTGCAGGCAAGTCCCACTACATATATCATCCAAAAGGGAAGTTAAATTGAAAAAGAAAAAAAGGTTATAAAAAATTAAATTGGATTGTCATCATTACCTGCGATAGAAACTGCCCTTTTCTGTCCCAGAAGCATGAATGTCAGAAAGAATATTTTGATTCTTTTACATGGTAGAGTTGAGGTCTACAAAGTACTGCTTGGGAAATGGTTTCTACAAAATGTCAGAAACAAAACCATCAGATTCATTACGGGCTCAAAGAGAAAAGTACAAGGAAAAAGGCCATGTCCAGCTTACTAGTTACTCAGGTGAATTCTCCTGCCTAGTATCCGACTTAAGTGTGAAATCTTAAAAAGTAGTGCCATCTTTCTGGAAATACAACCTTTCTGTTGCCTTTCTCATTAATAGAAGAAATAAATCTACCCATTATTAATAGTCATATTTCTAGAATATGACCCATCACAAATTATATCCCAATGAAGCTAAGAGTTAAACACCAAAGAGCTCAGTAAATATGCTCACAATTACCATTTCTACTGGGCATGTTATTTACCATCTTCTGGCTTTAAGGTTATCTTCAAGGTAGATAAGGGAAAAGCACAAAAGAAATAAGAAGCAGAAAGAGAAGACATTTTATGATTGCAAAGATGGAAGAATTCTCTGGATATTATATTTTCACTTTAAGTATCTTCCTCTTGATATCATAAAACTTTATCCTTTTCTACAGTAATCTTGTCATTTGAAGTAGAAATCATATTCACCTAGCCCAGTAGGTATCTGGCATCAATAATATTTGCTGTAACTTGTAAAGGCATGTTTTTGCTTTTATTCTTTCAGGGTTTCCTTTTTTGGGGGGGGGAGAAATAAATGCTAAAGAAACTCAGAAATTATCTGTATGGTAAAGGCAATACAATTCTTAGCAAAGAACAAGAAGGTGCATATTCATTAAATATGCACAGTGTGCCAGACATTCTAGCCCCATAGTCATCACAATAACCCTAAGAATAGGTAACGTTTTATCCTTTTCACAGGTGAAGAGGTTGAAAGAGAAGAATTGTAGGCCTGTGTTCTCAGTGTAATAAATAAAGTAGAGAGAAATTCCAAGGCAGGTTGACTGCAAGGCCCATAATATATCCACTAAAGCATTCCATCTCATGGTTCTTTCAATCCAGAACTACATAAGTGGCCTTGTAGTTAAAAATGAACAAAACAACAAAACAATGACATCCTCTCCAAAGACTATTAGAGAAGTCATATTCTTCCACCTTCCAGAAAGTATCACTTTCTGAATATTTTCCCTATGTTTGTAAACTGTATGTCAGGAAATGAGACTCAAACATTACTTTTAGATTATGCATTCTTAGCAGAAGACAGGAGACCAATGTTAGTCACATCAATGTTATTTTAGTCTTAATTCAGGGAAAATGCTCAGTCCGTGTTATCTAGTATTCTATTGTCTGTTTCAGAATAAAATGGTTATCTTTTCCATTAAACTTTCCTAAGAACCAGAAAACTAAACCAATCTTGAATAGTTTAGTCTAGACTGGGAAAGTTATCAAAAATCTGATGATATGACCATCCAGTGTCACAGTGTTGTAATGGGTTCTATCTAACCTCCATTCAAATTATCCTCATTTTTCTTTTTAAAATTCTTTTTTGGAAAATAATTTCATTTTCATTTTTTAATAATCTCCAAGTTAGAAAAAAACACCTCATTTATTTATTTCTGAAGCTAAAGTAAGAGAAATTATGCATGTACATATTATAAATGCACAAATATAAATACACTGAGTTATAGACCTCTTTGGGGAGCATGGCGGCAGAACTATTCCAAATGAAATGTTAAATTTAGTTATGATGACTGAGCAATATTTAATATTTGCATAAGACATCTGATTGACCTCAATGCAATATTAATACCACTAGATCCTTTAAAAGCTGACTGTACTCAACAAACAGATAAGGAGTGAAGAAAAAAATAGGTATATTTGTAAGAAATGCACATAAATTATATAAAATGAAAATTATTTCCAGTGACATTTGAAATTAGGCTCATTTTGTTGACTGGTAATTTTTCTCTAACTTCATTTTCATATAACATATAAATCACCCACAAGAAGTTTTTAAAAATGGGTCCTGGGCTTCCCTGGTGGTGCAGTGTTGAGAGTCCGCCTGCCGATGCAGGGAACACAGGTTCGTGCCCCGGTCCGGGAGGGTCCCACATGCCGCGGAGCAGCTGGGCCCGTGAGCCATGGCCGCTGAGCCTGCGTGTCCGGAGCCTGTGCTCCGCAACGGGAGAGGCCACAACAGTGAGAGGCCCGCATACCGCAAAATAAATAAATAAATAAATAAATAAAATAAAATAAAATAAAAATGGGTCCTGTGGTAGCACCCCTAATTGAAAGTCAAATCCTGACTACCAAGTAATTTAAATGAGCAACTATTATAAAAATGTACTTTCTAAAAAGCTAACATGAGACCGTTTTCTTCTGGTTAGGTTTCATGTAAGGATCATCTAATCAGAATTGTTTTACATGTTCATCCCTAACAAAACGAATGCTATATATCACACAGAGTGGCAGACATAATTAAAGTGTTCACTAGTGGCCAATGCCTGCAAAGTTGGAACAAAAGTGTATAACACCAAGTTAAGTTGCTTAATTTTCATCAACCTCTTCTCTATTCGGTAATACAGTAGCTATTTTACTAATTTTTTATTCAATTGACTCTGTCAGGTCTTATCTTTACTTATTAAAAACTTGAAATATTGCAGGGTAAATCATAGATTTGTTCAAAGTAAGTTAAAGATTGTATATTTATTTCTGCAGCAACATAAGACAGTTTAGGCACACAGTAAAACCGTTATATAGTTTTTCAAGCTATAAGTGCTTGTAAGAGACATGACTAAAATATTGAACTTTGTACTTTCAAATGCACCATTAACATTTTTAGCTTAGAAGCCTTTGTTTCCTAAAAATAAGCAGTCAATGTTAAGCAGAAATGTCAAGAAATCAATAAAAAGTAATTAGGAAAAGTGTTTAACGTCCTTGAGAAAAGCTCTGAAGGCAGAAAGGGAGCTTCCACAGAGTGAACAGTCGACATTCCTATGTTTTTTTTTCCCTAATAAAAAGAAAAGCCAATCATTTAAATTACTTTATTTAAAAAAATAACCGTATAAATGTCAAATGTCACCCTGGGCCAGTTGCAGTTAATGAGGTTGCTTTCCATTATAAAAATTCATAGCTGAAAGCTGCCTTGCAGAACTGACTCTGCTAAACGGTATGAGATAGAGCCATGCATGGTGACAGACTAAAAAGAAAACCTCATTTTGACACATAGGTGCTTTGGTAACTATTTCTATCATCTCTGAGCAAAGATACTGAGGGAAAGGAGATAATTACTGAGTGACTTCAATGAGCCAGTGAAAAATACATATGACCTCACAAAGTTCTCCCAATAGCCTGTAAGTTCTGTATTATTTCCCCAACTTACAGGAAAGCAAATGATGTCTCAGAGAGATTAAGGAGTTTGCCAGCATCCTACAGATGGAAAATGGCAGTTAAGATTCAAACTCAGATCTCTGAAGACAAAGTCCCTGTGCTCTCCAAGGCACCATTCAAGTATTTTGAGTATTTTAAATGGTGGTTCTTATGATTTTGAGGGCCATTGACTCCTTTCAGAATCTGGGGATTTTTGTTTACACGTGCAAACAAAGAACTAGCAAACAATTTTGCAGGTTCATGGACCCCTTCCTCTGAGGCCAATTCATAGTTATTCCCTGGATCTCCAGTTAAGAATTCTTCAAGTGAGGTCAGACTCTAAAAGAGCTTTGACTTCTTCTCTGACTCAGAATACTCCATATTATGATTCCATCAGAGATAAGAGAAAACGCTATTCCCTTCTATTCATTATTTTTACTTGCTTTGTTTCAGAGGCCTTTTTCAATAATCTGTGTTCACTATATTTGAAGCAAACAGGAACATTTAAGAATGTCTCCAACACTACTGCAGGATCATGATTAGATAAAATAATATAAACTAGGAAATGAAAACTTATTTAGGAGGTTTATTTGTCTTTTTTGTGGTAAGTATAATTAGGGTGATTGAACCTTTAGGATTTTATTACAAATACTGACACTATGTTTCACAGGTTACCTATGATAATGAAAGAATATCTTATTTAAAAAGTGCCCCATAGATTAAAAAAGCACTTTTTACCTATAGAAGAAGGCTAGTGACAGGGAGGGGGTGGGGAAGAAGAGGGTCTCCAGCTTTTTCCTTTTTATTGAGAAGAAAAATACTTGATAGTTTTACATATCCTTATTTTTAAGCATTATTTAATATAGAAACCCAATTTTCTGAAAGGCAGCTACAGCAAAAACTTATTTTAACAAAAATCACATTCCTTCTAAAAGAAAACACAAATACCATGGACCTCTTAGACATATTTTTATTTATGTGTTTGTTTTGAAATACACAGCTTCAAAACACCAGGGGCTATACTTTAAAGCTTTTTTTAAATATAACTTTTAATAGAAACCTCAAAGTTGAATCATCATAATGTTTAGAATGGAAATCCACTCACATAATTCTAGATATTATTGGCCATGAAATAGAAATGTTATTGCCTGAACAAAGGTACTTTATTTTGCATTAAATTTGATTGAAATAATCTCTGTCTGATTTTTCCCCCCTCTTCTGAAATGCTCTGAAAACAATTTTGAGGAAGCATTTTGCTTAGTGACTTATGTTCTTACTGTCCTTCTCTCAAGAGTATGACAAGATTGGAAAGAGAATCTAGCTCTTAAGTCTGCACAATTTTCTTACCTTATGACGTTATTATCACTAATTTTAGGTAATATTTTGTTACTACTACTAATCAATATAAATATAACAATGCATGCTTATTTTATAGAAATAGAATGGCAAGTCTGCTGTATCTAATAATTGGTTATGAATTACTCTAATTAAGTGAATTAAAAGTACCATTTATCAAGTGATGAATAAGCATTGCATCCAAGCACGAAATGCACTTTTCCTTAAAATGTAGTGTTTTCTCTTTATATGGATTGTTTTTAATTTTTCCAGAATATTCAGATAACATTGGAACAAAAGAAACCAAAAATTGGTTTCACAATAGGACTTTGTAAACTTACTAAATAATTGAAATTATATTTACTTCAATAATAATTAAATAGCATTTACCTACAAAGAAACAAAAAGATTCATTTCTAAAGCTTTCTTTCCGTTGAAATCCTATTCCACAGGACTAATTTTGACTATGAGTTTTACTGACCAACTGAATCAAGTTACACAAGTGTGATGAATTATCTAGGGAAATATTATTTGAAAAAACTTAAAATTCTTTAAGAAAATCACCAATCCCTTCCTTAGGACTTCAATTTAGGACTACTACAAAGGAATTTTAAAAATCTTTTTGAGGATCTGCAGTGTTTGTCATAATTAAAGGCTAGCATTCCTAAGTGAAAATAGATTTCCTTAAATTATTGTTATTTTATAATTCTATAATCTTGGGAAATCACACACACACACATACACACACACACACACCCTTATACATGCTCACAACCCCCAAAGTGAATTGTCCATCATACACATAGAAGTCTTTTCCCAGGCACGAGGCCAAAATGATCCCGTTTGACTTGCTCTGTAGGACACCATGCAGTGTTTCAGATCAAATAAGAAAACTATATATACATTTTTTTCTTGTTTGCCTACCAGATCCTTACAAGTCCCATTTATCTAGTAGTAGAAAGATAAATGAGAGAAGATATAAAATATTCAAATATGTCTATGCCGACATAGGATCTACTTAAGAACAGAGTTAACATTTGAAAATCTTCAGCAAAGTTTTCATCCAAGATGGGTTTCTCCCTGACAGTCACAAAACCTTTAGTCTCATTACCCTGCTATCAGCTCAGAGTCAGTCCTCAGAGACAGATTTAGTATCCGTGAAGTTGTCTAAACCTTGCTTCGGATCATTTTTATGAGTCCAGTTTATCTCATTATGCTAGATCATCTCTCTGCAAGGCAATTCCTCTTGACTCCATTTACGTCCTTTACATCCATGGGTGTCTACTCCATCCCTGTGGTCTCACATTGGGCAAACTTCTCCCATACTGTCCACTACCCATCCCTGTATGTTTGGGCTCCTGAAAGAATCTCATTCTTTTCTCTAATTTACAGCCTAGGACTAAACCTTTTGTGTTTAATGATAAACTTGGTATTCCTGGATTGGACCACACTCTCTTATCATTTTCACTGGTCCTCTGGCTCCTTCCACTCCGGACTGCTTTATAAAACCATCTGTCTGACTGAGCCCCAGCCCCCAGGAAAGGAAAATCTGAAATGCTGGCTCCTCTGTTTGGCCCCAGCCTCCCAGCAGTGTGGGTTACACAAGAAGGGATGAGACTGTTTCTGCCATGTCCTAATCAATAGTCCTTGTTGCTTAAAAGTTAAAACATAATCTATCAAAGGCAGTTTCCTTCTCTAGGACTGGAAGTACAGTTCCCTTCCTAGATCAAGATTCACTAAGCTGTCATGCCCTGCCTGAAAGCAAGACGGCCAGATTTAGCAAATAAAAATGCAGGATACCCAATTCAATTTGAATTTCCTATAAATAATGGATGCTTTTTAGTGTAAGTATGAGCCATGAAATATTTGGAACATACTTTAACAAATTATGCCTTGTTTATCAGAAATTCAAATGTAACTGGGTGTCCCATAATTTACCAGGCAACTCTAACAGTACATGACATTTTAAGTGTTTCCTTTGCTAAGAAAATATACAGTCTCACACACACACACACACACACACACACACACACACACACACACAGTCATAAAAATGAACCACGGGGTTGTATTTTTTTCATTCGGTCCTGTAACTGGTTTTATCAAACTGGCACAGAGATTAGACCTATACTACTATATTGTTATTTCTGACACTGCACTTATCAAAGTGCACTAACTTTTTTTTGCTTCTTTTTTTAATTGAAGTATAGTTGATGTGCAATATTATATGTTACAGGTGTACAACATAGTGATTCACAATTTTTAAAGGTTATACTCCATTTATAGTTATAAAATATTGGCTATATTCCCTGTGCTGTACAACAGATCCTTGTAGTTTATTTTATACCTAATAGCTTGTACCTTTTACTCCCCTACCCCTATATTGCCCCTCCCTCCTAGAGGTTCTATGATTTTAAAAAGGGGATTGCACAATATATCAGTGATGCTGGTGGTTTGGGTTAAACTCAACAATTTTCATATTTAAGCAAGATATGACATGATTTTTACAGATCACAAAGTGCTTAATCTTAATTTCAAGCATCCTAATTCTAATTCCTCAACTTGTAACTGGTGCATATTGAGACAGGAAAGAAAGAGTAGATCAAAAGGCGATCGATCCCCTCTCAAAGTGGAAAAAGACCTAACGCCCCTCACATATTTCCTCACATATTTTCTATTTCTATAAATCTCTAAAGCAAAAGTTGTGCCATTTTAGCAGTTTTTGTCAAGGACAGCAGAAGCCAGTTAAGATATGGTGTCAGTTATCACATGCTGATTGCTATTCTTAAAAGTTACACTTTATTAAAATTGAAAAAAATCACTTGGCTACCAAAGAACATGTTAGTGTTCAGAATTTCAAAATATATTTAACACTAGAAACAACTACATTTTATTAAGTCAAGCCAATATGTTCAGTGGTCATAAAAAAGCACATCCCAATGATCACAAATCTAGAATGACAGGCGTTAACTGCATCTCCATCCCCACAGATTAGTAATTTCATTGATGAGACTTCCTATAGCTTTTACTGGCCATCAGCAGATGAGTGAGGGGGTCTGGGTGACTAAATGCACCAATAAAACCTTCCTGTAAATGATAAATATGAGCTTGTTTGCGCTCTGACTTGAAGAATGCTGTATTTTAGGGGTATTTTTCAAGCAGAAATAGTTGAACCTGCTCCACTAATTTCATGACAGTAGTGGCAAAATAAAGCATGAAATAATCATTGTACAAAGACACAAGCAGCATTTATGCACTTTTCTCAAGTCATAAACTGGTCTGAGCTTTGGGAAATCAGACCTTGCCTTTTAATACAGATTTTGAACTCCTCCTTTTGTTTGCTTGTTTATTACGCTGTCTCATCATAAAATATGTAAGGACTTGTTTCTAACTTTGTCTATGTGACATGGAGGTTCATCTTCTAGTCCGTTATACAAAACCTCCTTGTGTCTTCTGCAAAGCTGTTTATACAATTTAGTCAACCTTAGGAGACTTCAGCCTGAAAGTATTGATGCTCCTCAAAGGAAAATAGCCAGATTCTAAACAGACCCTTAAAAAAAAGAAATAATCATTTTGAAGATTCAATTCTAAATTCATTCAATCCAGCTCAACAAATCGCCATAAAAACGCACCAGTTTGTCAGACTTTTTATTTTAATATGTACCCCCTCCCTGCCACCTGTAGTGCCTCCCCAGAGAGATGGAGAATAGGAAAGAAAAAGTTAAGGAAAACCTTCTTTTTAGCCCACCTTGCATATATCATTCCTCTGTTAAGATGGCTGGTGGGCAACTGGCAATTTGTTAAATGAACTCATTTCCTCGAAATCATTCTTTGTCACTCAAGGGCCACAGCTCTGGTCTATAAAGAGCCATTAGTTTAAAAGTGCTTGTTCAGCATATTCCATTTTCGCTGATGGTATCTGAAATTAATCAGCATATGGCAATCAGCATACGCAAAGGAGTCAGAGGGACAGTGACAGTAAGACCATCTTTATCGGGAGTCACTACTGTACGGGGCTAGCATGTCCCTGTAGGAGACCTTGCTTTTCCAGTGGTTGAATTTGTTCTATCACTAGCTCAATGAGAACAGTAGGTATTTAGTCATCAATTGTCTTAAAAGTCCCCCAGTTAAAGACCAGAGCACAAACTTTAAGTTGTGTGAATATTTTTACTCCAAATTCTTGGCAAAATATTCCTGTGTTGGTTCCAGATAGCTTGCTTTGTTATTATTTTTTTTAATAGAAGCCTGTGTACAAGAACAGATTTTCGTTTCTATATTTTCCTTCCTGTGAGTAGACTAACCAGAAGAAAATAAATTATATTTTCCTTACCCATCAACTTATCAAAAAAAGACAGGAAAAATTGCAATCAGAATGGCCTCTTACTGAAGAGTCCCTGTCAATCCCCAAAGTCCTGAAAGAAACTATTTTAGAAGAAGAAAAATAGGTAGAAGTTAAAGAGAAAATAATACAATAGTCAATTCTATATAAGACATAAGATTTGTTTATATGTGTTTATGTGGTAGGAAAAATTCTTTTTCTTATTCCAAGTACTAATGCTACTTCAAAGATATATAAATGATATATAAATGATATCTAGCTGATGAAAAATTCAGAGATTTCTTCTACTACCTGCACCTCCCACTCTTTTAGAGACTGGTATCATGTGTCCAATTAAGAACACTAAACCAAGAAGTTAGCTTTGCATGCACCTTCATGAACAGAATTTTTTTGCTAAATGGCCTATTACTACTAGGGGAAAAAAAGACTAATTTGATCCTGTTATTGATTTTCTGACTTTCGATTTGATGTCTCAGATCTCACTAGAAATGCCTAAGGCATCTGGATAATTGTATTGTTTTGCATATAAGTTTTAAGTATGGCATGATAGCCCAGGTCAAATATTTGTGAAAATAATAAAAATGTAAAAAATGATCATCAGGACAGTTCTACACTATCATGGGACAAAAGAGATCAAAGCGTTTCTCAGCTCATTTGGGAAACCAAACAGATGAAAAGATGTTTCATCTCTAGGAGTATTTATGAGAGTATTCAGCCCCAGTATAGGACAATGGAGGAAAACAGAAAATTTGAAGACTCCAAAGGGGTCAGTGCAATCCTGCCTCTGATCAGCATTGTTTGTGTTCAGGCTCTAATTGGCTCAAACTCCTGTGAGGCTTCCGGGGCAGACAACAAGGTTAGAGAGGTGGGAATGCCTCTACAGTCTTCCTGTATTATCTCTGATCCCCCCTCATCCTTTGACCAAGATAAACACCATTCCTAAAGAAATCCAAATGCAAAAATATCTCTGTAAACAGAGAACACATATAATTAAATACTACCCAGTTAAATTATTGATTCATTTCAAGTAAATCAACATCACCCTCAAACAAATTGGCACTTTTAAGGTACAGGTGTTAATATTTATGTTCGCTTGCCTTACTGTTGAAAAATCCAACCATTGGGGAGAGGGAAAGCATAAGAAAAAAACAAAAATAGGACTGACCGTAAGACCAATTAAAATAGTCTCGGCAATCTTATCATTCACCTCCTTTTCTTGATTCCTCCATCCCTCAAGTTCCAAGAGCTGACTGTTTTGCAAATGAAAATTCACAATAATACCGAAAACATTACCGACGTCCATAATATCCAGAAATCCATTCTCCTCTGAAAACTCATCTCTACCAAAACAAATGACCAAACACAGGTTGTTTCAAGCAGGTTCACTTGATTTTCTATACACATATGATTTCATGGATGACCATTAGACACATTTGAACTTAGACTGACATGCTTTTCAGAAGCACAAGCATTTTCCCATGAGCTTCCTGAGAGAAATAATTGAGACTGATGTCTTGGAGTCATTTTTTTACATGTGGGCAGTCTCTGATCAATGTGCAACATGTTTTCCTTAAATATCCATTTCTTACTGATTTTTTTTTTTTTGGTTATAACTTACTTTTATTCTTACAGTAAGAAAAAGAATTCAAACATTTTTTTCCATTTTTGGTATTAGGTGTGCACCCAGGTTTCAAAGATGAGATGAACATTAACTCAATTCTTTTAGCCGATGTGCAGGATTAACCCAACGTACCAATTAGCAGGGGTGAACAAAAGAAGGATTTATTGTATTTGTGGTGAAAAGGGAGCATTTGTTGAATAAATAAAAAGGACTGCAGATTTTTAGAGGTACTTCTGATCTAAATTCTATTGACATAGTTACACAATTTGTATAATAGTTTGTACATACATGGAAAGGTAAAGGTACTTTACCTTTACCTTCAAGAGACAAAGGTACTTTGTCTCTTGAAGAGAATTTACCTTTAACCTACCTAGACAATTTGATTTTCTGTTTGTCAATTTTGAGTTAGATAAAAGAATTCATTTTCTTTCCTTCATTTCCTTCACAATATGGCTAAATTATTTCATCAGTTATACATATTAAAATATTCCATTGTTCATTATCTCACTTCTTTAAAAATGAAATGGAAAACCACCTAATAGATGATATATACCAATACATATTTGGAATCAATTGCGTTGAATTAATAAATTTTTTGCTAGCTACAAACACAAAAGGCAGATGTAGAGCTCGAGTGAGAAGACCTGCTTCAAAAATATCCTGATTAGCTGAGGGGCAAGAGGAAGAGGAAACGGGAAGTAACTACTATGAGATTTGTTTTGCGGTGATGAAAATGTTCTGAAATTAGCGGTTATGGGTCGCACAACTTTGCGAATATACTAAAAGCAATGAGTTGTACACTTTAAAAGGGTGGATCTTATGGCATTGTGACATATCACAATGAAGTTTTGGCAAAAAATCTTTTCTGATACCTTGAACTATTAAACTCTTAAGCAGGAGATATGCACATTTGAATATTTTCTTAAATACATCTTTGTCCTGTTGACAACGAAACCCCTGTATTACCAAATAAAGATTTCCACACTGACATTACAGTAAAATTTGAGCCACTAGTAATATGAGCATGTTTCCAGAGAAAAGATGGCTCCAGACTACAAAAGGCAAGAAATTCTAAAAGAATAATTTCAAAAGCTGTAATAATCTCATTTATGTGGTGACATAAAACAAAAAAAAAAACGAAAGAAGCCAAAAAATTTCTTTTCTTACATTTGAAGCCATGTTTCCATTCTTTTTCCAAGTCCCAATATTAAATTACGTCTACATTTGACTAAGTTCAAAGGTGGTTCACACAATCAGACAACTGTCACATAACTCTATTACATTTAAGGCTATCCTTCTTAATTTTTTAATTTAAGTATAGTTGATTTACAATGTTGTGTTAGTTTCTGATGTATAGCAAAGTGATTCAGTTGCATATATATATATATTCTTTTCCCTTATAGGTTATTACAAGACACTGAATATAGTTCCCTGTGCTACACAGTAGGTCCTTGTCATTTATGTATTTTATATATAGTAGTATGTATCTGTTAATCCCAAACTACTAATTTATCCCTCCCTACCTCTCACCCTTTGGTAACCATAAGTTTGTTTTCTATGTCTGTGAGTCTATTTCTGTTTTGTAAATAAGTTCATTAGTATTATTTTTTTAGATTCCACATATAAGTGACATCATACGATACTTGTCTTTCTCCATCTGACCTACTTCACTTAGTATGAAAATATCTAGGTCCGAAAGGTCTTCTTCTGACTTCTCTAGGAAAGCAGATTTTATTCTTTACAACTGTATTAATCACTAACCCAGGCAAGCTGTTTAACTAATCAGAATCTGGGTCTGACAACTGCTCTAATTTACTGATTCCATTTTGGTGCCACCATGGGCCCACCAGGCTCCTCCATCACTGTCAGCTACAGAATAGGAGGAAGTAGACAAGTTTCATTTTTAATGATTAATTAATTAAAGGCAGAGTTTCACTTGCACAGTGCCTTTATCTATGCAAAATTACTCATACATAGGCTCAAAACTAATTGACCCTGGGACACACACACTCATATGAAGTGGGAACCCAAAGAGAAATTCACAGGGATGAAACAGACAGAACATATATCATTTATTTAAGATAGTTAAATGTACTTGGCAACGTAACAATGGGTGAGTTAGCTTTAGGGTTTTTATCACTGGAAGCATTTATAATGGCAGTTGCGGAATTTCTTCCGGGAAGATTTATGCCTTATTTGAGAATGGATGAGGTAGGTAATGCATTTCCTTGGTCTATCTAGGCGAAGTTCTATCTGAAGGTAGTGGTTAGACTCAATGCCCTCCAGAAATCCCTCCTAGCCTTAAGATTTTAATATTATATGAAAAGTCAAACCCAAGTAAGTTTTATCATCTCACCTCCATGATAGATTTGGTCCAAAAAGGACAGGATAGAAATCCTCTGCAAGTAGCCTTGGGAAAGTGGAATAAGCCATAGAGGATGCAAAGGCCATCCTGAATTAAACTGAGGCGGGTTGGGTAGGGTGTGTGTGTTTTCCTTCCTTACCTGGGTCTCCAGCTGAGCTCCTCCTAGGTCTTTATTTTGTCATTATCCCTTGTTATAGATGCCCAGGGCTCTTTTATGGGCCCCTTATTCCTAAGACTTTTTACCATCTGGGTTTTCTCTCTAGTGCAGTCAGAGACAGGTATGCTGCTACTGCACCATCTTAAAGCTGTGCTTATGTTTACAGTGCCCTTGCTCAAATGTGGGCACATCTTACACAGCCCCTGGAGAGCTAGAATATCCTGTCTGCCCTCATAACTCTCCTGTAATGAACTTTTCTTACAGTTGAATCACCAATGTGTATTTCTTGATGTGACCCTCCTTCTACCCGTCTTTCATTTTCCAGCTGTCCCTTGAATGCTATATAAAAAAGCACTTTTATTCTATGTCCTTTACTTCGGCATTTACTCATTGAAAGTCACTGCTATCTCTTCAACAGATTGATGTCTAACAGATTGTGCCATATTATACCAAGGTATCACTGACAGCAGTGAAATTTGCTTTCCTAATTCGTAATAAGCCTCAACTATAATTCAGATGTTATAAAAAGCAACAGTGCCGTGCTCCCCTGATTTATGAAAATCAGATCAGCGTCTGCAATTTATTTTGGGTAACACAGTTTTAAATTGATTGCCGTGTCTTTTGATTGGTCTTCTATTGCTATATACCAACCAGTTCCAACACACACATATATAGGTTGGCTTTTCAGCTCTAAATGTAATCAGCTCTCTTTTTTGGTGAGTCATGTAACCGGTTGAAATTCTACTACAGTGTGCAATTATTCTGAGGACTATATCAGCCCCAGGAAAGAGTCTTGACAGTTGAGGGTAGTTCAATGTCATCCTATCAGCCAATAAGAAAGCTTTCTCAAGTTCTCATCTATAGATCAAAGAGGTACTTATTTAGCACAAAGCAGTCCTCTGATTCATTCAAGTCAAAAATGAACGGTTAAAATCTGGATATAAAGTAGGAAACGTTTAATAATTAAATTCAGAGTTTCTCTGAATTATCATGATGAAAATTATAGGCACAGCAAGTTCAGACTGAGGACTAGTCCAGGACTGTCTCCTTTGTGTGCCATAGTCATTCTTCAACAGAATAGACTGACTCAAGTTCAGCACACATAATACTACTTCAATCCACGTCTATGAAGAACTTGGTCTTTCAGCTCTAAAGTTTAATGCAACAATAAAGTCGGTTCTCCAGATGGAATTGCAGGCAACGTCCACGCAATCCTACAGTTGATAGAACTTTTCCTCTCTTAACTGGCATCCAGTATACGACTCAGACATATGAAACAGTCATTAAAGATTGATTACGTTGCATTTAAGGTTCTTGGAAAAGAATTATGAGAACCTGTGAAAAAGTTTTAAAAGACAGGAATAGGTAAAAGCAGGAAAACATCTGAGGCCGCTTAACATAATCAATATTTCTGAGATGATGATAATTTTCAAGACTCTGTTATTTGCCCAGAGATGGCTGTTGACGGAGTTAAATGTTGATGGAAAGCAACTTGAGAAATTGAGGAGGGCTTTCAATTGAAGAGCAGTATACCTTTTTTTCACTCAGGAAAAAGAAATGTAGATTTCCACCACTTATATATTTTTTGCCTCTCTAAGGAGATAATTAAGGAACTTTGAAAATGAGGAGGCTCATGACATTATCCAATACGATCCAACCCCTGGGAAAGCTTTTCTTTTTGTGTGTGTGTGTGGTACGCGGGCCTCTCACTGTTGTGGCCTCTCCCGTTGCAGAGCACAGGCTCCGGATGCGCAAGCTCAGCGGCCATGGCTCACGGACTCAGCCGCTCCGCGGCATGTGGGATCTTCCCGGACCGGGGCACGAACCCGTGTCCCCTGCATCGGCAGGCGGACTCTCAACCACTGCGCCACCAGGGAAGCCCCTGGGAAAGCTTTTCTAAGACGGGAGTGGTCTCTTCCTTTTCCCGGTCTCCCTGAGACTGTTGGTTTTGATGAGAACAGTTTCCTTCCCATCATACTTCAGTGACATAAAGTTCTCTTTCAAACAAAACAACTGAAAAAACCATCCTCATTTCCTCCTGGGGCTGGAGGTGAAGAGGGGAAACACAGAAATGGAAAACTGGCAAATACTCTTGGAAAGGAGGCCAATGCATTTTTGGGGTCAAAAATCATCTAATTTTGTGGTCACTCTCATTGACGAGTCAGTCTGATTTTTAGCCTCCAGACACTGGCTTAAAATACTGAGGACATTCCTTTGCTTCACTCTTGGACTGTTTTGAGTTGTTTGATCGCAGCCTTATTTGGATATTATACTTTGATAATAATGGGATAGATCATATCTTGCTTCCTCCAATTATTTAAGTAGTCTCATTTGTAAGCATCTGAGTTTTAATAGATGTTATTTGGTAATATTAGCAAAAAGGGGTGGTACTTCTGATCATGTGGCCTTTCATGAATCTGGAGACCCACACAGGCCCTGCGGAGCACCACCACCCAATATCACAGTGACTATGTAGTCACCCAACTTCAAACTGGGTCTTGGACAATTTGTGATTTCCACAATTCTGTTTTTCAATCCCCCAGTGAACATTTGCTGCAGCTAATTCTTCCCCGACTGCTCTGTGGTGTCTCTATTTACCATTATTTTGCTTTTGAGTCATGTTTGTATTTCCCCATAAACCATGATAAAGATACCCTGACATTCTCCAGTTTCGTTGAGCAGCTCTTCAGTTCCCATCCTCGCCGGTGAATTTCACAATCTCAAGATGGACCAGTAGGCTAAGACTTCACCTGCCCTCTCTTTTTTGTATCATAAGTAGTTAAGCAGGTGACTGCTAGGCAGTATTCCAGGTCTCATGCTGAGGGGGCTTAAAGTGAAGAGGATGGGGTTAGGAGCATCCTGGGAGACAGGTTCTAGCTCCACTTGACCACTGCTGTGGGATTTCAGGCAAATACCGTATTCTCTCCAGGCTGTAGGGTCCTAATCTGTAACAAGAATACTACGTACACTGCAAAGCTCCTTCCATTTTACTACAAGACCACTGAATAGGAGCCATCTGAAGAAATATTATTAGCATCATGGGCTGTGTGCTAGAATGCCCTCTCTCCTCTCTTTCCCTCTCTCTCTCTTGCTCACATGTGCACACACCCACACATTTTGCTTGATTCGCAGGATGATTTCTTTGAGACATGACCTAATTTCATTTAGGCTCAGGATCTTCTCAGTGTGGGTTTTCAGAGTTGCTTTATACAATTAAAATATGGAATATGAGACCAGGGCTCAGACTTTATTACCATTAGTCATGCTCCAAAGAAAAATAAGGAACTGATCTAGTGCAATGATGGGTCAGCAAGAAAAAAAAAAACAACCCCAATAAAAAGAGTACTTTAAACACTGAAACACCTCATGAGACTAAATATTAGGAATACTACAATCTCTGAAATGTCAGAATAGTTACATAGTGAAAACTCTTGAAAAGAAAACACACTGAAATTGGAACACTCGTCTATGGGAAGAAAACAGACATATGAATATTGGCAAAGTCTGAGGATGAACATCTGCATGCTAGGACTTAAAATTATGATAATAATTGATACTAACAAGTGTTGGATAT